>NC_136756.1:0-600000 GCF_936440315.1 Barbus barbus
AATTGGGGGTGACCAGTGGAGGGATGGACCGTGCACAACCCAGAGTGGGACCCTCAGGGTCCTATCCTGGGAAAACTCTCTTCTATCCTAACCCAGCCTGAGCCTCCCTCTCTGGGCCCTCTCTTCTCATGACCTCTAGTGGGTACTCAGCGGAACCACACTTTATGGGCTGTCATAATCTATATATTCTTTAGCGTTTATTCCCATTAAAATAAATAAATAAATATACACCCTAATACATATTAAGAAATAAAAATATGAATACATACTTCATGGGCACTAGAATTCATGGTTTTCATGGATCACTTATAAAGACACACGAGGATAAATATAATACAGTATAAAAAGCATAAAAAAGCATAAAGATAAAATTATAAATACTTCAAGGGCACTAGAAGATATATATATATATTTTTCTGTAATTATCTATAAAAACAGAAAGAGATGATTGTGAAAAACATACAGAAAAAGAACTGAATATACATAAATATACTATAAATATAAATACATATGAGGCACTAGAGGGTTTTAAGAGTCATAAAGGATTAAAAAACATTATTTATGACTACTTAGAGCACATTTGAGGGATGCATTATTTTTTTGATACATGCAGACTGAGCAGCTGCATTTTTCAAATTGAAAGAGGCAAAGAGCATCGTTTAAATTTGAAAAAAGCAACGAAAAAAATTTTCTATATAAAAAAAGCAACATGCATCGATTTAAAATATAAGAATAAAAATAAAAAATAAAAATGCAACGTACATAATTCCAATTTGAAAATGCATCGTGTGCCTGTTTGGTTTGAATATTGTATTGGTTTGAAGGGATTGGTGGAAGGCGTGTCAGTGACGTCATCGACTGGCTTTGATATACCTAACGGAACGCAGTTTGAATCAGAAGGATTGTTGGACTGCTTGCAGTAACATCTTGGTTGGTCATCTAGTAAAACGGTTACTTTGTATCTCGAGATAAAACAGAGAATTTAAAAGTTCAAGCCTGCCTGAAGAAGATACATCAAAGTATCGAAACGTCGCGATATAGGCTTGAACACAGAAACATTTATTTTTCTAAAAGAAAAATATATTTTTGTTTTTTCCATTATTTGAAATTTTATTTTGATCTTTTCCCTTTTATCCCTTTCTTTTGATTTTCATATATAATCACACATCTAGTGTTGGTTCATTTCATACTGTTTTAAAAAAAACACAACGAAATCCAAAGAAGGTTGTTTCATCTCTTTATTGTTAAAAAAAAGCACAAGAAAATCCAAAAAAAAGTTTAAAAAAAGAAAAAAATACAAAAAAACATATTTCTTTTAAACTTTAAGAAATAGAAAAAAGATTAAAACAATATACAGTTGTGGATCTGATCGTTCAGTAAATTAAGGATGGTGTTCATCTTTCAGAACAAGGGTCGTTTCACGACCCCTCGAGCGCGTTTGGTCCCTCACAGAGATAGCAGGGATTTCCCCAGACGGGGACGATTTATGAGGGACGATTATTTTGTCGAGCGATCTCGTGACTTCCCATACGAGGTCGTCGGACACGAAGAATCACTCACGGGTTACAGTAACAGAGTACAGAATGAAACTCGATCGGAGAATACTGTAAATCCTTTCCGTCGTCAGTCACGTGATCGACGCCCTTTAAATCGGGGTTTTAAACCCAAACGAAAGAGAGTGACTTTTGGGGAAAATAGGATTATTTACCCCACTGAGGAGAATAGATGTACTGACCAGAGATACAGAAACACACAATATTCTCCTCGTAATGTAGAGAAGAACAGGAGACGTGAGAATGGCCAGTTTGCACAAAATTATGCTCACCAGAAAAAAAGAATGGGCCAAAAAACTCACTTTGATTCACAGAAAAAATCAGAATACTCTCCTGCTTCTCCCACCTTTCGGAGAATCATTAAGAATATGTATCATCTGATCAGATCGGTCCATCACCTCAATAATATTGACACACGGGTAGAAAATAACCAGCCTGTCACTCTGAAAAGGTTAACTGAGCTTCTTAAGAGTGTGATCAAACCCTTTGCCCCCACAATGTCCACAAAAGAATTGCTGGAGGGTAATGCAAAGAACTGGGCGTTTACGACACAGTTGGTATTACAGCAACACTATGAGGATATCATAGAGCACACACTGGGGATCTTACGGGGAGAGACACAGAGAAAAGACTGGTTACACGCTTTTGAGATCGCTGCCAAATGGGCGATGCGAAACTTTGGCAAAAGGATCTCCCAGAGGGCAATTCGGCAGGCCGAAACTTTGGTCCTGACCGAGTTGCGTTCTGGGACTCCATCCGGGTCTAGAGTACCATCGAATTCTGAAACCAGTAGCAACAGAACATTTGCTCAGGTGGTTAGTGGTGCAGATCAAGCCTCGGTTCAGCAGGGGACAGAAACGGTCAACACAGGGGTTGTCAGACCTAAAACAGGGGTCACACACATCCAGATACAGACATCGCCCACTTTAATGTCAGGCTGGTCTCCTATGAGGAACGACTGGCTTTTGGGAGATGATTTTCCACCTCTGAACCCTCCTGTACAGGCCCCTATACAGTCTCCTAAGGGGAAGAGAACAGAAAAGAAAAAACACCTGACAGAACAGAGACAAAAAACCCCACCAGTCTTTATAGAACAAGCAGAGAAAAATCTCTTAGTGAGTTTTGACGATGATGATGATGAGGAGGAGGATCAGTTAACTCCTGCACAGGGAGATAGACTGGAGGATTTAGATGAGATTACGGGTCATCTGTCACAGGAACTTTTCTCTCCTTTTGCCCCCTCGGAGGCTGAGGCCCCGATAACCACTGGCCTGCCTTCTCTGGTCCCCATTGTAGCCAGTACGGTGTATGCAGTAAATCCTCTAACGGACACAGCTGAGAGTGCCCAGATCTTCCAAAATCCGTCAGGGTCCCCAAATCTCTCAGACTTTGATTTCTCAGTATATTCTGTGACATCTCTCCAACCAGGGACTCCTCAGGGGACAGAGAGGGGGGAAACTTCCAAAAAAATGGAAAAAATTATCTCTGAAACAGAAAAAAACAGACAAGCAGAGAAAATGAGTAAAACAATTGAAATCTCTGTAGCCGACATTCAAGGTCAAAGGTCACCACATAAGCCGTACACGCACCTTAGAACTAACAAGAAGTTCAACGAGTGGAAACTGGCACTCAAAGAGAAACACGTGATCATCGGGGACTCTAATTTGAGCAGGATTCCCGCTTTTGACATTCCAGATTTACAGATTGACAGTTTTCCAGGGGCTAAATTGCAGCACGCTGCCAATCTGATAGAAAAAGCTACAGTAGAGACAAAAGTAGAAAAAATAGTCTTGGCGTTTGGCCTGAATAACCGCACACAGAGATTACGCATCTCAGCGATGAGAGAGTGTGCCAGATTGGATCAGATGGCACAAGAGAGACTACCAGAGGCCCAGCTGTGGATCCCCCTGATCAATATCCCCCAATCTCTCCCAGAAGGAGAAAAAATATTTTTAGATGAATTGAACAATTACATAGAGGAAAATTATTCCTTCATCCCCCTCCTGCCAGAGGAACAGTTTCAGGTAGAGAGTGACGGCCTGCACTGGACTGCAGAGACAGCCAGGAACATGTTGGAGCACTGGGCACGATATTTAAACTTGTAGTGAGTGAACACCCGAGAAAGGGTGCCCATAGGCTTGTTGTGAATCTTTCCAAACATTTTAGTGTCTCTCCCTCACAGTCATCCCTGCTCATGAAAGGCCTCACATTTATTCCGTCTGTCCAAAAAATGAAAGACTTCAAACATCAGCTTAGACTAGATTTACAAAAATTTCATAGAAGAATAAAATTAGAGGTTTTCTTTGAGGGCAAAAAGACTAAAAAACAAAGATTACCTTTCACACACAATTCGGATTGGACTCCAGCCTTGAGCAGACTTCCCAAGCAAGTAGGCCAGCTGATCACAGCTGATGAGTATGCCTTTAAAAATCTGAATTGGAGCTTGAAACCAAGGCCCAACCTCCAGAGAGAGGAACTGAGAGCCTTGAACACACTAAAAAACCTCAGAGAAATTGTTATTAAACCTGCTGACAAGGGAAATGCCATTGTCATCATGGATAGAGAGCAATATGTCTGGGAGGGAGAGAGACAATTAAACATCAGTGACCACTACAAACCGTTAGAAAAACCCATTTATTCTGAAACCATGAAACAGGTTAGAAAAATCTTAGAACAGATGTATGACAAGGGTATCATTAACTCAAAACAGAGGGAATATTTAAGTGGCAGTGGCACTCCTCGAATGAGAAGATTTTATTTATTGCCAAAGATTCACAAGGAACCTGAAAAATGGAGTATTCCACACGAGATTCCACCCGGCAGACCCATAGTGTCCGATTGCAACAGTGAAACTTATCAGACAGCTGAGTACATCGAGTATTTTCTGAACCCCATCTCTCAGAAACACCCGAGCTATTTGAAGGACACTTATGATTTCATCCAGAAAGTTAAAGATATCAGTATTCCCAGAGGAGCCTTTTTATTCACCATAGATATTGATAGCCTATATACGAACATAGAAACTGAAGCAGGCCTCCAGGCAGTCCAGGAGTGCATGCTTCAATATCCAGACCCAAAAAGGCCTGATGATTATATTTTAAAATTATTAAATATTAACCTAACTAAAAATGATTTTGAATTTAATTCTAAATATTATTTGCAAGTTAAAGGCACAGCCATGGGCAAAAAGTTTGCCCCCTCCTACGCGAACATCTTCATGGCGAGATGGGAACAATCGGCTCTGGGTTCGTGCACAAAAAGGCCTCTACATTACTTTAGATTTCTGGATGATATATGGGGAGTGTGGTCTTACTCCATGGATGATTTTAAGGACTTTGCAGAACACCTGAATACCCATCAGAGATCTATAACAATTAAATATACAATTGACCCCACCGAGGTCAACTTTCTAGATGTGGTGTCATATAAGGGACAGAAATTCGAAGAGACAGGACAGCTAGACTTTAAAGTGTATTTCAAAGAAACGGACACGCATTCCTTACTGCACAAACACAGCTTCCATCCTAAACATACATTTAAAGGGATAGTAAAATCCCAGTTACTCAGATTTCACAGGATATGCACAGAACATTCCTGCTTTATGGAAGCAACAAAAATTCTGTTCAGGGCCCTGAGGGACAGAGGATACTCAAGGTCCTTCTTAAGAAGGGCCCTGAAGACCTTTCTCCTCCCCAGGACTCCAAGGAACCCTACAGAGGGTGGAGAAACAAAAATTATTCCATTAGTGTCCAATTTCTCGTTAATGAGCAAACAATTAAACCGTGCAGCTAAGTCTAACTTTGAAAGGTTCTTTGAAAACACTCCCTTCCTGCAGAAACACAAGCAAATAGCTGCCTATAGGAGAAATACAAATTTATCAGACATTCTAGTGAATAGCATACTCAGACCTATGGCACCGCAGAACAAAAAGTTAATCTGTAAATACTTTGATCATAAAAAATGGGTATTCAATCGTTCAACAAAACAAGTCTTTCAAGTCCCACAGCAACTCACTCCAGTAACAGAGAACTGTATTTATTTAATTTATTGTGCAAAGTGTTCCAAACAATATGTAGGCCAGACAAAAAATGCTTTAAGGGTCCGAGTCTATCAGCACACACACAACATAAAAAATAAAATAGAAAAACGTAGACACGTAGTCCAGCACTTTCTTACCCACGGCCTTGAGACCCTCAGGGTGACTGGACTTCAGTCCGACCCATTTTGGTCGCTGTGTGATAGACTGAAATTTGAAAGATTATGGATCATGAGACTTGATACAAAATTTCCAAGAGGTCTTAATGAGACTTAGGAGATCTACCTGACCCTAACCCAAACCTAAACCTAACCGACTAACCATAACACAACCTAAACCTAACCAACTCACCATACCTAAAACCTAAAACCCACCAGACACCCCGGGATTCATACCTTGGATTTTACAGACCCATCCTGCACAAACCTAAACTTAACCAGACCTAAAGCTGAATAGCCCTGGCCTCAATAGCCCTGGCCTCAATAGCCCTATGAACAGCCTTTAACAGTTGGCCTGCTGTGACCTCTCTTGGTCTTTATGTGAATTGGGGGTGACCAGTGGAGGGATGGACCGTGCACAACCCAGAGTGGGACCCTCAGGGTCCTATCCTGGGAAAACTCTCTTCTATCCTAACCCAGCCTGAGCCTCCCTCTCTGGGCCCTCTCTTCTCATGACCTCTAGTGGGTACTCAGCGGAACCACACTTTATGGGCTGTCATAATCTATATATTCTTTAGCGTTTATTCCCATTAAAATAAATAAATAAATATACACCCTAATACATATTAAGAAATAAAAATATGAATACATACTTCATGGGCACTAGAATTCATGGTTTTCATGGATCACTTATAAAGACACACGAGGATAAATATAATACAGTATAAAAAGCATAAAAAAGCATAAAGATAAAATTATAAATACTTCAAGGGCACTAGAAGATATATATATATATTTTTCTGTAATTATCTATAAAAACAGAAAGAGATGATTGTGAAAAACATACAGAAAAAGAACTGAATATACATAAATATACTATAAATATAAATACATATGAGGCACTAGAGGGTTTTAAGAGTCATAAAGGATTAAAAAACATTATTTATGACTACTTAGAGCACATTTGAGGGATGCATTATTTTTTTGATACATGCAGACTGAGCAGCTGCATTTTTCAAATTGAAAGAGGCAAAGAGCATCGTTTAAATTTGAAAAAAGCAACGAAAAAAATTTTCTATATAAAAAAAGCAACATGCATCGATTTAAAATATAAGAATAAAAATAAAAAATAAAAATGCAACGTACATAATTCCAATTTGAAAATGCATCGTGTGCCTGTTTGGTTTGAATATTGTATTGGTTTGAAGGGATTGGTGGAAGGCGTGTCAGTGACGTCATCGACTGGCTTTGATATACCTAACGGAACGCAGTTTGAATCAGAAGGATTGTTGGACTGCTTGCAGTAACATCTTGGTTGGTCATCTAGTAAAACGGTTACTTTGTATCTCGAGATAAAACAGAGAATTTAAAAGTTCAAGCCTGCCTGAAGAAGATACATCAAAGTATCGAAACGTCGCGATATAGGCTTGAACACAGAAACATTTATTTTTCTAAAAGAAAAATATATTTTTGTTTTTTCCATTATTTGAAATTTTATTTTGATCTTTTCCCTTTTATCCCTTTCTTTTGATTTTCATATATAATCACACATCTAGTGTTGGTTCATTTCATACTGTTTTAAAAAAAACACAACGAAATCCAAAGAAGGTTGTTTCATCTCTTTATTGTTAAAAAAAAGCACAAGAAAATCCAAAAAAAAGTTTAAAAAAAGAAAAAAATACAAAAAAACATATTTCTTTTAAACTTTAAGAAATAGAAAAAAGATTAAAACAATATACAGTTGTGGATCTGATCGTTCAGTAAATTAAGGATGGTGTTCATCTTTCAGAACAAGGGTCGTTTCACGACCCCTCGAGCGCGTTTGGTCCCTCACAGAGATAGCAGGGATTTCCCCAGACGGGGACGATTTATGAGGGACGATTATTTTGTCGAGCGATCTCGTGACTTCCCATACGAGGTCGTCGGACACGAAGAATCACTCACGGGTTACAGTAACAGAGTACAGAATGAAACTCGATCGGAGAATACTGTAAATCCTTTCCGTCGTCAGTCACGTGATCGACGCCCTTTAAATCGGGGTTTTAAACCCAAACGAAAGAGAGTGACTTTTGGGGAAAATAGGATTATTTACCCCACTGAGGAGAATAGATGTACTGACCAGAGATACAGAAACACACAATATTCTCCTCGTAATGTAGAGAAGAACAGGAGACGTGAGAATGGCCAGTTTGCACAAAATTATGCTCACCAGAAAAAAAGAATGGGCCAAAAAACTCACTTTGATTCACAGAAAAAATCAGAATACTCTCCTGCTTCTCCCACCTTTCGGAGAATCATTAAGAATATGTATCATCTGATCAGATCGGTCCATCACCTCAATAATATTGACACACGGGTAGAAAATAACCAGCCTGTCACTCTGAAAAGGTTAACTGAGCTTCTTAAGAGTGTGATCAAACCCTTTGCCCCCACAATGTCCACAAAAGAATTGCTGGAGGGTAATGCAAAGAACTGGGCGTTTACGACACAGTTGGTATTACAGCAACACTATGAGGATATCATAGAGCACACACTGGGGATCTTACGGGGAGAGACACAGAGAAAAGACTGGTTACACGCTTTTGAGATCGCTGCCAAATGGGCGATGCGAAACTTTGGCAAAAGGATCTCCCAGAGGGCAATTCGGCAGGCCGAAACTTTGGTCCTGACCGAGTTGCGTTCTGGGACTCCATCCGGGTCTAGAGTACCATCGAATTCTGAAACCAGTAGCAACAGAACATTTGCTCAGGTGGTTAGTGGTGCAGATCAAGCCTCGGTTCAGCAGGGGACAGAAACGGTCAACACAGGGGTTGTCAGACCTAAAACAGGGGTCACACACATCCAGATACAGACATCGCCCACTTTAATGTCAGGCTGGTCTCCTATGAGGAACGACTGGCTTTTGGGAGATGATTTTCCACCTCTGAACCCTCCTGTACAGGCCCCTATACAGTCTCCTAAGGGGAAGAGAACAGAAAAGAAAAAACACCTGACAGAACAGAGACAAAAAACCCCACCAGTCTTTATAGAACAAGCAGAGAAAAATCTCTTAGTGAGTTTTGACGATGATGATGATGAGGAGGAGGATCAGTTAACTCCTGCACAGGGAGATAGACTGGAGGATTTAGATGAGATTACGGGTCATCTGTCACAGGAACTTTTCTCTCCTTTTGCCCCCTCGGAGGCTGAGGCCCCGATAACCACTGGCCTGCCTTCTCTGGTCCCCATTGTAGCCAGTACGGTGTATGCAGTAAATCCTCTAACGGACACAGCTGAGAGTGCCCAGATCTTCCAAAATCCGTCAGGGTCCCCAAATCTCTCAGACTTTGATTTCTCAGTATATTCTGTGACATCTCTCCAACCAGGGACTCCTCAGGGGACAGAGAGGGGGGAAACTTCCAAAAAAATGGAAAAAATTATCTCTGAAACAGAAAAAAACAGACAAGCAGAGAAAATGAGTAAAACAATTGAAATCTCTGTAGCCGACATTCAAGGTCAAAGGTCACCACATAAGCCGTACACGCACCTTAGAACTAACAAGAAGTTCAACGAGTGGAAACTGGCACTCAAAGAGAAACACGTGATCATCGGGGACTCTAATTTGAGCAGGATTCCCGCTTTTGACATTCCAGATTTACAGATTGACAGTTTTCCAGGGGCTAAATTGCAGCACGCTGCCAATCTGATAGAAAAAGCTACAGTAGAGACAAAAGTAGAAAAAATAGTCTTGGCGTTTGGCCTGAATAACCGCACACAGAGATTACGCATCTCAGCGATGAGAGAGTGTGCCAGATTGGATCAGATGGCACAAGAGAGACTACCAGAGGCCCAGCTGTGGATCCCCCTGATCAATATCCCCCAATCTCTCCCAGAAGGAGAAAAAATATTTTTAGATGAATTGAACAATTACATAGAGGAAAATTATTCCTTCATCCCCCTCCTGCCAGAGGAACAGTTTCAGGTAGAGAGTGACGGCCTGCACTGGACTGCAGAGACAGCCAGGAACATGTTGGAGCACTGGGCACGATATTTAAACTTGTAGTGAGTGAACACCCGAGAAAGGGTGCCCATAGGCTTGTTGTGAATCTTTCCAAACATTTTAGTGTCTCTCCCTCACAGTCATCCCTGCTCATGAAAGGCCTCACATTTATTCCGTCTGTCCAAAAAATGAAAGACTTCAAACATCAGCTTAGACTAGATTTACAAAAATTTCATAGAAGAATAAAATTAGAGGTTTTCTTTGAGGGCAAAAAGACTAAAAAACAAAGATTACCTTTCACACACAATTCGGATTGGACTCCAGCCTTGAGCAGACTTCCCAAGCAAGTAGGCCAGCTGATCACAGCTGATGAGTATGCCTTTAAAAATCTGAATTGGAGCTTGAAACCAAGGCCCAACCTCCAGAGAGAGGAACTGAGAGCCTTGAACACACTAAAAAACCTCAGAGAAATTGTTATTAAACCTGCTGACAAGGGAAATGCCATTGTCATCATGGATAGAGAGCAATATGTCTGGGAGGGAGAGAGACAATTAAACATCAGTGACCACTACAAACCGTTAGAAAAACCCATTTATTCTGAAACCATGAAACAGGTTAGAAAAATCTTAGAACAGATGTATGACAAGGGTATCATTAACTCAAAACAGAGGGAATATTTAAGTGGCAGTGGCACTCCTCGAATGAGAAGATTTTATTTATTGCCAAAGATTCACAAGGAACCTGAAAAATGGAGTATTCCACACGAGATTCCACCCGGCAGACCCATAGTGTCCGATTGCAACAGTGAAACTTATCAGACAGCTGAGTACATCGAGTATTTTCTGAACCCCATCTCTCAGAAACACCCGAGCTATTTGAAGGACACTTATGATTTCATCCAGAAAGTTAAAGATATCAGTATTCCCAGAGGAGCCTTTTTATTCACCATAGATATTGATAGCCTATATACGAACATAGAAACTGAAGCAGGCCTCCAGGCAGTCCAGGAGTGCATGCTTCAATATCCAGACCCAAAAAGGCCTGATGATTATATTTTAAAATTATTAAATATTAACCTAACTAAAAATGATTTTGAATTTAATTCTAAATATTATTTGCAAGTTAAAGGCACAGCCATGGGCAAAAAGTTTGCCCCCTCCTACGCGAACATCTTCATGGCGAGATGGGAACAATCGGCTCTGGGTTCGTGCACAAAAAGGCCTCTACATTACTTTAGATTTCTGGATGATATATGGGGAGTGTGGTCTTACTCCATGGATGATTTTAAGGACTTTGCAGAACACCTGAATACCCATCAGAGATCTATAACAATTAAATATACAATTGACCCCACCGAGGTCAACTTTCTAGATGTGGTGTCATATAAGGGACAGAAATTCGAAGAGACAGGACAGCTAGACTTTAAAGTGTATTTCAAAGAAACGGACACGCATTCCTTACTGCACAAACACAGCTTCCATCCTAAACATACATTTAAAGGGATAGTAAAATCCCAGTTACTCAGATTTCACAGGATATGCACAGAACATTCCTGCTTTATGGAAGCAACAAAAATTCTGTTCAGGGCCCTGAGGGACAGAGGATACTCAAGGTCCTTCTTAAGAAGGGCCCTGAAGACCTTTCTCCTCCCCAGGACTCCAAGGAACCCTACAGAGGGTGGAGAAACAAAAATTATTCCATTAGTGTCCAATTTCTCGTTAATGAGCAAACAATTAAACCGTGCAGCTAAGTCTAACTTTGAAAGGTTCTTTGAAAACACTCCCTTCCTGCAGAAACACAAGCAAATAGCTGCCTATAGGAGAAATACAAATTTATCAGACATTCTAGTGAATAGCATACTCAGACCTATGGCACCGCAGAACAAAAAGTTAATCTGTAAATACTTTGATCATAAAAAATGGGTATTCAATCGTTCAACAAAACAAGTCTTTCAAGTCCCACAGCAACTCACTCCAGTAACAGAGAACTGTATTTATTTAATTTATTGTGCAAAGTGTTCCAAACAATATGTAGGCCAGACAAAAAATGCTTTAAGGGTCCGAGTCTATCAGCACACACACAACATAAAAAATAAAATAGAAAAACGTAGACACGTAGTCCAGCACTTTCTTACCCACGGCCTTGAGACCCTCAGGGTGACTGGACTTCAGTCCGACCCATTTTGGTCGCTGTGTGATAGACTGAAATTTGAAAGATTATGGATCATGAGACTTGATACAAAATTTCCAAGAGGTCTTAATGAGACTTAGGAGATCTACCTGACCCTAACCCAAACCTAAACCTAACCGACTAACCATAACACAACCTAAACCTAACCAACTCACCATACCTAAAACCTAAAACCCACCAGACACCCCGGGATTCATACCTTGGATTTTACAGACCCATCCTGCACAAACCTAAACTTAACCAGACCTAAAGCTGAATAGCCCTGGCCTCAATAGCCCTGGCCTCAATAGCCCTATGAACAGCCTTTAACAGTTGGCCTGCTGTGACCTCTCTTGGTCTTTATGTGAATTGGGGGTGACCAGTGGAGGGATGGACCGTGCACAACCCAGAGTGGGACCCTCAGGGTCCTATCCTGGGAAAACTCTCTTCTATCCTAACCCAGCCTGAGCCTCCCTCTCTGGGCCCTCTCTTCTCATGACCTCTAGTGGGTACTCAGCGGAACCACACTTTATGGGCTGTCATAATCTATATATTCTTTAGCGTTTATTCCCATTAAAATAAATAAATAAATATACACCCTAATACATATTAAGAAATAAAAATATGAATACATACTTCATGGGCACTAGAATTCATGGTTTTCATGGATCACTTATAAAGACACACGAGGATAAATATAATACAGTATAAAAAGCATAAAAAAGCATAAAGATAAAATTATAAATACTTCAAGGGCACTAGAAGATATATATATATATTTTTCTGTAATTATCTATAAAAACAGAAAGAGATGATTGTGAAAAACATACAGAAAAAGAACTGAATATACATAAATATACTATAAATATAAATACATATGAGGCACTAGAGGGTTTTAAGAGTCATAAAGGATTAAAAAACATTATTTATGACTACTTAGAGCACATTTGAGGGATGCATTATTTTTTTGATACATGCAGACTGAGCAGCTGCATTTTTCAAATTGAAAGAGGCAAAGAGCATCGTTTAAATTTGAAAAAAGCAACGAAAAAAATTTTCTATATAAAAAAAAGCAACATGCATCGATTTAAAATATAAGAATAAAAATAAAAAATAAAAATGCAACGTACATAATTCCAATTTGAAAATGCATCGTGTGCCTGTTTGGTTTGAATATTGTATTGGTTTGAAGGGATTGGTGGAAGGCGTGTCAGTGACGTCATCGACTGGCTTTGATATACCTAACGGAACGCAGTTTGAATCAGAAGGATTGTTGGACTGCTTGCAGTAACATCTTGGTTGGTCATCTAGTAAAACGGTTACTTTGTATCTCGAGATAAAACAGAGAATTTAAAAGTTCAAGCCTGCCTGAAGAAGATACATCAAAGTATCGAAACGTCGCGATATAGGCTTGAACACAGAAACATTTATTTTTCTAAAAGAAAAATATATTTTTGTTTTTTCCATTATTTGAAATTTTATTTTGATCTTTTCCCTTTTATCCCTTTCTTTTGATTTTCATATATAATCACACATCTAGTGTTGGTTCATTTCATACTGTTTTTAAAAAAAACACAACGAAATCCAAAGAAGGTTGTTTCATCTCTTTATTGTTAAAAAAAAGCACAAGAAAATCCAAAAAAAAGTTTAAAAAAGAAAAAAATACAAAAAAACATATTTCTTTTAAACTTTAAGAAATAGAAAAAAGATTAAAACAATATACAGTTGTGGATCTGATCGTTCAGTAAATTAAGGATGGTGTTCATCTTTCAGAACAAGGGTCGTTTCACGACCCCTCGAGCGCGTTTGGTCCCTCACAGAGATAGCAGGGATTTCCCCAGACGGGGACGATTTATGAGGGACGATTATTTTGTCGAGCGATCTCGTGACTTCCCATACGAGGTCGTCGGACACGAAGAATCACTCACGGGTTACAGTAACAGAGTACAGAATGAAACTCGATCGGAGAATACTGTAAATCCTTTCCGTCGTCAGTCACGTGATCGACGCCCTTTAAATCGGGGTTTTAAACCCAAACGAAAGAGAGTGACTTTTGGGGAAAATAGGATTATTTACCCCACTGAGGAGAATAGATGTACTGACCAGAGATACAGAAACACACAATATTCTCCTCGTAATGTAGAGAAGAACAGGAGACGTGAGAATGGCCAGTTTGCACAAAATTATGCTCACCAGAAAAAAAGAATGGGCCAAAAAACTCACTTTGATTCACAGAAAAAATCAGAATACTCTCCTGCTTCTCCCACCTTTCGGAGAATCATTAAGAATATGTATCATCTGATCAGATCGGTCCATCACCTCAGTAATATTGACACACGGGTAGAAAATAACCAGCCTGTCACTCTGAAAAGGTTAACTGAGCTTCTTAAGAGTGTGATCAAACCCTTTGCCCCCACAATGTCCACAAAAGAATTGCTGGAGGGTAATGCAAAGAACTGGGCGTTTACGACACAGTTGGTATTACAGCAACACTATGAGGATATCATAGAGCACACACTGGGGATCTTACGGGGAGAGACACAGAGAAAAGACTGGTTACACGCTTTTGAGATCGCTGCCAAATGGGCGATGCGAAACTTTGGCAAAAGGATCTCCCAGAGGGCAATTCGGCAGGCCGAAACTTTGGTCCTGACCGAGTTGCGTTCTGGGACTCCATCCGGGTCTAGAGTACCATCGAATTCTGAAACCAGTAGCAACAGAACATTTGCTCAGGTGGTTAGTGGTGCAGATCAAGCCTCGGTTCAGCAGGGGACAGAAACGGTCAACACAGGGGTTGTCAGACCTAAAACAGGGGTCACACACATCCAGATACAGACATCGCCCACTTTAATGTCAGGCTGGTCTCCTATGAGGAACGACTGGCTTTTGGGAGATGATTTTCCACCTCTGAACCCTCCTGTACAGGCCCCTATACAGTCTCCTAAGGGGAAGAGAACAGAAAAGAAAAAACACCTGACAGAACAGAGACAAAAAACCCCACCAGTCTTTATAGAACAAGCAGAGAAAAATCTCTTAGTGAGTTTTGACGATGATGATGATGAGGAGGAGGATCAGTTAACTCCTGCACAGGGAGATAGACTGGAGGATTTAGATGAGATTACGGGTCATCTGTCACAGGAACTTTTCTCTCCTTTTGCCCCCTCGGAGGCTGAGGCCCCGATAACCACTGGCCTGCCTTCTCTGGTCCCCATTGTAGCCAGTACGGTGTATGCAGTAAATCCTCTAACGGACACAGCTGAGAGTGCCCAGATCTTCCAAAATCCGTCAGGGTCCCCAAATCTCTCAGACTTTGATTTCTCAGTATATTCTGTGACATCTCTCCAACCAGGGACTCCTCAGGGGACAGAGAGGGGGGAAACTTCCAAAAAAATGGAAAAAATTATCTCTGAAACAGAAAAAAACAGACAAGCAGAGAAAATGAGTAAAACAATTGAAATCTCTGTAGCCGACATTCAAGGTCAAAGGTCACCACATAAGCCGTACACGCACCTTAGAACTAACAAGAAGTTCAACGAGTGGAAACTGGCACTCAAAGAGAAACACGTGATCATCGGGGACTCTAATTTGAGCAGGATTCCCGCTTTTGACATTCCAGATTTACAGATTGACAGTTTTCCAGGGGCTAAATTGCAGCACGCTGCCAATCTGATAGAAAAAGCTACAGTAGAGACAAAAGTAGAAAAAATAGTCTTGGCGTTTGGCCTGAATAACCGCACACAGAGATTACGCATCTCAGCGATGAGAGAGTGTGCCAGATTGGATCAGATGGCACAAGAGAGACTACCAGAGGCCCAGCTGTGGATCCCCCTGATCAATATCCCCCAATCTCTCCCAGAAGGAGAAAAAATATTTTTAGATGAATTGAACAATTACATAGAGGAAAATTATTCCTTCATCCCCCTCCTGCCAGAGGAACAGTTTCAGGTAGAGAGTGACGGCCTGCACTGGACTGCAGAGACAGCCAGGAACATGTTGGAGCACTGGGCACGATATTTAAACTTGTAGTGAGTGAACACCCGAGAAAGGGTGCCCATAGGCTTGTTGTGAATCTTTCCAAACATTTTAGTGTCTCTCCCTCACAGTCATCCCTGCTCATGAAAGGCCTCACATTTATTCCGTCTGTCCAAAAAATGAAAGACTTCAAACATCAGCTTAGACTAGATTTACAAAAATTTCATAGAAGAATAAAATTAGAGGTTTTCTTTGAGGGCAAAAAGACTAAAAAACAAAGATTACCTTTCACACACAATTCGGATTGGACTCCAGCCTTGAGCAGACTTCCCAAGCAAGTAGGCCAGCTGATCACAGCTGATGAGTATGCCTTTAAAAATCTGAATTGGAGCTTGAAACCAAGGCCCAACCTCCAGAGAGAGGAACTGAGAGCCTTGAACACACTAAAAAACCTCAGAGAAATTGTTATTAAACCTGCTGACAAGGGAAATGCCATTGTCATCATGGATAGAGAGCAATATGTCTGGGAGGGAGAGAGACAATTAAACATCAGTGACCACTACAAACCGTTAGAAAAACCCATTTATTCTGAAACCATGAAACAGGTTAGAAAAATCTTAGAACAGATGTATGACAAGGGTATCATTAACTCAAAACAGAGGGAATATTTAAGTGGCAGTGGCACTCCTCGAATGAGAAGATTTTATTTATTGCCAAAGATTCACAAGGAACCTGAAAAATGGAGTATTCCACACGAGATTCCACCCGGCAGACCCATAGTGTCCGATTGCAACAGTGAAACTTATCAGACAGCTGAGTACATCGAGTATTTTCTGAACCCCATCTCTCAGAAACACCCGAGCTATTTGAAGGACACTTATGATTTCATCCAGAAAGTTAAAGATATCAGTATTCCCAGAGGAGCCTTTTTATTCACCATAGATATTGATAGCCTATATACGAACATAGAAACTGAAGCAGGCCTCCAGGCAGTCCAGGAGTGCATGCTTCAATATCCAGACCCAAAAAGGCCTGATGATTATATTTTAAAATTATTAAATATTAACCTAACTAAAAATGATTTTGAATTTAATTCTAAATATTATTTGCAAGTTAAAGGCACAGCCATGGGCAAAAAGTTTGCCCCCTCCTACGCGAACATCTTCATGGCGAGATGGGAACAATCGGCTCTGGGTTCGTGCACAAAAAGGCCTCTACATTACTTTAGATTTCTGGATGATATATGGGGAGTGTGGTCTTACTCCATGGATGATTTTAAGGACTTTGCAGAACACCTGAATACCCATCAGAGATCTATAACAATTAAATATACAATTGACCCCACCGAGGTCAACTTTCTAGATGTGGTGTCATATAAGGGACAGAAATTCGAAGAGACAGGACAGCTAGACTTTAAAGTGTATTTCAAAGAAACGGACACGCATTCCTTACTGCACAAACACAGCTTCCATCCTAAACATACATTTAAAGGGATAGTAAAATCCCAGTTACTCAGATTTCACAGGATATGCACAGAACATTCCTGCTTTATGGAAGCAACAAAAATTCTGTTCAGGGCCCTGAGGGACAGAGGATACTCAAGGTCCTTCTTAAGAAGGGCCCTGAAGACCTTTCTCCTCCCCAGGACTCCAAGGAACCCTACAGAGGGTGGAGAAACAAAAATTATTCCATTAGTGTCCAATTTCTCGTTAATGAGCAAACAATTAAACCGTGCAGCTAAGTCTAACTTTGAAAGGTTCTTTGAAAACACTCCCTTCCTGCAGAAACACAAGCAAATAGCTGCCTATAGGAGAAATACAAATTTATCAGACATTCTAGTGAATAGCAAACTCAGACCTATGGCACCGCAGAACAAAAAGTTAATCTGTAAATACTTTGATCATAAAAAATGGGTATTCAATCGTTCAACAAAACAAGTCTTTCAAGTCCCACAGCAACTCACTCCAGTAACAGAGAACTGTATTTATTTAATTTATTGTGCAAAGTGTTCCAAACAATATGTAGGCCAGACAAAAAATGCTTTAAGGGTCCGAGTCTATCAGCACACACACAACATAAAAAATAAAATAGAAAAACGTAGACACGTAGTCCAGCACTTTCTTACCCACGGCCTTGAGACCCTCAGGGTGACTGGACTTCAGTCCGACCCATTTTGGTCGCTGTGTGATAGACTGAAATTTGAAAGATTATGGATCATGAGACTTGATACAAAATTTCCAAGAGGTCTTAATGAGACTTAGGAGATCTACCTGACCCTAACCCAAACCTAAACCTAACCGACTAACCATAACACAACCTAAACCTAACCAACTCACCATACCTAAAACCTAAAACCCACCAGACACCCCGGGATTCATACCTTGGATTTTACAGACCCATCCTGCACAAACCTAAACTTAACCAGACCTAAAGCTGAATAGCCCTGGCCTCAATAGCCCTGGCCTCAATAGCCCTATGAACAGCCTTTAACAGTTGGCCTGCTGTGACCTCTCTTGGTCTTTATGTGAATTGGGGGTGACCAGTGGAGGGATGGACCGTGCACAACCCAGAGTGGGACCCTCAGGGTCCTATCCTGGGAAAACTCTCTTCTATCCTAACCCAGCCTGAGCCTCCCTCTCTGGGCCCTCTCTTCTCATGACCTCTAGTGGGTACTCAGCGGAACCACACTTTATGGGCTGTCATAATCTATATATTCTTTAGCGTTTATTCCCATTAAAATAAATAAATAAATATACACCCTAATACATATTAAGAAATAAAAATATGAATACATACTTCATGGGCACTAGAATTCATGGTTTTCATGGATCACTTATAAAGACACACGAGGATAAATATAATACAGTATAAAAAGCATAAAAAAGCATAAAGATAAAATTATAAATACTTCAAGGGCACTAGAAGATATATATATATATATATATTTTTCTGTAATTATCTATAAAAACAGAAAGAGATGATTGTGAAAAACATACAGAAAAAGAACTGAATATACATAAATATACTATAAATATAAATACATATGAGGCACTAGAGGGTTTTAAGAGTCATAAAGGATTAAAAAACATTATTTATGACTACTTAGAGCACATTTGAGGGATGCATTATTTTTTTGATACATGCAGACTGAGCAGCTGCATTTTTCAAATTGAAAGAGGCAAAGAGCATCGTTTAAATTTGAAAAAAGCAACGAAAAAAATTTTCTATATATATAAAAAAAGCAACATGCATCGATTTAAAATATAAGAATAAAAATAAAAAATAAAAATGCAACGTACATAATTCCAATTTGAAAATGCATCGTGTGCCTGTTTGGTTTGAATATTGTATTGGTTTGAAGGGATTGGTGGAAGGCGTGTCAGTGACGTCATCGACTGGCTTTGATATACCTAACGGAACGCAGTTTGAATCAGAAGGATTGTTGGACTGCTTGCAGTAACATCTTGGTTGGTCATCTAGTAAAACGGTTACTTTGTATCTCGAGATAAAACAGAGAATTTAAAAGTTCAAGCCTGCCTGAAGAAGATACATCAAAGTATCGAAACGTCGCGATATAGGCTTGAACACAGAAACATTTATTTTTCTAAAAGAAAAATATATTTTTGTTTTTTCCATTATTTGAAATGTTATTTTGATCTTTTCCCTTTTATCCCTTTCTTTTGATTTTCATATATAATCACACATCTAGTGTTGGTTCATTTCATACTGTTTTAAAAAAAACACAACGAAATCCAAAGAAGGTTGTTTCATCTCTTTATTGTTAAAAAAAAGCACAAGAAAATCCAAAAAAAAGTTTAAAAAAGAAAAAAATACAAAAAAACATATTTCTTTTAAACTTTAAGAAATAGAAAAAAGATTAAAACAATATACAGTTGTGGATCTGATCGTTCAGTAAATTAAGGATGGTGTTCATCTTTCAGAACAAGGGTCGTTTCACGACCCCTCGAGCGCGTTTGGTCCCTCACAGAGATAGCAGGGATTTCCCCAGACGGGGACGATTTATGAGGGACGATTATTTTGTCGAGCGATCTCGTGACTTCCCATACGAGGTCGTCGGACACGAAGAATCACTCACGGGTTACAGTAACAGAGTACAGAATGAAACTCGATCGGAGAATACTGTAAATCCTTTCCGTCGTCAGTCACGTGATCGACGCCCTTTAAATCGGGGTTTTAAACCCAAACGAAAGAGAGTGACTTTTGGGGAAAATAGGATTATTTACCCCACTGAGGAGAATAGATGTACTGACCAGAGATACAGAAACACACAATATTCTCCTCGTAATGTAGAGAAGAACAGGAGACGTGAGAATGGCCAGTTTGCACAAAATTATGCTCACCAGAAAAAAAGAATGGGCCAAAAAACTCACTTTGATTCACAGAAAAAATCAGAATACTCTCCTGCTTCTCCCACCTTTCGGAGAATCATTAAGAATATGTATCATCTGATCAGATCGGTCCATCACCTCAATAATATTGACACACGGGTAGAAAATAACCAGCCTGTCACTCTGAAAAGGTTAACTGAGCTTCTTAAGAGTGTGATCAAACCCTTTGCCCCCACAATGTCCACAAAAGAATTGCTGGAGGGTAATGCAAAGAACTGGGCGTTTACGACACAGTTGGTATTACAGCAACACTATGAGGATATCATAGAGCACACACTGGGGATCTTACGGGGAGAGACACAGAGAAAAGACTGGTTACACGCTTTTGAGATCGCTGCCAAATGGGCGATGCGAAACTTTGGCAAAAGGATCTCCCAGAGGGCAATTCGGCAGGCCGAAACTTTGGTCCTGACCGAGTTGCGTTCTGGGACTCCATCCGGGTCTAGAGTACCATCGAATTCTGAAACCAGTAGCAACAGAACATTTGCTCAGGTGGTTAGTGGTGCAGATCAAGCCTCGGTTCAGCAGGGGACAGAAACGGTCAACACAGGGGTTGTCAGACCTAAAACAGGGGTCACACACATCCAGATACAGACATCCCCCACTTTAATGTCAGGCTGGTCTCCTATGAGGAACGACTGGCTTTTGGGAGATGATTTTCCACCTCTGAACCCTCCTGTACAGGCCCCTATACAGTCTCCTAAGGGGAAGAGAACAGAAAAGAAAAAACACCTGACAGAACAGAGACAAAAAACCCCACCAGTCTTTATAGAACAAGCAGAGAAAAATCTCTTAGTGAGTTTTGACGATGATGATGATGAGGAGGAGGATCAGTTAACTCCTGCACAGGGAGATAGACTGGAGGATTTAGATGAGATTACGGGTCATCTGTCACAGGAACTTTTCTCTCCTTTTGCCCCCTCGGAGGCTGAGGCCCCGATAACCACTGGCCTGCCTTCTCTGGTCCCCATTGTAGCCAGTACGGTGTATGCAGTAAATCCTCTAACGGACACAGCTGAGAGTGCCCAGATCTTCCAAAATCCGTCAGGGTCCCCAAATCTCTCAGACTTTGATTTCTCAGTATATTCTGTGACATCTCTCCAACCAGGGACTCCTCAGGGGACAGAGAGGGGGGAAACTTCCAAAAAAAAGGAAAAAATTATCTCTGAAACAGAAAAAAACAGACAAGCAGAGAAAATGAGTAAAACAATTGAAATCTCTGTAGCCGACATTCAAGGTCAAAGGTCACCACATAAGCCGTACACGCACCTTAGAACTAACAAGAAGTTCAACGAGTGGAAACTGGCACTCAAAGAGAAACACGTGATCATCGGGGACTCTAATTTGAGCAGGATTCCCGCTTTTGACATTCCAGATTTACAGATTGACAGTTTTCCAGGGGCTAAATTGCAGCACGCTGCCAATCTGATAGAAAAAGCTACAGTAGAGACAAAAGTAGAAAAAATAGTCTTGGCGTTTGGCCTGAATAACCGCACACAGAGATTACGCATCTCAGCGATGAGAGAGTGTGCCAGATTGGATCAGATGGCACAAGAGAGACTACCAGAGGCCCAGCTGTGGATCCCCCTGATCAATATCCCCCAATCTCTCCCAGAAGGAGAAAAAATATTTTTAGATGAATTGAACAATTACATAGAGGAAAATTATTCCTTCATCCCCCTCCTGCCAGAGGAACAGTTTCAGGTAGAGAGTGACGGCCTGCACTGGACTGCAGAGACAGCCAGGAACATGTTGGAGCACTGGGCACGATATTTAAACTTGTAGTGAGTGAACACCCGAGAAAGGGTGCCCATAGGCTTGTTGTGAATCTTTCCAAACATTTTAGTGTCTCTCCCTCACAGTCATCCCTGCTCATGAAAGGCCTCACATTTATTCCGTCTGTCCAAAAAATGAAAGACTTCAAACATCAGCTTAGACTAGATTTACAAAAATTTCATAGAAGAATAAAATTAGAGGTTTTCTTTGAGGGCAAAAAGACTAAAAAACAAAGATTACCTTTCACACACAATTCGGATTGGACTCCAGCCTTGAGCAGACTTCCCAAGCAAGTAGGCCAGCTGATCACAGCTGATGAGTATGCCTTTAAAAATCTGAATTGGAGCTTGAAACCAAGGCCCAACCTCCAGAGAGAGGAACTGAGAGCCTTGAACACACTAAAAAACCTCAGAGAAATTGTTATTAAACCTGCTGACAAGGGAAATGCCATTGTCATCATGGATAGAGAGCAATATGTCTGGGAGGGAGAGAGACAATTAAACATCAGTGACCACTACAAACCGTTAGAAAAACCCATTTATTCTGAAACCATGAAACAGGTTAGAAAAATCTTAGAACAGATGTATGACAAGGGTATCATTAACTCAAAACAGAGGGAATATTTAAGTGGCAGTGGCACTCCTCGAATGAGAAGATTTTATTTATTGCCAAAGATTCACAAGGAACCTGAAAAATGGAGTATTCCACACGAGATTCCACCCGGCAGACCCATAGTGTCCGATTGCAACAGTGAAACTTATCAGACAGCTGAGTACATCGAGTATTTTCTGAACCCCATCTCTCAGAAACACCCGAGCTATTTGAAGGACACTTATGATTTCATCCAGAAAGTTAAAGATATCAGTATTCCCAGAGGAGCCTTTTTATTCACCATAGATATTGATAGCCTATATACGAACATAGAAACTGAAGCAGGCCTCCAGGCAGTCCAGGAGTGCATGCTTCAATATCCAGACCCAAAAAGGCCTGATGATTATATTTTAAAATTATTAAATATTAACCTAACTAAAAATGATTTTGAATTTAATTCTAAATATTATTTGCAAGTTAAAGGCACAGCCATGGGCAAAAAGTTTGCCCCCTCCTACGCGAACATCTTCATGGCGAGATGGGAACAATCGGCTCTGGGTTCGTGCACAAAAAGGCCTCTACATTACTTTAGATTTCTGGATGATATATGGGGAGTGTGGTCTTACTCCATGGATGATTTTAAGGACTTTGCAGAACACCTGAATACCCATCAGAGATCTATAACAATTAAATATACAATTGACCCCACCGAGGTCAACTTTCTAGATGTGGTGTCATATAAGGGACAGAAATTCGAAGAGACAGGACAGCTAGACTTTAAAGTGTATTTCAAAGAAACGGACACGCATTCCTTACTGCACAAACACAGCTTCCATCCTAAACATACATTTAAAGGGATAGTAAAATCCCAGTTACTCAGATTTCACAGGATATGCACAGAACATTCCTGCTTTATGGAAGCAACAAAAATTCTGTTCAGGGCCCTGAGGGACAGAGGATACTCAAGGTCCTTCTTAAGAAGGGCCCTGAAGACCTTTCTCCTCCCCAGGACTCCAAGGAACCCTACAGAGGGTGGAGAAACAAAAATTATTCCATTAGTGTCCAATTTCTCGTTAATGAGCAAACAATTAAACCGTGCAGCTAAGTCTAACTTTGAAAGGTTCTTTGAAAACACTCCCTTCCTGCAGAAACACAAGCAAATAGCTGCCTATAGGAGAAATACAAATTTATCAGACATTCTAGTGAATAGCAAACTCAGACCTATGGCACCGCAGAACAAAAAGTTAATCTGTAAATACTTTGATCATAAAAAATGGGTATTCAATCGTTCAACAAAACAAGTCTTTCAAGTCCCACAGCAACTCACTCCAGTAACAGAGAACTGTATTTATTTAATTTATTGTGCAAAGTGTTCCAAACAATATGTAGGCCAGACAAAAAATGCTTTAAGGGTCCGAGTCTATCAGCACACACACAACATAAAAAATAAAATAGAAAAACGTAGACACGTAGTCCAGCACTTTCTTACCCACGGCCTTGAGACCCTCAGGGTGACTGGACTTCAGTCCGACCCATTTTGGTCGCTGTGTGATAGACTGAAATTTGAAAGATTATGGATCATGAGACTTGATACAAAATTTCCAAGAGGTCTTAATGAGACTTAGGAGATCTACCTGACCCTAACCCAAACCTAAACCTAACCGACTAACCATAACACAACCTAAACCTAACCAACTCACCATACCTAAAACCTAAAACCCACCAGACACCCCGGGATTCATACCTTGGATTTTACAGACCCATCCTGCACAAACCTAAACTTAACCAGACCTAAAGCTGAATAGCCCTGGCCTCAATAGCCCTGGCCTCAATAGCCCTATGAACAGCCTTTAACAGTTGGCCTGCTGTGACCTCTCTTGGTCTTTATGTGAATTGGGGGTGACCAGTGGAGGGATGGACCGTGCACAACCCAGAGTGGGACCCTCAGGGTCCTATCCTGGGAAAACTCTCTTCTATCCTAACCCAGCCTGAGCCTCCCTCTCTGGGCCCTCTCTTCTCATGACCTCTAGTGGGTACTCAGCGGAACCACACTTTATGGGCTGTCATAATCTATATATTCTTTAGCGTTTATTCCCATTAAAATAAATAAATAAATATACACCCTAATACATATTAAGAAATAAAAATATGAATACATACTTCATGGGCACTAGAATTCATGGTTTTCATGGATCACTTATAAAGACACACGAGGATAAATATAATACAGTATAAAAAGCATAAAAAAGCATAAAGATAAAATTATAAATACTTCAAGGGCACTAGAAGATATATATATATATATATATTTTTCTGTAATTATCTATAAAAACAGAAAGAGATGATTGTGAAAAACATACAGAAAAAGAACTGAATATACATAAATATACTATAAATATAAATACATATGAGGCACTAGAGGGTTTTAAGAGTCATAAAGGATTAAAAAACATTATTTATGACTACTTAGAGCACATTTGAGGGATGCATTATTTTTTTGATACATGCAGACTGAGCAGCTGCATTTTTCAAATTGAAAGAGGCAAAGAGCATCGTTTAAATTTGAAAAAAGCAACGAAAAAAATTTTCTATATATATAAAAAAAGCAACATGCATCGATTTAAAATATAAGAATAAAAATAAAAAATAAAAATGCAACGTACATAATTCCAATTTGAAAATGCATCGTGTGCCTGTTTGGTTTGAATATTGTATTGGTTTGAAGGGATTGGTGGAAGGCGTGTCAGTGACGTCATCGACTGGCTTTGATATACCTAACGGAACGCAGTTTGAATCAGAAGGATTGTTGGACTGCTTGCAGTAACATCTTGGTTGGTCATCTAGTAAAACGGTTACTTTGTATCTCGAGATAAAACAGAGAATTTAAAAGTTCAAGCCTGCCTGAAGAAGATACATCAAAGTATCGAAACGTCGCGATATAGGCTTGAACACAGAAACATTTATTTTTCTAAAAGAAAAATATATTTTTGTTTTTTCCATTATTTGAAATGTTATTTTGATCTTTTCCCTTTTATCCCTTTCTTTTGATTTTCATATATAATCACACATCTAGTGTTGGTTCATTTCATACTGTTTTAAAAAAAACACAACGAAATCCAAAGAAGGTTGTTTCATCTCTTTATTGTTAAAAAAAAGCACAAGAAAATCCAAAAAAAAGTTTAAAAAAGAAAAAAATACAAAAAAACATATTTCTTTTAAACTTTAAGAAATAGAAAAAAGATTAAAACAATATACAGTTGTGGATCTGATCGTTCAGTAAATTAAGGATGGTGTTCATCTTTCAGAACAAGGGTCGTTTCACGACCCCTCGAGCGCGTTTGGTCCCTCACAGAGATAGCAGGGATTTCCCCAGACGGGGACGATTTATGAGGGACGATTATTTTGTCGAGCGATCTCGTGACTTCCCATACGAGGTCGTCGGACACGAAGAATCACTCACGGGTTACAGTAACAGAGTACAGAATGAAACTCGATCGGAGAATACTGTAAATCCTTTCCGTCGTCAGTCACGTGATCGACGCCCTTTAAATCGGGGTTTTAAACCCAAACGAAAGAGAGTGACTTTTGGGGAAAATAGGATTATTTACCCCACTGAGGAGAATAGATGTACTGACCAGAGATACAGAAACACACAATATTCTCCTCGTAATGTAGAGAAGAACAGGAGACGTGAGAATGGCCAGTTTGCACAAAATTATGCTCACCAGAAAAAAAGAATGGGCCAAAAAACTCACTTTGATTCACAGAAAAAATCAGAATACTCTCCTGCTTCTCCCACCTTTCGGAGAATCATTAAGAATATGTATCATCTGATCAGATCGGTCCATCACCTCAATAATATTGACACACGGGTAGAAAATAACCAGCCTGTCACTCTGAAAAGGTTAACTGAGCTTCTTAAGAGTGTGATCAAACCCTTTGCCCCCACAATGTCCACAAAAGAATTGCTGGAGGGTAATGCAAAGAACTGGGCGTTTACGACACAGTTGGTATTACAGCAACACTATGAGGATATCATAGAGCACACACTGGGGATCTTACGGGGAGAGACACAGAGAAAAGACTGGTTACACGCTTTTGAGATCGCTGCCAAATGGGCGATGCGAAACTTTGGCAAAAGGATCTCCCAGAGGGCAATTCGGCAGGCCGAAACTTTGGTCCTGACCGAGTTGCGTTCTGGGACTCCATCCGGGTCTAGAGTACCATCGAATTCTGAAACCAGTAGCAACAGAACATTTGCTCAGGTGGTTAGTGGTGCAGATCAAGCCTCGGTTCAGCAGGGGACAGAAACGGTCAACACAGGGGTTGTCAGACCTAAAACAGGGGTCACACACATCCAGATACAGACATCCCCCACTTTAATGTCAGGCTGGTCTCCTATGAGGAACGACTGGCTTTTGGGAGATGATTTTCCACCTCTGAACCCTCCTGTACAGGCCCCTATACAGTCTCCTAAGGGGAAGAGAACAGAAAAGAAAAAACACCTGACAGAACAGAGACAAAAAACCCCACCAGTCTTTATAGAACAAGCAGAGAAAAATCTCTTAGTGAGTTTTGACGATGATGATGATGAGGAGGAGGATCAGTTAACTCCTGCACAGGGAGATAGACTGGAGGATTTAGATGAGATTACGGGTCATCTGTCACAGGAACTTTTCTCTCCTTTTGCCCCCTCGGAGGCTGAGGCCCCGATAACCACTGGCCTGCCTTCTCTGGTCCCCATTGTAGCCAGTACGGTGTATGCAGTAAATCCTCTAACGGACACAGCTGAGAGTGCCCAGATCTTCCAAAATCCGTCAGGGTCCCCAAATCTCTCAGACTTTGATTTCTCAGTATATTCTGTGACATCTCTCCAACCAGGGACTCCTCAGGGGACAGAGAGGGGGGAAACTTCCAAAAAAAAGGAAAAAATTATCTCTGAAACAGAAAAAAACAGACAAGCAGAGAAAATGAGTAAAACAATTGAAATCTCTGTAGCCGACATTCAAGGTCAAAGGTCACCACATAAGCCGTACACGCACCTTAGAACTAACAAGAAGTTCAACGAGTGGAAACTGGCACTCAAAGAGAAACACGTGATCATCGGGGACTCTAATTTGAGCAGGATTCCCGCTTTTGACATTCCAGATTTACAGATTGACAGTTTTCCAGGGGCTAAATTGCAGCACGCTGCCAATCTGATAGAAAAAGCTACAGTAGAGACAAAAGTAGAAAAAATAGTCTTGGCGTTTGGCCTGAATAACCGCACACAGAGATTACGCATCTCAGCGATGAGAGAGTGTGCCAGATTGGATCAGATGGCACAAGAGAGACTACCAGAGGCCCAGCTGTGGATCCCCCTGATCAATATCCCCCAATCTCTCCCAGAAGGAGAAAAAATATTTTTAGATGAATTGAACAAGTACATAGAGGAAAATTATTCCTTCATCCCCCTCCTGCCAGAGGAACAGTTTCAGGTAGAGAGTGACGGCCTGCACTGGACTGCAGAGACAGCCAGGAACATGTTGGAGCACTGGGCACGATATTTAAACTTGTAGTGAGTGAACACCCGAGAAAGGGTGCCCATAGGCTTGTTGTGAATCTTTCCAAACATTTTAGTGTCTCTCCCTCACAGTCATCCCTGCTCATGAAAGGCCTCACATTTATTCCGTCTGTCCAAAAAATGAAAGACTTCAAACATCAGCTTAGACTAGATTTACAAAAATTTCATAGAAGAATAAAATTAGAGGTTTTCTTTGAGGGCAAAAAGACTAAAAAACAAAGATTACCTTTCACACACAATTCGGATTGGACTCCAGCCTTGAGCAGACTTCCCAAGCAAGTAGGCCAGCTGATCACAGCTGATGAGTATGCCTTTAAAAATCTGAATTGGAGCTTGAAACCAAGGCCCAACCTCCAGAGAGAGGAACTGAGAGCCTTGAACACACTAAAAAACCTCAGAGAAATTGTTATTAAACCTGCTGACAAGGGAAATGCCATTGTCATCATGGATAGAGAGCAATATGTCTGGGAGGGAGAGAGACAATTAAACATCAGTGACCACTACAAACCGTTAGAAAAACCCATTTATTCTGAAACCATGAAACAGGTTAGAAAAATCTTAGAACAGATGTATGACAAGGGTATCATTAACTCAAAACAGAGGGAATATTTAAGTGGCAGTGGCACTCCTCGAATGAGAAGATTTTATTTATTGCCAAAGATTCACAAGGAACCTGAAAAATGGAGTATTCCACACGAGATTCCACCCGGCAGACCCATAGTGTCCGATTGCAACAGTGAAACTTATCAGACAGCTGAGTACATCGAGTATTTTCTGAACCCCATCTCTCAGAAACACCCGAGCTATTTGAAGGACACTTATGATTTCATCCAGAAAGTTAAAGATATCAGTATTCCCAGAGGAGCCTTTTTATTCACCATAGATATTGATAGCCTATATACGAACATAGAAACTGAAGCAGGCCTCCAGGCAGTCCAGGAGTGCATGCTTCAATATCCAGACCCAAAAAGGCCTGATGATTATATTTTAAAATTATTAAATATTAACCTAACTAAAAATGATTTTGAATTTAATTCTAAATATTATTTGCAAGTTAAAGGCACAGCCATGGGCAAAAAGTTTGCCCCCTCCTACGCGAACATCTTCATGGCGAGATGGGAACAATCGGCTCTGGGTTCGTGCACAAAAAGGCCTCTACATTACTTTAGATTTCTGGATGATATATGGGGAGTGTGGTCTTACTCCATGGATGATTTTAAGGACTTTGCAGAACACCTGAATACCCATCAGAGATCTATAACAATTAAATATACAATTGACCCCACCGAGGTCAACTTTCTAGATGTGGTGTCATATAAGGGACAGAAATTCGAAGAGACAGGACAGCTAGACTTTAAAGTGTATTTCAAAGAAACGGACACGCATTCCTTACTGCACAAACACAGCTTCCATCCTAAACATACATTTAAAGGGATAGTAAAATCCCAGTTACTCAGATTTCACAGGATATGCACAGAACATTCCTGCTTTATGGAAGCAACAAAAATTCTGTTCAGGGCCCTGAGGGACAGAGGATACTCAAGGTCCTTCTTAAGAAGGGCCCTGAAGACCTTTCTCCTCCC
Source organism: Barbus barbus (assembly GCF_936440315.1). NCBI lineage: Eukaryota > Metazoa > Chordata > Actinopteri > Cypriniformes > Cyprinidae > Barbus > Barbus barbus. Next base: position 29,790 of record NC_136756.1, read on the forward strand.
CAGGACTCCAAGGAACCCTACAGAGGGTGGAGAAACAAAAATTATTCCATTAGTGTCCAATTTCTCGTTAATGAGCAAACAATTAAACCGTGCAGCTAAGTCTAACTTTGAAAGGTTCTTTGAAAACACTCCCTTCCTGCAGAAACACAAGCAAATAGCTGCCTATAGGAGAAATACAAATTTATCAGACATTCTAGTGAATAGCAAACTCAGACCTATGGCACCGCAGAACAAAAAGTTAATCTGTAAATACTTTGATCATAAAAAATGGGTATTCAATCGTTCAACAAAACAAGTCTTTCAAGTCCCACAGCAACTCACTCCAGTAACAGAGAACTGTATTTATTTAATTTATTGTGCAAAGTGTTCCAAACAATATGTAGGCCAGACAAAAAATGCTTTAAGGGTCCGAGTCTATCAGCACACACACAACATAAAAAATAAAATAGAAAAACGTAGACACGTAGTCCAGCACTTTCTTACCCACGGCCTTGAGACCCTCAGGGTGACTGGACTTCAGTCCGACCCATTTTGGTCGCTGTGTGATAGACTGAAATTTGAAAGATTATGGATCATGAGACTTGATACAAAATTTCCAAGAGGTCTTAATGAGACTTAGGAGATCTACCTGACCCTAACCCAAACCTAAACCTAACCGACTAACCATAACACAACCTAAACCTAACCAACTCACCATACCTAAAACCTAAAACCCACCAGACACCCCGGGATTCATACCTTGGATTTTACAGACCCATCCTGCACAAACCTAAACTTAACCAGACCTAAAGCTGAATAGCCCTGGCCTCAATAGCCCTGGCCTCAATAGCCCTATGAACAGCCTTTAACAGTTGGCCTGCTGTGACCTCTCTTGGTCTTTATGTGAATTGGGGGTGACCAGTGGAGGGATGGACCGTGCACAACCCAGAGTGGGACCCTCAGGGTCCTATCCTGGGAAAACTCTCTTCTATCCTAACCCTAACCTAACCCTAACCCTAACCCTAACCCTAACCCTAACCCTAACCCTAACCTAACCCTAACCCTAACCCTAACCCTAACCGACTAACCATAACACAACCTAAACCTAACCAACTCACCATACCTAAAACCTAAAACCCACCAGACACCCCGGGATTCATACCTTGGATTTTACAGACCCATCCTGCACAAACCTAAACTTAACCAGACCTAAAGCTGAATAGCCCTGGCCTCAATAGCCCTGGCCTCAATAGCCCTATGAACAGCCTTTAACAGTTGGCCTGCTGTGACCTCTCTTGGTCTTTATGTGAATTGGGGGTGACCAGTGGAGGGATGGACCGTGCACAACCCAGAGTGGGACCCTCAGGGTCCTATCCTGGGAAAACTCTCTTCTATCCTAACCCTAACCCTAACCCTAACACCCCCATACACCTAACACCTAAAGCCACTGGAATTGACGAAACTTATCATCCCAAATCTTACACCTAGATTTAGTGGACCTAATGGATTCACCCACCCCAAACCTGACAACTAGAGTTGGTAGACCTAATGAATTCACCCACTTCAAACCTTACACCTAGAGATGGTAGACCTAATGAATTCACCCACCTCAAACCTTACACCTAGAGATGGTAGACCTTGGGCGAATACCCCTGGCAGGAGGACACCTGATTGGGGTGCACCTGGTTGGCGTGCACCTTGATTTTGCAGCCCTTGGGTGGTGGGCCCTCGGCGTCCCAGCCCTGACACGGTGAACCCTTGGTGTTGTGGCCCTGTTTTGCTAATTACATTGATTTTGTACATTTAATTAACTCAAGAAAAAGTATTCTGTTTAGTAACAACAATTTCAGTCTTTAAAATATAATACAGGGGTCAAAAGGTCATGGGGTAGATAGAGATGCACAATATAACGTTTTACCACTTGATGGACATGTGGGGACTTGTGAGAGTTAATAGAATATATTACTTAATCATGATTGCTTAAATTGCACTAATAAATATATTACTGATTTTTTATCATGATGGTTTTAAATACATAAATATACATATACACAATATTAAAACAACATCAGACCAATAAATATACACCTGTTTGGAGGAGATACAGGACACAGACTCTATGAGACAACATTTAGAACAATGGGAACAAATAAAACATGTGGAGGTGCTGTTGGAGGGGGTTCTTTTTTGGAGTTGGGACTGAAGCGGGCCTTTGAAATGTGTGCCAGTGCCTAACCGAGATCAGACCTGTTCTGATTTCTGGATTCTTAGATACCTAACCTAACCCTAACCCTAACCCAAAAAAATAAAAATAAAAGAGTAAACATCCAAAATACACAGACAAAGGAGGATGAGGTTTGGTGAGCGCTGAGATGAGGGGCCGAATTCAAGCAGGCACTGAAGCGGGCAGCGGAAATGTAGGCCAGTGTACAACCTTTGGAGATTTTTAATTCCTAACCCTAACCCTAATTTTTTCTATGCTGTTCTACTGCATGGGACACATGGTCACAGAACTCTTTGTGTGTTTTAGAGTTTAAGCCAACCACGTCCCCTAGCCTGCTCTTTACAGCTTGTGGCATGGCATCAATCACAGCATTTCTTAACAGTGTAGCCATTAACGGGTCTCCTTCTGGATTCCCTTCAGTCTCTTGGTTCCATCTTTTTAGCTGTCTCTGAACATATGTGGTTGGATTTTCTGCTTCCCCCAGCTGTTCTCCCTTTAATGATTTAGGGTCTAGTCTAATCGGGTACTCTGCTCGCAGTACTTGCCATACTTCTGGACGGAATGCATCAAAAACAGTTCCATCCATGTAGTGAGTGTCCACAGCTCTGTTAAGATTGGATGCTTGAAGAATTTCTTCCATCTTTGCCCCTCCCATTATTCTTGCCAGCAGTGCTTTAATGTCCCCCACAGCTAAACGTTTGCCCATAGTTTCTTCCTCGAACACCTTAATCCACTTTCCAGGCCCCTCATGAATATCTGGGAGGCGAGTGACCAGTCCCTCGAGGTCCTGTGTGGCCCAGGGGACATACTGTCCCTGTGAACCCTTGATTAAAATTGGAAATTGTGCAGCCAGTGGTCTCAAAGCCCCTCTTTCTCTGCTCCATTTTCCTTTATCAAATGACTCCTCATCTTCATTCACATCCTCACTGCTATCAAACAGCTTATTTCTCCGTCTATTCACTTTAGTTACCTCTTGAATCTTTTTTCCTGATTCTTTAATTTTCTCCCCTATTCCTTCTTCCATAACCTTTGCTTGTGCTCCCATTTCCCAATCCTTTCTCCCCATCTCTTCTAACACGTCCTCATATTCTGTTTTGCCTTCCTGGTTTGTTTTCATCCTTTCTAATGCTATACATGCCTGTCTATAACAATCTATCGGCAAAAATCCTCCACTTTCTTTTCTCAGTCGCGTCTTTGGTTTTACATCTGGTTCCATTTTTTGTTCCAACTCTACATGTCCTTCCATCTGCATTTTGCCCAAAACTTCTACCGTTCCCTTAAGAATTGGTAATTGACATTCAGGGGGCAGATATGGGGGTGGTGTAGAAAACAACTTTTCCTTTTTCTTTGTTTCTTTGTCTGCCTCCTTAAGTATTCTCCTTGCCTGTTTTATACTTTTTTAATGCATCATTCCCTTCTTTTTTAAACATGGCTAACACTTCGTTCTTTTTTCCCTTTTTGCTTCTCTCTTTTCTCTTTTTTTACAGATACTTTTAGTTTTATAGTTTTTTTATCAGAGTTTCCATTTCCTCACACAATGCTACATCAAATGCCCCTTCCTTTGGCCATTTTGTCATCAGATTTTTAGTTCTCTTCTGCCATTTGTTTGAGACCTTAGTTATCAATTCTTTACACAATGGATATTTTAATCCTAATAATTCCACCAGAGTGGCTGCCATACTTTTCTATAATCTTACAATATAATATTTAAGATTCTATATATATTTCTTTAACTTACTATTTTTCCCACTTATTTTAACTATTTTATCCAATATTCTCCTCTTTATTTTGTGACCTGCATCCTTAAACTTTTAAGCGTTTTTTATTCTCTCTGACACATGTACACTTTCTTTATGAGTTAATAGTTTCAATTCTATTTTATAATCACTCAATATCCAAAACTACTAAAAATAATATTTATATTTATTTTTCCTTCAATTCTTTTGTCCACCCTTATAGGTTGATTTTAGTTTATTTTTATTGTTTTTATACTTTTTTAACTTAATGCCTAGATCTTACTTCTGGTACTTTGATCTCAGAAATGTTCGCCTTCTCAATCACACAGAGCTCTAAAACGTATAAACATATAAAAGATCTTTATTGATACAAATGTTTCCTAATCACATTCACTCCTTCTAGTCCCTTTTTTCACCCAGGGTTCATTCTTTCATTCTGTGCCCCTTTATTTATAGGGTTCATTCATTCATTCTGTGCCCCTTTATTTATAGGGTTCATGCAGTCAATCATCCCTCTCAGGCGCGGCACTAGCTGCGTCGCTCTCAAGGGAATTCCAGAAGGGGGGCGCAGCTTTTACCCACCCAATATGGAATATATTTATTTTTCATACAACCTCAATCATTCACGCAGACACAAACACAGACAAAACTACACTACGCTCCTCTAGAGCGACCTGCGTCTGAACTGCTCACTTTTTTTTCCTGATTCGCTTTCTCAACACAGAAAAAACAGCTCCCAGCAGGATTTTTGCCTTATCCTAAGGACTTTGCTCGCTTTCCTCTACTTTATCTGCTTAACATTTAATGTTATCCTCAAGGCCCATTAACAACAAACACAGATTATTACATGCAATTAGTTATTCTGGAATCAAAACCCCCTTTTTTCTCTTTCTTAGTTCTTTAAATTTGGAAGAGCAATTTTTAGTGACCTTACCACCAAGGGCAGCCTAGCAAACAACACAAACCAATTATATAAGCAAATCTGCTTACCTTTAATAGTGGCCAGTGTTTGTGCTGTTTGTCAAAAGTCTGCCCAAAGCGGCCGTCCACCCTGTTGCTCCTTTCCAATCCTGTTCATGACGCCAATTTGTGGTGGCTTCCGCATTTCCTATGAAAAATCACTCTGAAGTCTTGGGGTTTCGATGCCAGAAAATAGACTTTATTATAACAAGATAATAAAGCCGAGAGGTCTTCTGCAGAAGAAAACTCTCCCAACGTTCTCTGAGTTTCTCTTTATATAGTCTATCTTCTAGGCGTGTTAAGAACATTTCATACATGTGCATTTTCCCTTATTTGGCAATATTCCTTGTACATATGCTCTATCCCTAGAGAGAAAAGGGGCTCCTAGACGTGTTTAAGGAAAGAAGCCTTCTTTGTATTTCCACATATGTTTTCCATCATAAGGGTCAGAACATACTCTCCATGTGAGCCCTTAACACACAAGGCATATATGCTTATATTGGAAAAATAGCTTAGTACATATATAGTTTTATAGATTAAATCATATTTTGACTAATAAAAATCTTCTACACACACACATATATTGGAAAAATAGCTTAGTACATATATAGTTTTATAGATTAAATCATATTTTGACTAATAAAAATCTTCTACACACACACACATATATATTTATATGATGATTAACAATTACAGACCAATCAAAATAGTGGATTGCTTATTGGAACTAGGCCTAATCAAAGAAAGACAGCACTTATATTGATGTAAACATTGAAACAACATAATGATTTTGACCTGTAGATATCAAAATATATAAAATGATAAGTCAACATACTAAATTTTAATGCCTTTTATATGACAAAAAATTCTAACAGACAATATAGGATAGTGGCACATTTGAAAAGGTAAAATTACAAGTAAATAATACTTAGGGGAATAAAATTGGATTGCTCTTTTAGTATGTTCAATTAAAAACAGTCCATGCTTCAGGTGTGTCCAGCTGTTTATTGAACTTTTTTCATTTATTTTTTAATCTATCTATCCATTCATCTGAAACCACCACTTGAAAGTTCACAGCTTCCCGGATCCAACGATATCACTTACGTGTAATTCGGGCCTAAGATTCACCAGATACACCCAGGTAAGCTTTGGCCAATCAGATGCAATATTCTAATGAGGGTGGTTGATAATGAGGGTGAAACTAGTTTTTATCTCTATACCTAACCCAATCCTAATCCTGACTCTAACCCTAACTGCAGTGGTGGCTGTGGTCACGGCCGTCTCTTCTCTGACTGTATTGGTGGCTGTGGTCACGGCCATCTCTTCTTCAACCGCAGTCTTGGCTGCAGTGGTGGCTGTGGTCACGGCTGTCTCTTCTCTAACCGTATTGGTGGCTGTGGTCACGGCCGTCTCTTCTTCAACTGCAGTCGTGGCTGCAGTGGTGGTTGTGGTCACGGCCGTCTCTTCTTCAACCACAGTCATGGCTGCAGTGGAGGCCGTGGTCACGGCTGTCTCTTCTTCAACCACAGTTGTGGCCGCCGTGGTCACAGCTGTCTCTTCTCTAACCGAAGTGGTGGCTGTGGTCAAGGCCATCTCTTCTTTAACCGCAATGGTGGCTGTGGTCACGGCCATCTCTTCTCTAACCGCATTGGTGGCTGTGGTCACGGCCGTCTGTTCTTCAGCCACAGTCGTGCCTGCAGTGGTGGCTGTGGTCACGGCCGTCTCTACTTTAACCGCAATGGTGGCTGTGGTCACAGCTGTCTCTTCTCTAACCGTATTGTTGGCTGTGGTCACGGCCGTCTGTTCTTCAGCCGCAGTCGTGCCTGCAGTGGTGGCTGTGGTCATGGCCGTCTCTTCTTCAACTGCAGTCGTGGCTGCAGTGGTGGCTGTGGTCATGGCCGTCTCTTCTTCAATCGCAGTCGTGGCTGCAGTGGAGGCCGTGGTCACGGCTGTCTCTTCTTCAACCGCAGTTGTGGCCGCCGTGGTCACAGCTGTCTCTTCTCTAACCGAAGTGGTGGCTGTGGTCACGGCCATCTCTTCTTTAACCGCAATGGTGGCTGTGGTCACGGCCATCTCTTCTCTAACCGCATTGGTGGCTGTGGTCACGGCCGTCTGTTCTTCAGCCGCAGTCGTGCCTGCAGTGGTGGCTGTGGTCACGGCCGTCTCTTCTTTAACCGCAATGGTGGCTGTGGTCACAGCTGTCTCTTCTCTAACCGTATTGGTGGCTGTGGTCACGGCCGTCTGTTCTTCAGCCGCAGTCGTGCCTGCAGTGGCGGCTGTGGTCATGGCCGTCTCTTCTTCAATCGCAGTCGTGGCTGCAGTGGAGGCTGTGGTCACGGCTGTCTCTTCTTCAACCGCAGTTGTGGCCGCCGTGGTCACAGCTCTCTCTTCTCTAACCGAAGTGGTGGCTGTGGTCACGGCCATCTCTTCTCTAACCGCATTGGTGGCTGTGGTCACGGCCGTCTGTTCTTCAGCCGCAGTCGTGCCTGCAGTGGTGGCTGTGGTCACGGCCATCTCTTCTTCAACTGCAGTCGTGGCCGCAGTGGTGGCTGTGGTCATGGCCGTCTCTTCTCTAACTGCAGTGGTGGCAGTGGTCACGGCCGTCTGTTCTTCAGCCGCAGTCATGCCTGCAGTGGTGACTGTGGTCATGGCCGTCTCTTCTTCAATCGCAGTCGTGGCTGCAGTGGAGGCTGTGGTCACGGCTGTCTCTTCTTCAACCGCAGTCATGCCTGCAGTGGTCACAGCTCTCTCTTCTCTAACCGAAGTGGTGGCTGTGGTCACGGCCGTCTCTTCTTTAACCACAATGGTGGCTGTGGTCACGGCCATCTCTTCTCTAACCACATTGGTGGCTGTGGTCACGGCCGTCTGTTCTTCAGCCGCAGTCGTGCCTGCAGTGGTGGCTGTGGTCACGGCCATCTCTTCTTCAACTGCAGTCGTGGCCGCAGTGGTGGCTGTGGTCATGGCCATCTCTTCTCTAACTGCAGTGGTGGCAGTGGTCACGGCCATCTCTTCTCTAACCGCAGTGGTGGCCGTGGTCATGGCCGCCTCTTCTCTAACCGCAGTGGTGGCTGTGGTCACAGCCGTCTCTTCTTCAACCGCAGTCGTGGCAGTGGTCACATCCATCTCTTCTCCTACAACAGCCAGCTTAACTTTGGCTGCAGGTACACCACCTTTGACAGCACGTATGACTGCAGCTATGACCACACCTCCGACTGCAGCCACACCACCTATGGCCACACCTCCGACTGAACCCGCACCACCTACAGCCGCACCTCCGACTGAAGCCGCACCATTTATGGCCGCACCTCTGACTGCAGCCTCTTCAACTACGGCCCCATCTATGACTGCAGGCGCACCACCTCCAGCCGCAGTCGTACTGCCTCTAGTCTCAGCAGTCTCTCCACCATTTTCAGTCCTGGGTGGCAGTTCTCCAGTCACAGTCATGTCTGCCAGTTCTCTGGTGACAGTCATAACAGTCTTTCCACCATTTTCAGTCCTGGGTGGCAGTTCTCCAGTCACAGTCATGTCTGCCAGTTCTCTGGTGACAGTCATAACAGTCTTTCCACCATTTTCAGTCCTGGGTGGCAGTTCTCCAGTCACAGTCATGTCTGCCAGTTCTCTGGTGACAGTCATAACAGTCTTTCCACCATTTTCAGTCCTGGGTGGCAGTTCTCCAGTCACAGTCATGTCTGCCAGTTCTCTGGTGACAGTCATAACAGTCTTTCCACCATTTTCAGTCCTGGGTGGCAGTTCTCCAGTCACAGTCATGTCTGCCAGTTCTCTGGTGACAGTCATAACAGTCTTTCCACCATTTTCAATCCTTGGTGGCAGTTCTCCAGTCACAGTCATGTCTGCCTCTTCTCTGATCACAGTCACATCTGCCAGTTCTCTGGTGAAAGTCATAACAGTCTTTCCACCATTTTCAGTCATGCCTGGCAGTTCTCCAGTCACAGTCATGACTGCTTCTTGTACGATCGCAGTCAAGTCTGTCTCTTCTCTGATCACAGTCATGGACGTTCCTTTTTCCTTTGGAAGAGTTTCTCCAGTTTCCGTGTTTTCAGGCACAGGGTCCTGTGGAAACTGTAATTCCTTAATCCTTACAGGTTCATTGTGTCCTAAAACTGTTTCAAAATGAATTGGCTTGTCATTTTGGTCAAGGTCAACCAGAACATAACCCTTTTTGTATTCAACAATTAGTTTCTCATTTTCCAATTTAAGGTCATAAACATCAATTTGTTCACTGCTTTTGTATAAATATTTGTTTTTATATTTTACTTTTAATTTGTCATCTCTTTTGAAAAAATTAAGCAAATCTGATCTGTTCGCAATGAAGGACTGTATCTTCGGTGGGCGAAATTTGTTTTTATTCTTAATATTGGAATATCTGTAGTTCATTGTAAGTTTCCACAATTCTATCCAATCAACTGGATGTTCTGGACTGGTAAGTAAATGTTTTGCCGTAAAATCTGCATATGACGGAACACGTCTGTGTCTAATGTGCACTATTGTGCAGATACACAAAAACTGTGCATGGATGGAATTTCCAGTAATGTTTGAATAGAATCCTCCAGGAAAATTTTGGCTTTCTCTGTCTTGTTGAAACACCATAAAATTGCAGTTTTTCTCCACCTAAAAAGAAAAAGTAAGATTTAATGATACAACTCATGAGATTATGGTCAAATGATGTAAAGCTGTATGACAAAAGTACTACAGAGGTAACTCCCATCGAAAGTGCCCCACCCTTGATCATTTTGTTGATGTGATGTTATGCCCAAGGCAGGTGCTTAATTTGCCCATGACTGTACTGTATGTAAACATTAATATCTTGATCTTGATGCAAGCAGCAACTGGTATCCAGTGCAGAGAGGTAAACAGACGAGTAGATCACTGAAGCCATGCTGCTGAATTCTGGATCATTTGTATAGGTTTGATTGCACAGAATAGAATTTTGGAGTTATTTTATTGTTCTGTTTAATATTTTAATTTGGTGGTCAAATAAATGTGACATTGACACATCCAATATGAGTGAAATGCCCACACGCAGTCAACCTAGTTAGGTCTCCATGACAGCACGCTGCCAATTTTTTTTTTAAACAGTGAATGTCAGAGTGATTTTTTCATCACTGTGGCTGCATCTGAGTAACTGTATTATATTACATTTTCATCAACTTATAGCAGGGGTGTCAAACTCAGCTCCTGGAGGGCTACTGTCCTGCAGTGGTGGAAAGAGTACTATCAGTTTGTACTCAAGTACAAGTACTGTTACATTGCTAAAATAATACTCAATTACAAGTTTGTAGGGGTGTTTAAAAAGTCCTTAAAATGCCATTTAGTCAGACTGTGTCAATTTCTTTTGCTCTGAGGCATTTAATGTAATGCTGTTTTGTCCATTGACTGAAAACAGATGCTGATGATGTCCTAAAATTAACACTGTACAGCAGCCATGTGAATGCTCAACAATCTCAGGGCAAGAGTTGAATTCAGTAATGATGCTGCAGTCTCAACATCAATCATAGAATGCAGATTTAGATTTAGTCAGTTTAGTTTTACTAATCAGACCTTTTGGGCTGACAGCAAGATACTCTTCTAACCAAAAAATAAATAAAAATAAATATGAAACATTTTGGTTTAACCCTCTGTGGTCGAAGGCCGCACCAGTGTGTTTGCCTTGTTTTTTCGTGATGATAAGAACTAAAAATACTACAATATTTTTGATCGTACAGATAAGAATAAGAGTTTTTAAACAGTAAGATTTTTTAATGTTTTTTGAAGAATTATCTTCTGCTCACCAAGCCTGCATTTATTTGATCCAAAATAGAGCATAAGCAGTAATATTGTGAATATTTTTACAATTTATAATAACTGCTTCCTATTTGAATATATTTTAAAATGTAATTTATTCCTGTGAGCAAAGTTAAATTTACAGCATCATTACTCCTGTCACGAATCTGGTTCCTGGTCTTTTGTCCGACAGCCACAAAAGGTCGCCTCTCCATCATATTGACTCTCACACCACACATCACACTGGAATGCATTTCCCATCATCCATTGCACTGATGACACACACAGCTGATTGCACCGATTGCACAGCTGTCACCAATCACAAGCTCTTCTAAGAGCTATTACACAATCTACATAAAACACACTCAGATCCTGATTTAGTTGCTGAGTATTGTCTAGGGTTTAGCACTCTTCAAGTATTAGCTACTTACCAAGCCTTTCCGTGTTTATTTTGGTGTTTAGTCACCTGTATTTTTCTGCGTTTATCATTCTCCGAGTGTTAGCAGCTTTACGGAGCCGTTCCTACTTTCCATTTCTAGTTTTAGTTTAAGTCTAGTCGTTTCGTGTTGCCTCGTTGTCTGGTTCCTGATCTTCTGCCTTGTATCTTGGATTAACCCTTTGCCTTCCATTTGGACTCTGTTTGCCCCTGCCTTGACCATTGCTCGTGTACCTGGATTACCCCTTATTGTCGTGTACCCCTCTTGTCAAGCCCTCTGGATAATGTTCGCCGATCGAAGACCACACCCGTTTACTTGAGTATTCATCTGTCTTGCCTAACCCTGTTTGCCATTTGTTCGACCCTGCCTGTGTTTTTGACCCATGCATATTAAACCTGTTAACCTGCAGCAGGACACCAGCGCACCGAACACTCTTTGTTTGCATGTGTCATTGTTTTCGAATAGATTAAATGAAACGGGACAAAGTTAATCTTGACAAACTATATATCATTCTGAAGGCCTAAGCCTCAAGCATCGACGACAGATCACTATTTTTCAATTGAAAGCTTTTAAGGAGCGTATTTGCTACATTTTTACATTATGTTTTTTCTTCTTGAATCCATGGAAATAAGCAGAAACACTTAAATAACACACATAAATATGAGATATGATTTACTTGTTTCACTTGTTGAACAGAATCCATTGCAGGAATGACTCAAAGTCTGTTCACATCTCTGTGGTTAGATCAGTGTGCTCAATGTGTCTTTGACCTTCATTATGTATGTTTTGATTATACTTTGTTGTAAATAAAATACAAATAATCTGAAAACCCGCTTTTTTCAGTCTCCTCACATTCTCTCTTACCTGCCTCAGTCATAGTCACACTGCTGGGCCATTAGAGGGCCATTAGGTGAGGGCCCCTTTGTGTCTCAGGTGAGAATCACTTAATATTAAAGACCATTGCCACTCCCTCACATATTGGCTTTCGGTCACAAAACATGTCTTAAATTTAAATCAATATACTATTTTCTGTGAATGAGTAAGTAGAATAATTTTAATATAATTGTGAAGTAAATATTCTAGCCTACAAGACTGATTACTCAAAAGTCTTATTCAGGACTATTTAGTGTGTCATTTATGGCCTTATTTCAGCTAATTATTTTTCCCCAAAACTTACTAACCACGCATAATTTGTTTCTACAAAATGCAAGCATGTACATTCATCTTGGTTGCATATTATTGTAGCATAGTTTGTGCTGAATACAAAAAATATAAGAATATATTTTTATATATAATATAATATAATATAATATAAGAATATACATGCTACATCGGCCCCACGCATGATGAAGTCATGAGAAGCTAATGCTTAGTTAATGATGAGTACTGTATTTGGATGCCAACAGATTTTACAAGTTATGTGCTGTGATTGGCCAATGTTCGGGTCTGTCCATTTACTGCATGAGGATGACATGAACGTGCTTGAAGCTCATAATTAATGAAAAACATTAGTTCTCACATTAATTGACATACTGTTCTAGCCTGTATGCATGCATGAGGTAAGTAGTTTTACATGCACAAAATTATGCTATGTTTCTATGCATTGTAAGGGAATTGACAGTTAACACCCGAGGACCAGGTGTTGAATGAAGACCAGGAGTCAGAGATGCGATCAAAAAGCATCCAATGACAAACTTCTCCCCTTACTCAGGAAAAGATGCCGACTCACACATACAGACAACACATATCTTCTGTTCAAGGTGGCCTAGCTCTGGCAAGAGTCTTATCAGCATGCAGCATGGTTCATTACACACACACACACTATGCTTGTCTCTTTTTAGAGTGTAAAAATACAGAATAATGCAGGATTATTTAATATTGATTATGCAAATACCAGTTAAATTGCTCAGTAAGCAAGTTGCAAACAATATCATAAAACAGCAGAACACATAAATGTCACAGTTGTCCCAATCACTGTTGCTCATGTAGATGGGAGGCCACCCTGACCTAATCATGGCACTGTGACCCTATGAACAGAATAGACTTCAGTATGGAACCAAGTCAATCATCAAATAATCTAGGAGGTTAAATACTGATCAATAACTTGATTAATAAACACACAAGAAATAATGAAATAATATTATTGTGAAGGGTATGGTCGGCATCCACTCCTTCAACATGAATTCATGATGATTCATGTACCAAAAGTATAGATTTATCCACAGTGGATAGTAAATGCTTTTTTTTTGTGAACAAATAAAACATCATGATCATGCGTAATAAACATAAATCATGGTGATGTACCCATCTCAGTTAATGTCTTAATTAATGTGTTGTTCATCCATGAAGTCATGATAGAAATACTTTGAATTCTTGTTAGTTCCTGATAATTCATGAGATATTAATGCATGAAGTAACGCATAATTCATGCATGAATTTATGCATGAATTCATGGTAATTTGTGTACCCTTACCTAAAGTGTTACCAAAATAAATAAATAAATTCCCCTTCTTAAAACTTAAGTCAAACTTAATTGGTCGCCTGATTCTCGCTTCATCGTGCATTCATCACATATGTGTCAGTAATTAAGTTAAGTACTAAAATTAAATCTTATAAAACAAAGAGAATCGACTAATGACTTTGTAAGAACACAACAGGGTACGAAACTACATTTGGTAAATTTTATTCAAGCTTTAAAGCAATTTTATGCCTTAAAATCATACTTGATTTTGAAAAATGTTTGAGAACTAGCTTGCATATGCCTATCTGAACTGCTGACCTTCCTGAATGCTATGTGTGTGTATATCTGTTTGGAGTTGGGATTCCCTATTTTTAAAAATATTTGCCAACCTGATTTCTTTTGTATTTCATGTTTTGGACCCATATTTACTAGGAATTAATTGAATTTTTTAAATAAGAAAATAAAATAAATAAATAAATGATCTAGATCTATGAGACTTGTGAACCCCCAAAACTTAAAAGTATTATCACTATTAATAAGCAGTCTTAACAACAAAAGCATATGTTTAATACAAATTGTATATAGGTTTTAACGGTGTAGGTATTTTCTACCACTGGACGTCTTTGTCATTTAGCTTGTTCTGTGTTTTTTTTTTTGTTATTGTTTTTTTAGCTCAATTAAATATTCTCAGGAGAGCCATTGAACGGCAGTAGATGCTCCTCACATGTGCTACTTAATTCAAGCGTGTAATCCAAAGAATGCACGTCGTGGCAACATGTCTGTAGTTGACTAACTAAAACAAACATTTTCAGCTTTATAAGGGAAAGGGGTTGATGCCTACAAAAGTCATAAAATCTCTCTTCAGAGACTGACATACAAAACAGATACATCACATTTGGTATATTTCTACATATATTTTCAGTAGATAACCAATAGTATATTGATGGGCCTATGATATTTATCACGCCGATAAAGGTTGGTTCAGAAAAGTATGAACATATACAACTATATAAGTGTAGATCTAGATCACAGGCTCGCCCTAGTAATGGTCTAAGATTTGGAAACTTTTTATTTAGCCCTTTAAGCGGGAAAATGCTTTGAAATAAATTAAGTACAATTTTATTTTAAAATGATAAACTAAAATTTTAACAGGTACTGTTGAATAAAAATCATACTTAAGGTTAAATTTGCAAACAGATAAGTAAAATATTATTTAAAACCTTTAAGATTCTGTCTAAACAATCTTTTAAGTTTGAAAGATCTCATTTACTCTCTTAAGATTATACTTTAATAATAATACATTTTTTAAACCTTGGGAGGCTCTCTGAGATTTTGTTATATTTAATATTCTTTGCAACATTTTTATTTATTTATTTTTTATTTTAGTAATCTTTAATCTTTAATTTGCCGAATGGACATCATTGTTCACAGAAAAAATGTAATACATTTTATTATAGCCTAAGACTTCAAAATGTTTACTTTTATATAGTATGTTACATATAATCAAAATTATTTACTAACATCTTTAAAAGAAGAGAATGATGTGTATTATAAGTTTCAATATACTTAAATGCTGAATATGTGTTTAAAATGTGTGATGAATGAATTGCCTTTGTAATATGCTGTCATATATAATAATATATGTATTACCATTGGTGTTTTTCAGAATCTTAAAAGCATATTAATGGCTAAAGTCTGATTATACTGCTCTACAGTAATATGTGAGCAGCATGAATGTTTATGTAGGTGTGTTTATATGATTTATCAGTACACAAATTTAAATAATGATGTGGATAATACTCTGATATAACAATGTAAATGTGGTTTATGATGAAAATTTCCTGAGTTCTCATAATTAAGATAGCTTGCAAACAATATTTTATTTAAAAAAGGGGTTTATGCAGAATTTTGGTAGGCGTACAGTGCAAAATCATTACTACTGTATATGGAACGTCCCCAGAAAACATTAAAACCAACGTGTGTGTGTGTGTGTGTGAGTGAGTGTGTGTGCGTGTGCGTGTCAGCTCACCCAACTCAGACTGACATTTCACTCTTGTGAGTTAGAAGAGCTCAAAACAGGACTTAATTTCCCAACTTAGGTACATTTTGTAAACATTTCATTCAAGGTATGAACATCATTGCCCCCAGAATAATGTATGTTATATAATCACAGTTTTTAACCACCTTCTTTAAAAGAAGAGAATCATGTCTTTTATAAGTTCAATAAACTTAAATGTTGCATACTTCTTAAAAATTTATGATAAATTACTTGCTTTAGTAACATGTTTGACATATATAATTATATATTTTATTACGATATTCTTTAAATGAAGAGAATGATCAATGTTTTGCTTTGCTTTAGTAACATGTTTGTTCCTTAATAAATATAAAACAAGTTTGTTACTTGAGTCTCTTTTTAGCTTGAAATGTTTATTTATATACAGTATGTTACATATAATCACTGAAGCACTGAAGAAGTTTTGAAATTTGTGTTTTTCGGTATCTTAAAATTATATTAACGGTTAAAGTCTGATTATAGTGTATTCGGTACAAACGGAGTTACAATAATATGTTAGCATAATGGATATACATGCTTGTGTTTTGTAATTTATGATGAAATTTCTTGAGTTTTCATAATTAAGATAGCTTACAATCAATATTTTATCAAAAATGGATGTATAGGCAGACATTCTTGTGTAATGGGTAGGCGTACAGTTTGTACAGTAAAAAAAAAAAAAGAATCATTATGTCTATGGAGTGTCCCCACAAACCAAATGCATAGTAATACTTCAAATGTTTGACCTGAGCCTAACAGCTTTTTGAATTATATTAAATGATGTTCATGAAAATATATATAAAAAATAAATAAATAAAATAAAAAAGTTAGAAAGTTTACTGTGATGGGCAGGTTTAGAATCAGAATCAGAATCAGAATGAGCTTTATTGCCAGGTATGTTTACACATACAAGGAATTTGATTTAGTGACAGAAGCTCCGCAGTGAAACAGAATGACAGCAACAGTACAAGACACACAGATAATAAAGAGAATAAAAAGAATAATATACCTATATACAAAATAGACATTGTACAAGATAGCAAAAAGATGACACAAACCCAATGTGTAGTAATACTCCAAATAATTGTCCCCACGATCGTAGCAGCTTTGTATATTATATATTATATTAAATAATGTCTATGAAAATATAAAATACAGAAAGTTTACTGCGATGCGTAGGTTTAGGGGGATGATACAGGATAAAATGCATTAATATAATGTAAATATGAATATAAAAGTTTGTAAATAGGATGTAGAAACTTTACTTTTCTGTGAAACTGCTTTGCAACAATTTGTTTTGTGAAAAAAGTTATACAAATAAATGTGAACTGAATTTAAATATGTCCATGGAAATAAAAAATAAAATGTTTATGGCTTTCAAACATAACAATGGCATGCCCTGATATGTTGAGTCCACTATATCCCTTACCATTTGCCTGTTCAATTTTTATTTTTTTACTTGGCTCGACCCTCATTACAAATTTTTGTTCCCTAAAACTAGTCAATGTTTTGCTTTTTTTCATATCGTATGTGTGATCGCATAATTTATTTATATTCAATTCATTTAAAAGAGGAGAGTAAGACTCTGACAATTGAATGTGTGTCTATGTACTTCTTTAATCTGTGGGGGCAAGCATCCTCTCAGAGAGAGAGGGGGAACTTTTTATTGAGCCCATGAGTAAATTACTTATAAAGCAAATTAAATATTTATTTATTTTCTTAGATGTAAAGTTTTCTGTGATGGGTTGTAATATGTATAATTATCTATAGATAAAAAAAACATCAGGATTCTATGTAATATCACCATTTTAGATGGCTACACGTGTGTGTGTGTGTGTGTGTGTGTGTGAGAGAGAGAGAGAGCTAGAGAGAGAGTTAAAGTTTAAACACGACCATTTTTTGTAATCATTTTATTTGAGACCCACTGTGAAGAGGTGTATTTTCTGTTTTTCCCTGAACCATTTTATTCGTTAAGCTAAACATTATCCCTACTCATTGATAGCCTATTTTATTTAAATTGTTTTTATTTAAATCAACAGAATATGCGTGAGCGCTGGGCGTGTGTCTTAAAACCGATCTCTTAATGTCCTTTACTTTTTTTAATATTGCTTGTTCATTAATGTTTTTTTCTCATGGATCCCACAGAGACAGAGAGAGACGGGGAAAGAGAGAGAGCGCGCGCCTTGGAACACGCGCGCACGCCGCAGATGGGGAGGGGCGCGCCACACAGATGTTCCTATGATGAGAATGTTTTGCTCCATAAAATCTTCAAAAACATTACTTGACAACTCATTTATGTTTTTCCTCCAACCGGACAACATGGCTCATCCCCGGATGACACGGAGTTTCACGCTCGACCGATTCCGCATCTGAAACTTGTTATGAGATCAAAGGTCACATATGGAAATTATTAATATTATTATGAGGTCACAAAGGTCAAAGCAATAAATCACGTTGACGTTTGCTGGCGCTAACCACTACTAGCCTGGTTTCACCCAAGGTTTCACCGGGGAAATCGTGGCCTAATGGTTAGAGAGTCGGACTTGAAACCCAAAGGTTGCGGGTTCGAGTCTCCGGCCGGCAGGAATTGTAGGTGGGGGGAGTGAATGTCCAGCGCTCTCTCCACCCTCAATACCACGACTGAGGTGCCCTTGAGCAAGGCACCGAACCCCCAACTGCTCCCCGGGCGTTGCAGCATAAAATGGCTGCCCACTGCTCCGGGTGTGTGTTCACGGTGTGTGTGTGTGTTCACTGCTGTGTGTGTGCACGATGGATGCGTTAAATGCAGAACACGAATTCCGAGTATGGGTCACCATACTTGGCTGAATGTCACTTCACTTTTTTTCACCATTCTGTCACCAATGGATACTACATTTCCAGTGATATCATCGACTTGATTGTCCAGCTTAGTTCAGTTCTAAAGGTCTCTGTTCAATGACATCACTGAATTCAATAATGAAATTGAAATTTACCTGAAAATTTAATCATGTAATTTTTACAATATTGACACACTATTTTCCTATTCTGATATAGTGCAGTTGCTTTGGCACAATTTGTATTGTTAAAAGCGCTCTATAAATAAAGGTGACTTGATTCTTGACTTGAATTGACTTTAACTGCACTCACAAGTGAATCTCAAATTATTTAGTGTGATAGTTAAATACATTGTAAATAAGGGAATACAATGTATTTAACTATCACACAATACATTTTGGGAAGTCGTGGCCTAATGGTTAGCGAGTCGGACTTGTAATCCAAAGGTTGCGGGTTCGAGTCTCGGGCCAGCAGGGATTGTAAGTGGAGGGAGTGAATGCACAGTGCACAGTGAATGCACAGCTCTCTCCACCCTCAATACCACGACTGAGGTGCCCTTGAGCAAGGTACCGAACCCCCAGCTGCTCCCCGGGCGCCGCAGCATAAATGGCTGCCCACTGCTCCGGGTGTGTGTTCACGGTGTGTGTGTGCACGTTGGATGGGTTAAATGCGGAGCACGAATTCCGAGTATGGGTTACCATACTTGGCTGTATGTCACTTCACAACTATAAACTATATATACACATTATTTATTCACCACACATTTCAAATTTGCACATATCAGACTTGTACACACATAATTGTCTATATTATATATATATTGTGTTTTTGCTATTTGTACATTGCCTATTTGTATATCATTATTTTATTGTCCGTGTCTTGTCCTGTTGCTGTCTTTCTGTTGCACAGTAGAGAAACAAATTCTTTGTATGTGTACGCATACCTGGCCAATAAAGCGCATTCTCATTCTGATATAAAATTTTGTCCTCACATTCTTTCTTATAACTCTTCCCTCTCTGTCACACACCTGACTGGAAGGCAATATGCAGCTCATTATATGGGCCTTTGTCTTCTCAGGTGTGAATCACACTATTATCCATGATCATTCATGCCTCCTCGCATACAGGCTTTCTATACAAATAGTGACTTTTCATTTAATTTAAAATGAATTTAAATCAATATATTGTTTTCTGTGAGTAAGTGAACAAGATTATTTTCTAACATTCTGTAACATATATAGCCGGACACAGGTGGTAAGTAAAACTCATAGTGTTTATATTGAACAGGTGAGGTAAATGGAGCAGTGCAGAGATATCTTGAGGTGAGTAGATGACTTTAGAAGTTGTAACTGGAGAGAGGTGGGCGGGTAACAGAGAATGCCCTATTTGTCCACAGACACGGAGATCAGACGAGACTGGGGAGACTTCAGGAGCACACTGATCACGAAGACAGACAATCTGGCGGGAGAGGAGAACACAAGGAGCAGATACAGGAGGCAAGTAGCAGAGGGTAAGTATCATAAAGAATATACTCAGCGTGAAGGTCTCAGGTGAGTAGTCCATGTCGTATTTACGAGATCGGACAAAGAGGAAATTGTGGTGTGAGAATATATACTGATCTTGATTGCTGTGGTGACGAGGTGCAGGTGTGCGTGATCAGAACTCGGGTGATGTGGAACGTTGTGATTGGCGGAGAGGAGAGCCTGGCCGATCTGTGACAGTACCCCTCTCCACGGCCCGCTCCTGAGGGCCAACCCAGGCGTCGTGGTGGTCTACCATGGCATCGGGGAACTGGCCGATTGGGGTGAGCTGCATGGAACTCCTCTAGGAGTGTTGGATCCAATATGTCACCTCTGGGAACCCACGAGTGCTCTTCAGGGCCATATCCCTCCCACTCAACAAGATATTCCAATCTACCACCACGGCGCCGGGATTCCAAGATCGCCTTTACTCGATAGACGACACCATCATCAAGGATGAGAGGGAGAGGGGGTTCCTCTGTCTGGCCAGGCTCTAGGGAAACAGAAGGAGAGAATGGTTTGAGTAATGAGACGTGAAAGGTAGGGTGAATTTTGTAATGTGGTGGTAATTGAAGTTTATAGGTGACAGAGTTGATTTTTTCCTGAATGGTGAAGGGACCAACGAATCTGGGACTAAGTTTCTGGCAAGGCAGGTGCAGCCTGATGTCCCGTGTCGACAGCCACACCTTCTTCCCTGGATGGTATGTGGGGTTGGCTAACCGTCGAACGTCTGCTGTGATACGTTGTCTGCGCACTGCCTGCTGTAGCTGATGATGTGCTCTCTCAGAACCAGTAATCCACTTCAGGGATGTCGGATGGTTCCCCTGACCAGGGAAACAGGGGAGGCTGGAAACCAAGTACGCACTGGAAGGGAGTGAGTCCAGTAGAGCTCTGATGAAGGGAGTTTTGCGCGTACCCGTCCCAGCCTAGGAACTGGTTCCAAGAGTTCTGGCGGTCATGGCAGAAGGTTCTCAGGAAGCGTCCCACTTCCTGGATCTTACGCTCGGTCTGCCCATTCGACTGCGGATGATATCCTGAGGAGAGGCTCACGGTCACACCTAGGAGTGAGAAGAACGCCTTCCAGATTCTGGAGATAAACTGGGGTCCTCGGTCTGACACAATATCTTCAGGGATACCATAATTCCGGAAAACTTGATTAAACAGAAGTCCCACTGTCTGGAGAGCCGTGGGTAGACCTGCGAGAGGTATAAAGTGACAGAATTTAGAGAATCGATCTATGATGACAAAAATGCAGGTATTTCCATCTGAGGCAGGCAGATCCGTAATGAAATCTACCCCTAGGTGTGACCAGGGATCGTTTGGTATGGGTAATGGGCAGAGGTTACCAGTAGGTAGATGGCGGGGACTTTTAGAGATGGCGCAGTCAGGGCAGCCTTGCACGAACCTTCTCACATCCCTGGCCATATTGGGCCACCTGAAGCGGTCTCGTAGCAGAGAGAGTTGGCCCCTGGGTGGCCAGTACCAAGAGAGGTGTGAGTGGAATGGATGAGGAGTGCGTTGAGTTCTGGGTACATACTGGTGATCCGGTGGGCAGCCCGGCAGATTAGCTGGCCGATTGGTAGAGGCGACTGGTGGAGAGGTCCACTGGATGGGGCTGGAAATGATTTCAGATGGCAATATCCTCTCTGGTTCTTCCGGGGCTTCTTCCGGCGCATGAATTCGGGATAAGGCATCGGCCTTTACATTTCTAGGTCCTGGACGATAGGAAATCTTAAATTGGAAACCTGTAAAGAACAAGGCCCACCTTGCTTGACGAGGGTTTAGCCGTCTAGCCTCACGGAGATAGTACAGGTTCTTGTGGTCCGTTAACACCAGAAAGGGGTGAGTTGCACCCTCCAGCCAGTGCCTCCATTTCTCTAAGGCCAGCTTAATGGCTAGGAGTTCTCTATTGCCGATGTCATAATTTCTCTCTGCCGGGCTGAGTTTCCATGAGAAATAGGTGCATGGATGGGGTTTGGGAGGCATCCCCTGCTGCTGAGACAGTACCGCTCTGACACCTGTTGTGGAGGCATCCACTTCCATGACGAAGGGTAGCCTGAGGTCAGGGTGAACTAGGAGTGGTGCATTGGTGAAGGCATGCTTGAGCTTCTTGAATGCTTCCTTGGCCTCAGGTGTCCAAATTAAGGACTTGGCTTTCCCTTTCAGCAGGTCAGTGAGAGGACTGGTGAGTGTGCTGTAGTTGTAGATGAATCAACGATAGAAATTGGAGAAACCTAGGAATCTTTGGAGTTCTTTAATACTGGAGGGAAGGGGCCAGGAAGTGACTGCCTCCACTTTCCCCTTGTCCATACGAATGCCACCACTGTTAATGACATACCCTAGGAAGTGGAGCTGCTGACAGAGACTTCCGGAGATAAAGTTGCCCGCTGAACCAGAGTCAAGGAGGACGGTAACTGTAACCACAAAGCCACCGGCAGTAAGCTGGGCATGGGTGGACAAAGGATTCATTTTGGTGATAGGAGGATGGATGGTACTCACCAGAGCTCAAGGAGGACGAAGGGGTGCACTCCAAGATCTTGTGCCCACTAGCTCCACAGTACAGACATAAGCCCCTTGATAATCGTCTCCTTCTCTCCGCTGGTGATAAACGGCTAGAATCCGTTTGCATAGGTTCTGGAGGGTCACTGGACTCTGGTTGGTGGGTAGGAGGAGTGGCAATGGCTACCGAGGTGTCTGTGGAGCAAGACTGGATGCGATTGTCACAACGGATGTCTAGTTGAATGAACTTTTCTACTCCATAGGTGTCATCGAAGGCAGCTAAGTGGAGGTGAAGGCTGGGTTCAAGCCCTTGACGGAAGGCCGTGAGGAGGAACGGCTCTTTCCAGCAGCTCGCAGCCGCAAGAGTTCTGAACTTGAGAGCATATTGATGAATTGATATTGAACCTTGTCATAAACTATACGGTTGCTCACCTATAGATGAATTCCCGGGTGAGCTACTGAAAACATCACGAAAATGAGCCAGGAAGTTGGAGAATGACTGGGTTGCGGGACCAGCTTGGTTCAGAGTTGTCTCGGCCCACTGGAGTGCAGGGCCTGTTACAGGAGGTAATCACAAAAGCGATCTTCAACTGATCATTCAGAAACATCTGTGGATGCAGGTTAATGGTGAGTGTACATTGTAATAGAAAGTCATTGCACTCCTCCGCCGAACCAGAGAAGGGCGCTGGTCAGGCCATGGGACTGGCAAAAATGATCGGTGAAGGAATGCCGGATGTTGTGCTGGTGGTTGGTGATGCAGGAGCTGATGAAACCGGAGGAGTAGGTGGATGAAGTAAAACCTTTTTCAGGGTGTCCACCAGCTCCTGGAATGGGTCTGCAGCGCTCATCCTGTTCTACGGTGTTCGGTCCGATCTTCTGTAACATATATAGCCGGACACAGGTGGCAAGTAAAACTCATAGAGTGTTTATTGAACAGGTGAGGTAAATGGAGCAGTGCAGAGATATCTTGAGGTGAGTAGATGACTTTAGAAGTTGTAACTGGAGAGAGGTGAGCGGGTAACAGAGTCCTCTTTGTCCACAGACACGGAGATCAGACGAGACAGGGGAGACTTCAGGAGCACACTGATCACGAAGACAGACAATCTGGCGGGAGAGGAGAACACAAGGAGCAGATACAGGAGGTAAGTAGCAGAGGATAAGTATCATAAAGAATATACTCAGCGTGAAGGTCTCAGGTGAGTAGTCCACATCGTATTTACGAGATCGGACAAAGAGGAAACTGTGGTGTGAGAATATATACTGATCTTGATTGCTGTGGTGACGAGGTGCAGGTGTGCATGATCAGAACTCGGGTGATGCGGAACCTTATGATTGGTGGAGAGGAGAGCCTGGCCAATCTGTGACACATACACACATATATGAAAAAAAAAAGAAAAATAATTTTTTGTGGAAAAAAGCAGATCGCTAAGTTACGCCCCCGTCAGATGATAGCTGTGTCAGTGAAAAGTGTGCGTCACACGGTGTCACGAGAGAGCGCCAAATTCAAATAAACTATATTCCGCTTATCTGAGACTTTTTTTTCCGTGGACGGTCTCATTCTGTTTGTAAAACTGTATGCTACAACACCGTGTTGTTTTTTTTACCACCAATACGCTGTTTTTGAGCGTAATTTACTCCATAACGGACACAAATAATAACTCTCCTGAGGAAATTAAATGTAAACAAAGGAATATCGATCCTTATTACAACATTATTGTTTCGTTGGACTAAAAGTGCTTGCTGGGATGTTGATCTGTGGACCCTTACCTCTCTAACTAAACTGGGATTTCAGCAGTGGACACGTTTGTGACTCGTTATTACAATGATTATGGTACGTACTGCTTTTTTATTCTGCATGTTTTGATGTGTACTGCTTACACAAACGTAGCAAATACATTCCTTATAAGCTTTCTATCGAAAAACAGCGATCTGTCGTCGATGCTTGAGGCTTAGATCTTCAGAATGATATATAGTTTGTTAAGATTAACTTTGTCCTGTTTCATTTAATCTATTGGTTAACATTGGCACATGCAAACAAAGAGCGTTCGGTGCGCTGCGTCCTGCTGCGGGTTAACAGGTTAAGGCCAACTAATATAAAGTGTGACCGAAAATTCTTTATTTTCAAATGTGTGTTGAATGTAAACTCCTATTAGGAATTTAACCATTCAATGTGAATTTATCTGAGAATATCCTTAATTAAGGAAATCTATTCAGTGATTGTTCCATGCGTATGTCGTCATCCAAAATCCTGTTTGTGGCACAGTGAAGTATCGTGAATAATCTCTAAAACTAACACTCAAGATTTAGTCCTACACTTCACTTAAATTACGACTGAGATGATTGACTTTAGCTAACTTTTAAGCGCAGCTTTGAGCCAAGATTTTTATTTTTTCACTTAAGTCAATTCTTGAGAGTAATTCTTAGAGGCTTGAATGGGCCCAGGTCTCTACTGACATTCAGAGATGACATCTGATCTAGATACGGAGTGGATCTTGGTGGCTACGGTGACCTCGGAATAAGAATGAAACATGGGAAGTACTCCTGGTTCCGGTTGACCTAATTAATGCAGTCTAACAATCCTTCAACAGATTTGAATTATAGAAATGCGATAGTGTACTATGTGTAAACCAGGTTAAAGAGATGGGTCTTTTTTGATGTAGATTTAAACTGATAGTGTGTCTGCCTCCCGAACAGGGTTAGGTAGATTATTTCAGAGTTTAGGCACTAAATAGAAAAGGATCTGCCGCCCACAGTTGATTTTGATGTTCTAGGTATTATCAAATGGCCAGAGTTTTGAGATCGTAGGGAACATGAAGGACTATAATGCAATAAGAGCTTACTCAAATACTGAGTAGCTAAACCATTCAGGGCTATGTAAGTAATTAGCTGCATTCAACAATCGTGAAGAACAAACACCCAATAAAGCATTGCAATAACCTAACCTTGAGATCATGAACGCATGAATTGACGTTTCTGCATTTGACATTGAGAGCATAGGTCATAATTTAGATATATTTTTAAGATGAAAAATGTGTTACAAATGTAAGAAATGTTTTTCAAAGGAAAGATTGCTATCAAATAGCATGCCTAGGTTCCTAACTGATGACGAAGAATTTTCAGAGCAGCCATCAAGTATCAGACTGTTCAAGGTCATTACATGCGGAGGTTTTTGGTCCGACAATTCTCTATTTTTTTCAGAATTTAGCAGTAAGAAATTACTAGTCATCCAGTTTTTTTTTTTATGTCCACTTTGCATTCTGTTAGTTTTTCAAATTGGTATCTTTCATCAGATCACGAAGAGATATAGAGCTGGGTTTCATCAGCATAAGAGTGAAAGTTAACACCATATCTCCTAATGATATCTCCCAAGGTTAACATGCAAAGATGAAAAGTAAAGTTCATAGTACTGAGCCTTGGGGTACTCCATCCTGCACCTGTGATTGGTATAAGAACTCTTCATTCACTGCCACAAATTGATGGCGGTCAGATTAGTATGATTTGAACCATGCCAATACACTTCCTCTAATGCCAACATAAATTTCTAGTCTTTTCAAAAGAATGTTGTGGTCGATAGTGTCAAACATGGTGACAACCATGATCAGATGATAAGAGCAGGTCATTTATAACTCTAATGAGAGCAGTCTCAGTACTATGATACGGTCTGAATCCTGACTGGAAATCCTCACAGATACCATTTTTTTCTAAGGAACATAGTTGTGAAGATACTACCTTTTCTAGTATCTTTGACAGAAAAGGGAGATTCGAGACCAGTATGTAATTAGCTAATTATTTGGGGTCAAGTTGTGGTTTTTTAATGAGAAGATTAATAACAGCCAGTTTGAAGGTTTTTGGGACATATCCTGATGACAATGACAAATTAATAACAGCCAAAAGAGGATCTATGACTTCTGGAAGCAGCTCTTTTAGTAGATTAGATGGAATAGAGTCTAACATACATGTTGTTGGTTTAGATGATTTAACAAGTTTATACAATTCTTCCTCTCCTATAGTAGAGAATGAGAGGAATTGTTCCTCAGGGGATCTATAGTCCACTATTTAATGCAATACTGTAGCTGGCGGCTGCATGGTTACAATTTTATCTCTGATAATATCGATCTTGGAAGTAAAATAGTTCATAAAGTCATCTCTGCTGTGCTGTTGGGAAATGTCAACACCTCTTGATGATTTATGTATTGTTAATTTAGCCACTGTATTGAATAAATAACTGGGGTTATGTTTGTTTTCTTCTAAAAGAGACGTAAGGAAATCACATCTAACAGTTTTTAAGGCTTTTCTATAGGACAGAGTATTTTTCCCGCCAAGCAATACGAAATACCTTTAGTTTTTTTTCACATCTGATTTAGATGTGTTCCTAGCTCAACCTATTTTGTTGACCCTGTAATAACATTTTAATCCCAAAATTTTGTCTTGACCATATCTCTACACCTAAACCTAAGCTTACCCATGAGTAAGCCACTGTTTTTTTACTCACAACCTCATTTTCCAGAAAGTCCGGTTACATTCTGTGATTCTGTAACTCCTTGAGGATTGAGATTGATAGTTTTCAGACTCCCGATCAGTCGGACCATGTCAGAATACACACTTGCTCGATGACATCCTTGCAGTGTTTAAATTCATGCAGCATTAGTAAATATTTCTGAAATTCCAGTCATTTGGTTGGTTACGGTGTGAGTCCAGTCCTCGGATGTACCTTTATTAGTTGATGACGTCCATTTTGGTAAGATGGTGACGGCCAAGCAGCAAGCAGTATCTCGCAGAGCTCCTTCTGAAGACTCACGCAGCATTTCTGTTGTTTTACGGCATTGAAAGTTAAGTCCGTTGGTGATTATAGCAATCCAACAACTTTACATTTCCTGGATTACTAATCACTTCATCACACTTCGCTGTGTTCCAAGCAGGTTGTTGTTTAAAGTTATGATTGGGTTGACATGAACGATGAGAATGGATGATGATTAATACTCACTGTTAACATATTACTAGTGTTGAAAATATTTCTAATGTTCAACGAGTAATGGATTCAAAGGATTAAATAGATGCTAATTTATTTCTTTTTGTGAAAGTGAAAAGTGAAAGTGACGTGATATGTGACCAAGTATGGATACCCATACTCGGAATTTGTGCTATGCATTTAACTCATCCAAAGTGCACACACACAGGAGTGAACACACACACACTGTGAACACACACCTGGTGTCACACAGCAGGGATGATACCGGAACACGGAGATGAGGAGTAAACTCAAATAATAGTCTTTAATAAATCCAAACAAGGCAGGGCAGGGCAAGACGAGACAAGGCAGGGCAGGGCTGACCCAGACAGAAACACCGGTGAGTAATGAGTAGACCAGACCAACACTAACTAAACAGAGAGGACTATAAATACACCAGTTAATGAAACACAGCTGGACAACACTTAACTAATAATCACATTAAACATGGACAGGAAACAAAAACCACATAAGGACACACGAGGCGGGAACACATGACACACACGACAGAGGACTGACACCCACAGTGGACACCACAGAGGTCACTGAAACCACTTTTCTTAATCAGTTTATGACAATGCAACTGTTCGCATTTGATGTCATAAGGTCTCTGTGTGTCTGGTAAAAAGGTCTCATTCTCTTAACAAAGGCACCCATGAATATTTAAAACATACTACTCCCAGGTCTTTCACACAAATTACCCCTGTATGTAAATTAAATACATCAAATACATCTAAATCAAAGTTATTCACTTGTAACCCCCAAAAGTGATATGCTAAAACCCCCGCAATAAACAAACAATACCATTTGGCAACTTTAGAGTTTCTCTAAATATTTAAAGAAATGTTGAAAGAGGATCAGGGGATTCTGTAGTCAGAAGCCCATAGCGCAGAATGTCTATACACTTTATGCTATGTATTTTCTAAAGTCAGTTATGCATCTTTTACTTCAAGAATTATATTTGAGAGTTTGATAATTTGTATTGATTTGATTTGAAATGTAGTTGGCATAATACATATTACCCTGACTGATAATAAATTGTTACATTTGATTTTTATTCTGACTTACTCTGAAATAATTTTCTCAAGCAGATTAAGTGAAGGCGTATGTTACCACAAATCTGTGTTCAGGGTTAAGTACATACTAGATCTCAGGTTAGATGGAGCATGGGGCACATCAGGTGAGATTTTAGATTTCTGAGTAATTGCTTGACTTTAGTTTAGTTATGCAGTTGCATTAACTATGGGGGGCTATCCAAAATACAATTTGAGTACTAGCATGGTTCAGGCATACTTCATAGTACTAGCTTTAACCTCTGATTATTGTCTCAGCTTTATTCAAGTTGTATGTAGTTATATTAATGATCAGGGGCTAGCTAAATAATACTAGCATAACCTCTGATTATTGTTTGAGCTTTATTCAAGTTGTACATAGTTATATTACGTATCGGGGGCTAGATAAAAATAATATTGAAATATTAGCATATTTTAAGGTACTAGCATAACCTCTGATTATTGTTTGAGCTTTATTCAAGTTGTACGTAGTTATATTACGTATCGGAGGCTATATAAAAATACTATTGAAATATTAGCATATTTCAAGGTACTAGTGTAACCTCTGATTATTATTTGAGCTTTAATTAAGTTGTTATATGGGTGACTGTAGGGGGCTAAATATGACAAGCATGGGGTGGTCTATTAAAAGGTTAGTCATAACCTCTAACTAATGATCAGACTGGCGAGTTTGTGATTGTGGGGTCCACATAAAACAGCCTGTCAGTGAGGCACCCTGAGTGACATAGATTCCTAATGAACGAGTAAATATAAAGTAAAGGTTCAAGGTTCAAGGTTCAAGATGGCGCCGCAGATGTTTGTACTGTTTATGTTTGTTTTTCCTGTTTTTTGTTACTCAAATACGATCAGTTTTACCAGGGATGACCTGCTGAACATTCGGCAGAACACACCACAAAATCTTCTACCGGATTTTGATTACTTAGACATTTTGCTGGACATGTTGTTGGTGGAGCCGTAGCTCGTGAAACTCAGACAGCATGGATTTCGAATGCCGCTGCCTAGCATCCATCTGGCGAATCTCTGCTCTCTACCCAACAAAACGGACGAACAACTTCTGCTCTCCCGGACAAACAAGGATTTTTCAAACTCTGCTGCTTTGTGTTTCATGGAAACCTGGCTGAATGATGCCATTCCGGACAGCGCGCTTCATCTGCCTAATTTTCAGCTGATCAGATCGGATCACGACACAGAATCAATGGGGAAAAAGTGTGGCGGCGGGACGTGCTTTTACATCAATGAGAGGTGGTGTACAGATGTAACAGTGTTAAAGAAGATGTGCTGTTCAGATCTAGAAACGCTCTTCATTAACTGCAAGCCATTCTACTCGCCGCAGGAGATTTGCTCGTTCATTCTCGTGAGTGTCTACATTCTACCGCAAGCGCACGTGAGCACAGCTTTACGGAAACTCACTTTACAGAAACTCACAACAACACCCAGACTCTGTTTTAATCATTCTCGGGGACTTTAATAAAGCAAATCTCTCCCGCGAACTGCCAAAATACAGACAGTACATCACATGTCCCACCAGAGACAGTAACATATTGGATCACTGTTACACAACAATAAAGGCTGAATATCACTTGGTTACACGAGCAGCTTTAGGACTCTCTGATCACTGTTTGGTTCATCATATTCCGTCCTACAGCCAGAAACTTAAATCTTCAAAGCCTGTATTAAGAACTGTTAAAAGATGGACTAATGAAACAGAGCGGGATTTACAAGCCTGTTTCGACCTTACTGATTGGACTGTTTTTGAATCTGTAGCCACTGACTTGGAGGAGCTCACAGAGACTGTAACATCTTATATCAGTTTCTGTGAGGATATGTGCATTCCATCCAGGACTCATTTAATCTACAACAACGACAAACCATGGTTCACTGCAAAACTCAGACAGCTCCGTCAGGCCAAAGAAGATGCTTACAGAAAGGGGGATAAAGTCTTGTACAAACAGGCCAAATACACACTGGAAAAAGAGATCAGAGTGGCAAAGATAAATTATTCTGACAAGCTAAGGAACAAATTCTCTTCCAGTGATCCTGCTTCAGTGTGGAAAGGCATGAAAGACATCACCAATTACAAGACACCATCCCCCAGCACTCTGGAGAATCAACAACTGGCTGACAATTTAAAGGACTTTTACTGTAGGTTTGAAAAATCACCCCACACCCGCCCTGAGCACCTCTCCACACAACCATTAACACCTCCAGCAACCCCCTTCTCCCCCACACCTACAATTCAAATCAGCAAAGAAGATGTGCACCAGGTCTTCAGAAAGAACAAAAGAAGGAAAGCATCAGGCCCAGATGGAGTGACACCAGCCTGCCTAAAAATGTGTGCTGACCAGCTGGCCCCCATCTTCACACAGATCTTCAACAGATCACTGGAGCTGTGTGAAGTCCCCTCATGCTTCAAACGCTCCACCATCATCCCCGTCCCAAAGAAACCCAAAATTACAACACTTAATGATTACAGACCTGTGGCTCTAAAGTCTGTGGCCATGAAATCATTTGAATAACTGGTTTTGGCTTATCTGAAGGACATCACTGGACCCTTACTGGATGAAAACTGCTGAGCGAATCATTGGTACAACCCTCCCCACTCTCCAAGAACTGTATTTATCCAGAGCGAGCAAAAGGGCTGGTAAAATCACTCTGGACCCCTCACATCCTGCATACTCCCTCTTTGAACTGTTACCGTTTGGTCAACGTTACAGAGCTCTGAGCACCAGAACGACCAGACACAGGAACAGTTTCTTCCCTCAGGCAATCCATATCATGAACACTTGACAATAAAACGCAGAACACACAAGTCTATCATTTATTCACCACACATATTTACGCATACTTGCACATGTTTGTACATATCAGACATGCACACACATAATTGTCTATATTATATATTGTGTTTTGCTGTTTTGTACATTGCCTATTTGTATATTTATTTACTATTCTTTTATTATCTGTGTCCTGTCCTGTTGCTGTCTTTCTGTTGCACTGTAGAGCTTCTGTCACTATAACAAATTCCTTGTATGTGCAAACATACTTGGCCAATAAAGCTCATTCTGATTCATTCTGAAATAGTTAACCCCCTGGGGTCAAAGCCCACACTGGTGCATTCTGTCTAGCATTTTCTTTATGACTGTGAAAATAACTAAAAATACTCTGCCATTTTTTATCATACAGATAAGAATAAGATATTGTTTGAAACTGTAAAGGGTCTACTTTTATTTGTGTATATTCATAATAACAACAAAACAATGGGCTTTTGTAAAATAAAGAAAATAAACATGGTGCGTTCTCTGCAGTCTTAGTCTCTGTCACCTCTTTTCACAGACACGTAAATAAAACAACATTAATCTCAGTGAATACTTGCCTCAAAGTCACAAGAAACAAAAGTATAGAAAGCTTGAAATGTCTACTTTTAAATGAAGTCCCGTCCAAAACATAAATTCTGTGATAAAGTAATTCATATGAAACCAACACGATATTTGTCCTGTCTCAACTCATTATCTCTAATGCATTCACGCCCACGCGCCGATCATGCTTTTCAAATTCTAAACATCCACATGAAATGCACGCACACATACAACCCAAATTCCAGAAATGTTGAGACATTTTTTTAAATTTGAATAAAATGAAAAATAAAAGACTTTCAAATCACATGAGCCAATATTTTATTCACAATAGAACATAGAGAACATAACAAATGTTTAAACTGAGAAATTTTACACTTTTATCCACTAAATGAGCTCATTTCAAATTTGATGCCTGTTACAGGTCTGAAATAAGTTTGCATGGGGGCAACAAAGGGCTAAAAAAGCAAGACATTTTGAAAATATTCAGCTGGGAGAACATCTAGCAACTAATTAAGTTAACTGACATCAGGTCTGTAACATGATTAGCAATAAAAGGGATGTTTTAGAGAGGCAGAGTCTCTCAGAAGTAAAGACAGAGAGAGGCTCTCCAATCTGTGAAAGAGTGCGTGAAAAGATTGTGGAATAATTCAAAAACAGCGTTCCTCAACATCAAATTAAGTAAGTAAGTAGTAGTAACCCTTTATTGTCACTAGTCACAAGTACCAGCGAAATTAGCCATCAACCTGTCCATACATACACAACGTACATACAATATGACAAGGGGGTAGACAAGACAGGAAGACAGGGAATTTAGGAAGATAATACAGCATAAACATGAGGAAGGAAGAGGAGAAAAAAAATATACAACCCCCAGACTATGCTCCTGCGGGAGTACAGTATGAGAACAGGAAAAAAAACTCAGCAACAGAAGCACATAATCATAACATAGACACATGACTAGCAACGGGGGGTGGTAATCCAGCTCTGGCAAGCAGCCATCCGGTCCTGCGGCCTTCCAAGGCGCCGGTCACAGACCCGCTTGTCAGGTGGCGGGTTCGAAGCGGCGAAGGCGTTGGATGGGGGTTGGGAGGTGAATGCATATCAGTATATCTGATGG
Organism: Barbus barbus; assembly: GCF_936440315.1. NCBI lineage: Eukaryota > Metazoa > Chordata > Actinopteri > Cypriniformes > Cyprinidae > Barbus > Barbus barbus. The sequence continues at coordinate 62,810 of NC_136756.1, forward strand.
AGTTCGTTGGCCTGGTGATTCGTCACGCTGGAATTCAAATCAGCAAAAAACCCGTTACCGTGGTTCCGAATAGGTAGATATCTTCAATGTCCTCCATGGAAAGAGCCGCCAGACACACGACCCACCATCGCTCCCATGCATCCATCGTGTAGCCAGCTGCGAACGTTCCATCAGGGCAATTTGGTTCCCCCGATCCCAGGCTTCTCATCGAGAAGATGGTGTCAATTGTATTGAGAGACCAGTTGATCAAATCCATATTTTCCAGTTGGAATGCAGTGCAGAAAGAGCCTCTGAAGTATACGAAAGGAGACGAAGAGGCAAGCAGGGGAGGATAGGGAAGGGAGGAGGGAGAGAAAATGCGACTGCCTTCACTGAGAGCCAAACGAGAACCTGCATTGCATAGGCTCTGCAAATTTCATCATCTACAGTGCATAACATCATCAGACTGGAGAAATCTCTGTGCCTAAGGGACAAGGCCGAAGACCTTTGTTGGATGCCCGTGGTCTTCGGGCCCTCAGATGACACTGCATCACTCATCGGCATGATTCTGTCATTGACATTACCAAATGGGCCCAGGAATACTTCCAGAAACCACTGTTGGTAAACACAATCCACCGTGCCATCTGCAAATGCCAACTAAAGCTCAATCACGCAAAAAGGAAGCCATATGTGAACATGGTCCAGAAGCGCCATCGTGTCCTGTGGGCCAAGGCACATTAAAAATTGACTTTTTCAAAGCGAAAAAGGGTTCTATGGTCAGACGAGTCCAAATTTGACATTCTTGTTGGAAATCATGGACGCCGTGTCCTCCGGGCTAAAGAGGAGGGAGATCTCCCAGTGTGTTATCAGCGTTCAGTTCAAAAGCCAGCATCTCTGATGGTATGCGGGAGCATAAGTGCACACGGTATGGGCAGCTTGCATGTTTTGGCACTATGAATACTGCAAGGTATATAAAAGTCTTAGAGGAACATATGCTTCTCTCCAGACGATGTGTATTTCAGCAGAACAATGCAAAACCACATTCTGCAGCTATTACAACAGCATGGCTTCGTCGTAGAAGTGTCTGGGTGCTGAATTGGCCTGCCTCCAACCCAGATCTTTCACGTATAGACAACATTTGGTGCATCATTAAATGAAAAATATGTCAAAGATGACCACAAACTCTTCAGCAGCTGGAAACCTATATCAGGCAAGAATGGCACCAAATTCCAACAGCAAAACTCCAGAAACTCAATCTAGATGTCCCGACCTCTTCAAACTGTTTTGAAAAGAAGAAGAGATGTTACACCATGGTAAACATGTCCCCGTCCCAACTATTTTGAAACCTGTAGCAGGCATCAAATTTGAAAGGAGCTCATTGTGTGCATAAATGAGCTCCTTGACTTTATAGACAATTGGACAAGTTTTGAGGGGAGACCTGACCTGTTGAAAAGAGATGGTGTTCATCCCTGCTGGGGTGGTGCCGCTCTTCTCTCTAGAAATATGGCACATAGTCTTAGAGTTTGTACTTGACTAACTGGGGCCCAGGTCAGGAAGCAGACAGACTGGCTAAACCGACCGTCTGCTAGCCGCCTCACGTCACAGAAGTCAGTTAATTCTCAGCACATAGAGACTCTTTCACCTAGATATCACACTGTGTCTGTTCCCCGAACTAGAAAATACAGAAAACGTCCAAACAAAATTAAGAGTAACAATTTAATTGATTTTCAACAAATAAAAAATGCTTACAATACAGAGAAACAATTGATAAAACTTGGCTTACTGAATATCAGGTCCCTTTCTACAAAAGCCCTTTTTGTAAATGATTTGATCAATGATAATAATTTAGATTTGCTCTGTTTGACAAAAACATGGCTAAAACCAGATGAATACATTACTTTAAATGAGTCCATCCCCCAAGATTACTGCTATAAAACTGAGTCACGTCCAAAAGGTAAAGGGGGAGGTGTTGCAACAATTTATAGCAACCTTTTCAGTATTTCTTGGAGGGCAGGCTTTAAGTATAACTCCTTTGAAGTTATGGTGCTGTGTACAACATTATCTAGAGAAACACATGTTTGTGATAAATCCCTGTAATGTTTGTACTGGCAACTGTAGACAGGCCACTAGGGCACCACACAGACTTTATTAAAGAATTTGCTGATTTTCTATCTGAGGTAGTGCTGGCTGCAGATAAAGTCTTAATTGTTGGTGATTTTAATATCCATGTCGATAATGAAAAAGATACATTAGGTTCAGCATTCATAGACATTCTGAACTCTATTGGGGTTAGACAACAAGTTTCAGGACCTACTCATTGTCGAAATCATACTCTAGATTTAATACTGTCACATGGAATTGATGTTAGTGGTGTTGAAATTCTAAAGCAAAGCGATGATATCTCAGATCATTATCTAGTCTTGTGTAAACTCCATATAGCTAAAACAGTCAATTCTACTCCTTGTTACAAGTATGGTAGAACCATCACCTCTACCACAAAAGACTGCTTCGTAAGTAATCTTCTGATTTATCTCAATTCCTCAGCATATCCAACAGCTCAGAACAACTTGATGATGTAACAGAAAGTATAGACTCTCTCTTTTCTAGCACTTTAGATACAGTTGCTCCTTTACGCTTAAGGAAGGTTAAGGAAAAGAGTCCAACACCATGGTATAATGAGCACACTCGCACCCTAAAGAGAGCAGCCCGGAAAATGGAGCGCAGCTGGTGGAAAACAAAACTAGTGGTATTTCGTATAGCTTGGCGGGAAAGTACCCTAGCCCACAGAAAACCTTTAAAAACTGCTAGATCTGATTACTTTTCGTCTCTTTTAGAAGAAAACAAATATAACCCCAGGTATTTATTCAATACAGTGGCAAAATTAACAAAAAATAAAGCATCAACAGGTGTTGGCATTTCCCAAGAGCACAGCAGTAATGACTTTATGAACTATTTTACTTCCAAAATTAATACTATTAGAGATCAAATTGTAACCATGCAGCCGTCAGCTACAGTATCGCATCAGATAGTGCACCATAGATCCCCTGAGGAACAATTCCACTCATTCTCTACTATAGGAGAGGAAGAATTGTATAAACTTGTTAAATCATCTAAACCAACAACATGCATTGTTAGACCCTGTTCCATCTAAACTACTAAAAGAGGTGCTTCCAGAAGTCATAGATCCTCTTTTGGCTATTATTAATTCGTCATTGTCATTAGGATATGTCCCCAAAAACTTTAAATTGGCTGTTATTGTCACGGTTCATGAATTCACTGGTTTCTTCATGTCTCGTGCATTGTTGTTCTCTGTGTGTGTGTGTGTATGTGTGAGTGGGCGTCGCCGCTCAGTGCTCATCAGCGCGCCAGCTGATCTCATTACCCGCACCAGCTGCTGCCAATCCACTCACCTATAAAGTCTCACCGCACTCTCCTGTCTTTGTCAGATCGTTGTTTGATGTCCTCCGTATCGTGCTTCGTCTGCTTCAGTGTCCCTGGTCCTCGTCTGTCTGGAGTCTTCGTGGTTTTCGTCTTCTGGAGGTTCACCGGCACTGGGTTCACCATCACCACTCATCATCAGCACGCTGTCCATCTTGTCCCTGCGTCGCCTGCCCACCCGAGAGACTTTGGTTCTGTGTGTTGTCATCTGACCTAATTAAATCCATGTTTGCTTGCATCCTTGCTTCCTCCAGATTACTTCCGTGACAGTTATTAAGCCTCTCATTAAAAAACCACAACTTGACCCCAAAGATCTAGTTAATTACAGACCAATCTCAAATCTCCCTTTTCTGTCAAAGATACTAGAAAAGGTTGTATCCTCACAATTATATTCCTTCTTAGAGAAAAATGATATCTCTGAGGATTTCCAGTCAGGATTTAGACCGTATCATAGTACTGAGACTGCTCTCATTAGAGTGACAAATGACCTGCTCTTATCATCTGATCGTGGTTGTATCTCTCTATTAGTCCTACTTGATCTTAGTTCTGCGTTCGACACTATTGATCACAATATTCTTTTGAATAGACTAGAAAACTTTGTTGGTATTAGTGGAAGTGCATTAGCATGGTTTAAATCGTACTTATCTGATAGCCATCAATTCATAGCAGTGAATGAAGAGGTATCATATCGATCACAAGTGCAGTATGGAGTACCTCAAGGCTCAGTACTAGGGCCGTTACTTTCACACTTTATATGTTACCCTTGGGAAATATCATCAGGAAACACGGGGTTAGCTTTCACTGTTATGCTGATGATACTCAGTTCTATATTTCTTCACGGCCCAGTGAAACACACCAAATTGAGAAACTTATGGAATGCAAAGTCGATATAAAAAACTGGATGACGAGTAATTTCTTACTGCTAAATTCTGAAAAAACAGGTGTTAATTGTCGGACCTAAAACCCCCACAAGTATTAACCTAGAACACCGTCTAACACTTGATGGCTGCTCTGTCGATTCTTCATCATCAGTTAGGAACTTAGGTGTGCTATTTGATTGCAATCTCTCCTTTGAAAGCCACAATTCTAGCATTTGTAAAACTGCATTTTTTCATCTCAAAAGCATATCTAAATTGCGACCTATGCTCTCAACGTCAAATGCAGAAATGCTAATTCATGTGTTTATGACCTCAAGGTTAGACTATTGTAATGCTTTATTGGGTGGTTGTTCTGCACGCTTGATCAACAAACTACAGCTGGTTCAAAATGCAGCAGCTAGAGTTCTTACTAGAACCAGGAAGTATGACCACATTAGCCTGGTTCTGTCAACACTGCACTGGCTCCCTACTAAACATCGTAAAGATTTTAAAATCTTGTTAATTACTTATAAAGCCCTTAATGGTTTAGCTCCTCAGTACTTGAGCGAGCTCTTAACGCATTATAGTCCTCCGCGGCCGCTGCGTTCCCAAAACTCTGGCCTTTTGATAATACCTAGAATATCAAAATCAACTGCGGGTGGCAGATCCTTTTCCTATTTAGCGCCCAAACTCTGGAACAATCTACCAACCACTGTTCAGGAGGCAGACACACTCTGTCAGTTTAAATCTAGATTAAAGACCCATCTCTTTAACCTGGCTTATACATAACACACTAACACACTTCTAATTTTCAAGTCCGTTAAATGATTGTTAGGCTGCATTAATTAGGTCAACCGGAACAGGGAACACTTCCCATAAGACACAATGTACTTGTTACATCGTAAGAAGATTGGCATCTACGCTAATATTAGTCTGTTTCTTACTTATTCCAAGGTCACTGCAGTCACCAGATCAGATGGTGGATCACCACCTAGAGACGACCTCTACAGCCCTGAACGTTAGTGGAGACCAGGACACCTAGATGAGCCCCAGAGACAGATCCCCAGTGAGGACCCCGTCACCTAGACAGCCATCGGGGAAAACTACTGGAACCAGTTGAGCCCTTACAATCTGACTGTGTAGCAGTTGGAATTGAACTGCTGGGTCATCTGGCCAGAGGAAAAATGGCCCCCCGACTGAGCCTGGTTTCTCCCAAAGTTTTTTTCTTCATTCTGTCACCGATGGAGTGTTGGTTCCTTGCAGCTGTTGCCTCTGGCTTGCTTAGTTGGGGACACTTCATTTCCAGCAATATCGTCAACTTGATTGAACAAAAACTTTTTGAATTTAACTGAGCTGGATGATGTCATCACTGAATTCAATAATGAAATGCCTTTAAACTGAAACTTTAGTGTTTAATCTTGTCGTTTTAGATTATTGAGTCACTATTTTTGCTATTTTGATAATTGTGCAGTTGCTTTGACACAATTTGTATTGTTAAAAGCGCTATATAAATAAAGGTGACTTGACTTGCATCTGTTGTTATTGTGACATAACGTGTACACATTTCACTAGTTAGACTTTCCCAAACTATAATCTCTGACTACATGAATGAAATCAAGTGAAACATTTTGAAATAACTATAATTCCTGACTACATGAATGAAGTGAAACGTTCTGAAATGTGTCATTTCATTGTCTAAATGTCTCACAACGCCAAGTTGTTTGTTTAATGTTTTATAACATATAAAACCACAAGATATAAAATTAGTATGAGTGTTAACACTATGAATGAATGTTTGGCACAAAGGTCTGTTACTGTTCAAGTGTCAGTATTCAGATCAGTTTGTTCAATCGTGTCCTTGATCTTCACTTAGTGTATTTTTATATACTTTTATATGAACTAGTGTCATCTAAATCAGCACATTCACTTAATTTGATATATAACATCTACACTTAACATCCACATTTTATCTATATAGAAATATAATATACAGTCAAACCAAAAACACTATAGTACATTTATGTAAGTGAGGATAGCAAAATAAAGTAAACTGTGACATATTATACCCAAACATTCTTCATACAGTGGACTGGCAGTAAAATTTATAAACATTTGAAAACATACCTTTCTATCAAAGTTATCTGACATTGTCAAGATGAATTTGTTCTGACACAGTTTAACTCTTGAGTTCTTGTCATATTTTATTACCATTTTCTAAACTATAGCAAATAAACTGTGATAATGTGAGAAATGTTGAAGGTGTCTGAATCAATTTTGGCTTGACTGTATGCCCTGACAGGAAGGGTCGTAACGCTACTTTCCACAGGGAAAAATAATATTATTTAGTAAACATGAATCTTAAAATCTCACCTTCAGTGACAGACTCTCCAGATGCCATTTTGCAGGATTTAGCTGCACATTTTCAATTACTGACAGGTTTGCACTGGGGCAGGGCAACTTGGTCTGCAGTTGCAAAGTTGCACAAAATTTCCCTGATCCCAGGTGTGCACTCTGATTCAGAAACGTAAAAGGACAATTGACGGAAACTCCATCAGATAGAGGAGAGAATGACAAAAAGTAGTAAAGGAGTATGACTGCTCTTGCCATTTTGGGTGCTGATTAATCAGCTATGTGGACTATCCATGCCAAAACATATATAAAGCACATCTGGTCAATAAATAACCATGCAGATTATGTAAGAGATGTTTTAAAAGGTCATGGACACCAGATAAAGCTGTGTCAATGTTGCTGTTTTACATAAGGGGTTTGCACCATAAACTTAAAATCAGGAAGTCTAAGCAAGGAGTGTATTCATTTGGCCCTATGCAAGAGACCTACTTACAGTAAATGACTAGGAGCACTTCAGTTTTTGGCAAGTGCATTGGTCAAATTAGTTTGTCTTCTATTACGAGTAGTATGGGGGTAGCTGTCCTTGTTAATAGAAATGTACCTTTCAATATTTAAATACTTGAAAGGTACATTTCTATTAACAAGGACAGCTACTCTAGACTACAGGATCCAGTTCTCAAAAGACTTGTGAACAAATGTTCTGTATATTTTTTATGTCCTTATTTCAGTTACTTAAAAATGTTAGTTTTTCACTAACCACGCATAAACATTGTTTTCTCAAAAACACAATCACGTGCATGCATGCTGCTCAAATACTATTGTAGCCCAGTTTATGCTGTATACAGTGTACTTAGACTTTAGCCATTAAAATGTTTATAAGCAACTGAAAAAAGCACAAATGTCAGGGCATGTCAACACTTCTCTGGGGCCCCAAACACCCTCAGAACCCTCTAAAGGCCATAAAAAACATACAGAACATTTGTTCACAATACTTTTGAGAACTGGATCTTGTAGCCTAGAGTTTTTGCTTCAAAATGATGTGAAAATCATCTTGTTTCCTTACTCACAGAAAACAATATATTGATTTAAATATTCTGAGTCATTTTTTGAGTAGAAAGGGTCTATGCGATGTGAACGATCCTGGATAATGATGTGACTCACACATGAGAAGACAAAGGCCTGCATAATGAGCTGCATAATGAGCCATTTAGTCAGGTATGTGACTAAGAAGGAAGAGTTACAAGAAAGAGTGTGAGGAAAAAAGAAATGTATATATTTTTAGTTTTTAGTTTATTTAGAATATATATATATATATATATATATATATATATATATATATATATATATATATATATATGTGTGTGTCATGACTGGCGACGACTGTAATTAACCCAACCAAAATACTGACTACACCACCTTGGGAATTTCACCCAAGGAATTATTCCCCAAGGCAACACACAGGTTCCCCACCCAAGGCAGTTACCAATAATGGGAGACACAGGCTTCCGTACAAAATTACAAAAGATTTTATTCTAAGTAAAACACAATCAAATACAATGCAGCGCTTGTCCTTGAGCTGAAACACACCCACACGGACAATCCACAGAGCTGCAGTCTTACTTCGGGATAGACTAGGCCAAAGAAAGATCAATTCTCGTACACACGCACAACCCCGTGCACACAGCAAGGCACTGCAATCCGTGAGAAACACCACCACCACAAAAGAGGCTAGCTACACGCTCTCATCCCGAGTAAAGCTGCAGCGGGATGGGGTGGTGATGATACTAAGGAGGGGAGGCAGCCGACTCGTTACAATATATATATATATATATATATGTGTGTGTGTGTGTGTGTGTGTGTGTGTGTGTGTGTATATACACACATATATATATATATATATATATATATATATATATATATATATAAATAAACTATCATATAAAATAACTTGAGATTCACTTGCGAGTGCAGTTAAACAGTTTATTAGGAACAAACAAACAAATAAACAACAGAAGAGTCAAGACATTGTGGGTGCAATATCCAAAATATCCAAAACAGTGCCAGGAAACTGGAAAGCAGGAAACGGGAGTCAGCAGAATCTGCACACGAAACAGACGTGAGCAACACAATGAACGGACAAAGACAAAGCAAACATGGTGACAATATATACTGTAAGGTTATTTACATATAATATTAATACGTAATTTAAATAAATAGTTTAATTTAGCTCAAAGGGAATCATTTATGATTTTATAGGGATTTGAACAGAATCAGTGTTACGGCGATTCACTGAACGAGAGCCGTATGACAAACTCTGTACTGGATATTAAAATCCAAAATATAGTGAAAACACTATTAAATAGCACAGTAACGAAATCGACAGATTAAGGCATTAACTTGTGAGCAGAAAACACAAGATACTTCTCTTTTAAAATATAAATCAGATTTTATTTATATAAACCTAAGACATAAACTAATCTAACACATGAACACAAGCATTCACACATTCACACATTCACACGTTGCAGAAAGAGAGAAAGTGAGGAAAGGATGAGTTTAAGAGAATGGAAATGTGAAATCCCAAGTTCACAGCAATATGTGCTATTGCATAGACTTGAAGAACCATCAATCACTTATTTAACCCTCGCTTTGAGTTTCTCAATGAGGCTAAAATTTATATTAAATACACCAATTAGAACCTGTTAGAATCTGGAGGTGTGTTGCTTGCTTTGCCTGTGTAACGGGGTTGTGTCCTCGTGGCAGACAGGGGGTTCCCCGAAGTGTCTGATTGGCTGGAAGTTCAGTAGTCTTTGAAGTGATGTCTCTTGGGCGTTGGCTGAGGATGCAGAGTTCTTTCTGGTTGAAGTTTGAAGCGGGTCGGAGCTGGACTTTGTAGCAAACTTACATTAGAACACGAAACTCCACGGAAAGAAAATAAACTAAAGTGAAAGAATAAAAAAAGGATGTAACGAGACTAAGTTGTTTTCTTTCTCATTACGGCACGTGGGCCAGAGCATGCTCAAAGGGCAGCACGCACGCAGTGAGAGGGACAAGGGTACGAGAGTCAGAGAGAGCGTAAAAGGTAAGAGAGTGAATTTTACGATGTCCTGAGGTTTTAAACTCAGCTTCTGGACCGTCCCATCTGGATGTCTTGACCAATTAGAAACTGTCCTTGCTTAGCTAGGGTGTGTTCTTTACATCATAAATTAGCTTGTTATCAGTCACATGGTCCGAATTTTACAGGCTTTGGCAAAGTATACCTTTTTGAACATGATTTCATAATAAGACTATGATGCCTTTGACAAAGAATTGATTGGAAGAAACATTTACAGCATGGATTTTCAAGCTCATACATACTAAATATGCAATATTTATCTTTAAGGCTTGAGCTATTCAATAATGATTAAAAATACATACATATTATTTGATTAAAACATGATATGTGGGTACAACATAAAAATGTCCTTTTAGGATGATTTTATGTGCATATGAAAAAGAAAGTTTTGTATAGTTCTAAGGAGAACGAAGGCATGTTCTTTTAGACAAAGGAATGTTGGTTGGACTGTCTTTTATGTGGAGACACGCCCGAAAGAGTCTGTAGCTAATGATTTTCTATCACAGGTTTACATGTGAACATCAGTCTTGATTACTTGCAACAAATTTGACAGTCTCCTTCTTGAATTGGAATTATCAATAAGTGTTTCTTTTTCCTCAGTGTTGCAAGTTGTTTGGTGACAGAGGCTTGCTAGTTGGGATTTGCTTGCTCCAAACTAGATTTATGACGTCCTGTTCCTTAAGGCCTCTCTGCATTCCAGCTCCTCAGGTTTCAATGTTCTGATGCATCTTAAAATTGTCTGATTCAGTCTCTGATATCCTACAATACACTAATGTTCTTTTTTTAAAGAAGTGTCTTCAGCTCACCAAGCCTGCATTTATTTGCTCCAAAGTACAGTTGGTAATCAGACTTTGTGTAAGCAGGCTGCCTGTCCAGGAAGCTGCGAACTTCAGAACTGGATGTTGTTCGGAGCAAATAGAGTGTATCTTTGTCCGTAACGTTAGATCGCATTTCCAGATGGAAATCGATGTCTTGGAGATACGCTTGGACATTTTGGCTATTTGGCACACTCAGAGTGAATTTGCCAATGTTCCTGGCGAGCTTGTCGAGGTCTTTTAGGTCCAAGCCGTGCGATGATCTGTGGCTGGCTGCCGCAGATGCTTTTGGCTGAGGTAGAGTGAGGTAAAGTTCTCTAGAGGCAGGTGGTGAAGGTTTCCGTTCCACGCCCTCCATCTTTTTCTCACGTGTCAGCCCAGGTACAGGTGACCCAGTCCCGCTTGGCAGGGGTGAGGTCGGTGCGTCTCGTGTCCTTGATGGCTCACGGCGCAGTTCATAAGCATGCTTGAGTTCCTCTTGGAAACTATCAGCTTCTTCTTTGACATAGTCTAGCTGATATGTTAGACGGCTAACCTCGTTTCTTGACTCATCCAGGTGAGCTTCAAGGGCTTTGATTCTGCTGTTCTTGTCCCTGAAGTCGGCCTTTGCTTTCTCCAGCAGCTGTTCCGCATACTGTAGCTTTTCGGACCAATCAGCGTAGTCTGCCTTGACTTGTTGCATTTATTTGTTAGTAGCTGCTAGGGTTTCTTTTAGCCTTTTGATTTCCTCCTCAGCGCCTTGGTTCACCTCATCGGGTTCTTCCCGTCGTTCCTGAGCTTCCAGTTGTAGCTGCTCGATGCGCCGTTGTGCGCGTGTCAACTCCTGCTGGAGCTGTGCAGCGTTCTTGTCGCTCAATTTGAGGGTCGCGATGAGTGTGTGGCTTAAGGAGCCGGTAATCTTGGCTAATTCTTTGTGACTGTAGCTTTGACTTGGGTCTTGTGCCATGAGACTTGTGATGTTTTCATCCAGCTGGTCTTGTGTCTGGTGTTTCAGTGCTTCAGCGGCTTTAGGCAGGAGGCTGTCGGTTGCAGCACTTAGCCATGTTTCCAGATCCTCCCAGTGACCGACATTTTCTGTTGCGCGAGACATGTTCTGACGGGTGAGGGAAGTTTTCCAACCGCAACTGACACAGACCTTGAAGAGAAAAACAAAAGAAACCAAAACAAAAGAAACCAAACAAAACAAATCAACAAACAAAGGGATGTAGATATGCACTGTTGAGTGTATACTAGTGTTGGGTGTGTACTAGAACAGGTGAGTGTGGTTCTCTGTGACTGTGATCCTCTGGGGGGGGGTGTGTGCTTCTAATTCGTTGCCTCTGTGGGAGAAATTGAACACACACACACACACACACACACACAGGTAGAACAGCTAGAGAACAGATAAAGAAAGGAAAAACACCAACAGAGCGAGGAACAGGGTGATAATCGGGTGCTTCACCGTTTTCTTGTGAAAGAAAGCCCTTTTTTTTTTTTTTTTTCAAGGGCGAAGGTTAAGCTAAGCCAAAGTGAGGGAGAGGGACACAAACAAAATATATCTTTCTGATATTAGATTTCCATTTTTTTTTGTTAAGTCTGATATCAGAAGGTTGCTTCTTAGTCAGAGGATTATGAAAGAAAATTTTTTTGTAAGTCTGTGATTGCTAATATTTTTCTCCGGGGTGAAGGAAAATAATAACAATGACAGCACTGGTCCCGTAATGGCAAGATTGACACCGCAACGCCCGTTAGCGTGTTCCTCGTGTGTGTTGGAAATCTCGCTGACGCCTACCTTTTCGTTGACCTGCTTCAACCTAGTGGGGTAGGATTTCACAAAGAGGAAGGTAAAATGAAAACAATTTTGAAACGCCGTTCTCAAGTTTCCAAATACCTGTTTGATAGCTATAGTTCTGCTTATGTTTTCCCTCAGGTAAAATCCCAGCAACCAGTAGCAGTAGTCAAATCAGAAGATAGTGGCAGGGAGAAAAGAGAAAAATAAGCTTTACTCCCAATATCAAGATTAATAACAAGTATGGCAGCACAGTGGTGCTGTTGAGTCGATACGCCTAAGGGTTTGGCTTCGCTAATTTTAGTAGGATAAAATAGACTGGTCTAAGTATTGAGAAAAACCTAATTTTCTTTTGGAGTTTGGCTAATTAGAAGTTTAAGTTCTTATGCCCTATTGACTATTAGACCTAAGCAAAAGTATATTTAAATTAACTCCCGTGTTAATTAAGTAACTAAAGGATTGAGAATAAGGTAGACAGAACAAACTTAATTGCAATTTGAATTTAGAATTTCAAATTATAAATAGAGATTCCTAATTAAATTTTTCATGATGTCATCATTAAAATTGATAGGATCGATTCAGATTAACTTTTCAGAGGGATATATATATATTTGATTATAATATTCTAATATTATAATGGTCTTCCTAGTTGGCAGTTAAGTATCCAGATCTTAATGAGGTTTGTCATTAAAATTACAAGCACAATTGCAACTGAAACCAATATGAAACAGGAACTGTAATTAATTATTAAATTAAATTAGAATTTTCAAATTCGTAATTAATTATGAAATTAATTTACAACTTCCACATCCCTAAATTTGACAGGTTACTAATTCCTTGTGTCATCAGAACCTTCAGAACAAATTAATCTTTACCATCTCAATTTATAAAAGGGAATTTACATTTTTCAGGGCCTGAAAATCAAACACATTGATAGTTAATAACTAAGATCTTAATGTTATTGTTAAATTATCAGAGCACACATAATTATCTCAATCAGTCTATATGGAATCCGGAGCTGAAATTATTTTCAAATGAGTTTAATTTCAAATCTGGGATGAAATTAAATTATCAGTTTCAAATATTTCATAGCGATTCACCCACTGATACCCTAAAATCATGAGCGCACTTATAATTGAATTAATTATCCTTTTATCAAGGTGAATGAAGTTAAGGTCTGATATTAACTGTGTCTAACTTCAAAGGGAGGAAACCAATCCTGAATAAAATGCCTTTATTCCTATAAAATTAACTGCCTTGCTTAACAATAGTTTATCGACGTCTGTATTTGTTAAAATCTTTTCAAAAGGGAGGAGAGATAGCATGAATAATGCACAAGAGAGGGAGGAATGACGTGAACACTCAGTGTGAGTTGAAGTTCAGCAGACAAATGGTTAACTATGTAACACACACACACACACACACACACACGCGCACACACACTGCATTCAAACCCACGGCTACAAAATACTGGGTGCTAACCGCTAGCCTTCAATGCTACCAGCTCGGCTAAGCTTTAATGCTACCCACTAGCTTCAAATGCTATGCTATTTGTTTACAATAGCTTCAAAATGGCGCTTGCGGCTGCGCGTGCGCACTAGAACATTTCCGGGAGAGTCTTCTGATGACCTCCGGTCAGGCTGTTGCCATGGTGACACACCTAGTTTCAGGGTATCTCAGGTTTCAACCAAAACAGCCTTTACAAGCGCTATTGAGATTATTTTCTTTCTAGCACTACCATCTCAAATTATTTAGACCGAATCAAATTAACCCACAGATTAATTATCAATCTAATAGTTTGACCACGGCGGGCCGTATTTCTGTATCACTTCACGTGACTTCACAAGAAAAACACAGTGGACTCTTTATCACACTAACAAGATCAGATACAATACTCCCTTACAGACGCGATCTGGCCACTCCTTCTGAGTGCCGCGCGCTGATTTCACTCTTTAGTGAATTACAAATGGCAGAAAATGCATTAAGTAGCTAAGTTAATGTTTTCGCCAGGGAGATTTATTTTTCATAGGTGCATAGCAATGGGACACGCATTTGACTAAGAATTAAAAAGAATTAAAGGGACACGCTTTTATTCTCTCCTTCTAACAATGTCTCACGGACACTTTTTAATTTTACTGCAGTTTTTTCTCTATTTCTTAAACAACACCAATACACATTGCCACGAGTACGTGTACAGAATAGTGAAACCAACTTTGACTCTCTGTATATGAACTATTTCTTTCCGGTTAAAAATAGAAAACTACACAAATTATTAATATGCTATGAATTTTCAAATCAAACTAATGCCAGCTTAAATCCTCCACCAAAAAATGTAAGATATGTTAATAATCCTACATATATTTATTTTATTTATTTTAGCTTTAGGGAACCACCCTTACGAGTGACGTCATATGATTAATGGATATTAATCAGAACGTCCAACTTATACCTTATCAACGACTTGTCCAGCAAGCATTAATCTCAGCAAGTTATCTCTTAACACTTTGTTTATTTAATTCGTGGCCAACGATTAAAATAACCAAATAGTTAACTTAGTTCTCAGACTCATGAGCGTAGGTAAACGCGATCTTTTGGCAAATAATTACGATATACAAAATCCATAGCACAGACAAGAGATTTCTTAATAAAATCAAAGTTTTATTCACTAACTCTAAGACACTACTGACTAGACAACACAAAACAGGCGATTTAACATACACACAGATGGGAGCGAGTTGTTTTATATCTGAAGAGAGAGACTTAGGTTTTAATGCTCGTTTCAACCTGAGGGAAAATTCACACGCAAGAACCCTTATCTTTACTCTTAAACAACAGATAGATATATCACCAGTTTCCAGTAGATTCAAGAGAAGTTCATTTTGCCTTACTGTTCGTGTTTCGTTCGGGTCAAAGAGTCTTTCCCTCAGGTGACTTCCATCCTTTGTTTTGGTCGAGACGGAACGCGTGTGGATTGGCTGCTCGGTAGGTCGTGTGACGCGGCTTTGCAGCGTGAGCAGAACGAGAGACGAGCGAGGCGTGCGTGAGCCTCCTTTTAGTTTTCAATTCCAACACTTTTTCGGTTGTGCGTCTGGTTTTAAGCGAGCCAATTTGAGATCCGCCTTCGGGGCCTGATCCAATCGGACTCTCTCCTGCAGGGCGTTTGATCCAATCGCAAGTGTTGCTGTGGGCGGAGCCCCGCCCCTGCACAGTTTTTGTGTTGCATACATTATCTGCGCAAGTATTTTATCACATAAAAACTTATAACAGCAAACTTCTATTCATTTTGTAAATATGCATTAATGAAAAACAGATAAGATTTCATTCATACCACAATATTATTATTAATGAAATCAGCGTTCGTTTGACACCAAACACCACGTAACTTTGCATAGCCAAAAATACATATGAATACAAAGGATATTACTCGGTTAAATGCATTGATTAAACAATCCTGAGTTCTGCATAATCACATCGGCATGTAAAAACTCACAACTAGTGATCAGGAATATTATACATTGTGGAAAAAGATTACATAAATTCAAAAATAACGCAACAGATTATAAATGTCACAAACAAAAACGTCCTTTAATATATATCTATAAATGTATGGTGTATAGTGTTTTTGTTTTCAAGTATAATTTCAGTCACAGGATCTTAGTATACTTCGTTCCCTTTTAACATACAATATCCTTAAGCCAAGCTGTGGCTCTCTCTTTGTCTGTTTCTGTTGGTTTAGAGAACGCAACAGGAAAAACGCATTCCTTTCTTGGGCGAAACTCGAGGTCATAATGTCACTTCTTGGGAAGCTCTGGGATTTGTCCGTTGTCAAGAGTTAGCTGTAAAAGTCTTCTTGCACTATATTTTTTTGCTGAATTACTGCGACTTAATGGAGTTAGCAGTTAGGGAGGGTTTCTGTGGAGTTTCTCCAAATGACAAGGGCTCTCAAAAACCCAAAATATATGTTTTTCTGGTCCCAGGAGATAAAGATGTCCATCCCATACGGCGTCAGGATGTCTGTTGTTAGATGTGTGTGTTCAGACCACTTCTTACACCACATACTGCATCAATTACAACATCATGGCTGCGTAGAAGGAGGATCCGGGTACTGAAATGGCCAACCTGCAGTCCAGATCTTTCACCCATAGAAAACATTTGGCGCATCATAAAGAGGAAGATGCGACAAAGAAGACCTAAGACAGTTGAGCAACTAGAAGCCTGTATTAGACAAGAATGGGACAACATTCCTATTCCTAAACTTGAGCAACTTGTCTCCTCAGTCCCCAGACGTTTGCAGACTGTTATAAAAAGAAGAGGGGATGCCACACAGTGGTAAACATGGCCTTGTCCCAACTTTTTCGAGATGTGTTGATGCCATGAAATTTAAAATCAACTTGCTTTTCCCTTAAAATTATACATTTTCTCAGTTTAAACATTTGATATATCATCTATAGCCCTATTCGCATGGGATTAGTATTACCTGGTGACCTCCAGTAATTTGTAATAATTGCGGGAGGTTGTCTGTGATCTTAATCCCGTGCGAATCGGCCATGTCTGTAATTTGTAAAGTACAAATTCCCCCGCAAATGACCTACCATATTTCGCAGAACACCGAGGTCCTGTGATAATTTTAGTCCCGTGCGAATCGACATCTCTGTGATCTGGCCAGATTTTGGTGGGTCGTATATCATTTTTCAAGGTTTTTGTTTCCTGTGCGACTTTTTATCCATCTTTCACAAAGAATGAAGCTGCATTGGAGTGTTTTATAGTATTTTGGGTGCTGTCCTAAGGCTAAACCATACAATTTGCAGAAAGAGAAAGCTGAAAAGGTTTAACGTGTTACAAATAAATCAAGCATAAAGCTTGAGAAATTATTTTAACCGGGTGAAATGTAAATGACACGGGGCATAAAACGTCTCGGTTACGTATGTAACCCCGGTTCCCTGAAGGGAACGAGACGCTGCGTCGAAGCGCTAGGGGAACGCCCACAGCGTGACCGCGCTCTGAACCAGAGTGTAACGTGTCCAATGGAAGGGCGAGATGTCATAGGCGGGTGACGTCACTGACCGGAAAGCATATAAGCACGTGCGGTGGAGCCGGCGTTTGCTTCCAGGAATGAAGCAACCGCCCGCAGGGATACAGGAAGTATGGCTTCGAGACGCAGCGTCTCGTTCCCTTCAGGGAACTGGGGTTACATACGTAACCGAGACGTTCCCTTCCAGGAACTCGAGCTGCGTCGAAGCGCTAGGGGAACGAGATGCCCACGCCTCCAGACTTCCAAAATACCTGCCCTGTGTGTATCACTGGGAGCACAGCGAGGGCGAAAAAGAGGAGAGCCGGGAGTGGCCGTAAGATCAAGGTGATAGAACCGAACAAAGGTGAGGGGCGTGGACCAACCCGCAGCATTGCAGATATCCTGCATCGAAACCCCTGCCAGAAAGGCCTTGGAGGCCGCCATACTCCTAGTTGAATGGGCCTTAAGCCCCAGAGGCGAAGGGATGCCTGAAGATTCATAGGCCAAGGAAAAAGTATCCTCAATCCACCTGCTAAGGGTCTGCCTAGAAGCAGGCAGACCCCGCTTAGGAGGACCGAGCAAACTAGCAATTGGTCCGTCCTTCTCCACAGGGCAGCTCTGTGGACGTATGCGTCCAGTGCTCGCACTGGACACACACAGTTATGCTTTCGCTGGTCAGGCTCCCGAAAGGGAGGAGGACTGAGGGCCTGCAGCACGACAGGCCGTGGTATAGAAGAGGGGATCTAGGAAATAACCCGCTCGAGGGTAGAAAAACGCTTTGGCCAGACCAGGGGCAAAGACGAGATAAGAAGGGGCCATGAAGGGCCTACCAATCTCCACTCTCTTAAGAGACCACAGCCAGGTCCCCGTAGGGACACGTCGTACAGGAGGCCTCAGCCTCAGCGCACCGTGGAGGAAACATGTAACCAGGGGGTGTAGACCCACTGTAAGGCCACCGAGAAGGGCATGGTAGGCCGATAAAGCCGCCACGTAAACCTTCAGGGTGGAGTGAGTTACCCCTGCGGAGAAACGGGCCTGCAGGACCTGCGGCACTGTACCAAACGGGCAGTTAACCGGGTCAAGGTGGCGGTCTCCGCACCAAGAAGTGAAATATTTTCACTTCAGGGCATACAGTTTCCTCGTAGAGGGAGCTCTGGATTGGAAGATGGTCTCAGCAACCTCGGTTGAGAGACCGGAAGCTATGAGCTGCGCCCCCTCAGAGGCCAGAACTTCCACACGTAATGCGCGCGTCGCCTCGGCAACGTGCGCTGCAACAGCGAGCACTCACTCAGAGGGGGAAGAACCGCACATGCGGGCTTCCACGAGCGAGAGCGCTAGATCTGGGGAATGCAGGAGGAGATAGGGCGAACCCGTCTCCAACCTGTTCACCAGATCCCTGTTGCCATCCAGAACTCCCGGGAGCAGAGCGATCGGGGAAAAACCGTACAGACGAAGCCTCGGCCAGGTCTGTACCAAGCGTCCAGTCCAAGGGAACTGGAGGAACTAGAGGGGCATAGCGCTGACTCTCAAGTCGCACAGCCAAAAACCTCCATATCTGCTTCACCACCTCGGGGTGAAGCATCCATTCCCCGGGCCTCAGCCCCTGCCTCGACAGGATGTCTGCTCCCACATTGAGATACCCAGGGATATCGATGGCTCTGAGCGAGCGAAGTTTGCCCTGGGACCACACAAGGATCTGGTGCGCCAGCTTGTACAAGGGGCGCGAACGCAGACCTCCCTGGTGGTTGATGTAAGAGACCACCGCTGTGCTGTCGGTGCGCACCAACACATGGTGATCTCTTAGGTCCGGGAGAAAGTGCTTGAGTGCACGAAACACGGCCAACATTTCCAAACAATTGATATGCCACGTTAGATGGCGACCACTCCACAGACCGCGGGCAGGGTGGCCACTCATGACCACTCCCCAACCGGTGAGGGATGCGTCCGTCGCTAGCATTACGCGGCGACAAGAGGCTCCCAGCACCGGGCCCTGAGACAAGAACCAAGCTTGGCTCCACATGTCTAAGGCACGTAGGCATCGCCGCGTGACCTTGATCATGCGAAGCGGGTTTCCCCTCGGGGAGAACCCCTTGGTCTTGAGCCACCACTGTAGGGGTCTCATGTACAGGAGGCCAAAAGTAATCACGTTGGACGCAGCTGCCATGAGCCCCAGCAGTTTCTGAAACTGCCTGACAGTGAGTGACTGGCCCTCTTTCACTCTCTTGACTGAGGTGAGGATCGACTCGCTCCGAGCGGGAGACATACGTGCCTGCATCGTGGTCGAATCCCACACCACGCCTAGATAAGTGGTTCTCTATACTGGAGAAATCACACTTTCTTGGCGTTCAGTCTCAACCCCTTCATGTGTGCGAGAACGACATCTCGATGCCGAGTCGCCACCTGCTCTGATCGAGCTAGAATCAACCAATCGTTGATTTAAAAATGCGGGGTACGAGTGCAGGGCCAACGGGAAGAACCCGATATCGGTAAGCTTTGCCCCTAAAAGCAAACCTGAGGGACTTCCCGTGAGAGGGAAGGATGGAGACGTGAAATATGCGTCCTTAGATCCATCGTGACAAACCAGTCCTCGGACTTGGTCTGAGACACGACTGATGAGTGTAAGCACCCTGAACTTCAGTCACATGACTGAGCGGTTCAACTGACTCAGATCTACCATCCTTCCTTGGAACAATGAAGTACCGGCTGTAGAACCCGGACTCTCTTCCGTGAGGAGGGACCACCTCGATGGCCTCCTTCCCCAAGAGAGTGTCTACTTCCTGTTCCATGATCAGAGCCTGCTGGGGGCCCACGCACGTGGGAATCACCCCGTTGAAAGGCGGTGGGGGAGCGCCGAACTGAATACAAAAGGCCTTTCTCTACAGTACGCAGGACCCATTGAGATCCATTTGGCAGTAGTTTCCACGCTGCCTAAATGGTCTACTAAGGGAACCAGTCTCTCGAGACTGGCCTCTGATGTACCCAGAGCTGCTGGCATGGTGCCCTGAAGCGGAGGACCGGCAGGAGACGGCCGAACCAGGAGCTCTAGGGACCCCCGCAGGGGTGGCAAGCTTCTCAGCTCCGCTACACTTCGGGGCGGAAGAAACTGAGAACACCGCTCGCTGGAGCCAGCTGCGCCCTGGAACTCTGGCAGGGTTGGCAGACTGTTCTCCCGAGGGCGCTGGGGGAGACGGACACCCGATCTACCCCAGAGGGGTCTGCCCTCGTAAGTCCTGGGCACAGCACCAGGACTGCCTCAGCCTCAGCCTCCTAATGAACGACGGTCCTCAGACCCGCGTCATTCCTAGGAAGACCAAGCTGAAGAACCAGACCCTGCAAGGCAGGACCCAAAGAGACACATCGGCAGTAGTTCCCACGCTGCCCGATGGTCTCCTAAGGGAACCAGTCTCTCGAGACTGGCCTCTGGCGTGCCTAGAGCTGCTGGCTCGGTGCCCTGAAGCGGAGGACCGGCAGGAGACGGCCGAACCAGAAGCTCTAGAGACCCCCACAGGGGTGGCGAGCTTCTCAGCTCCGCTATACTTCGGGGCGGAAGAAACTGAGAACATCGCTCGCTGGAGCCAGCTGCGCCCTGGAACTCTGGCAGGGTTGGCAGACTGATCTCCCACGCCCGTAGGCTTCTTGGCCGAGAACCCCCTTAGACTTAAGAACGGTCCGCAGATCCGGCTTAGCCTTAGAGGTCCCCGGCCCAGAGTGTTAGCCGCCACGGCCCCACCTCGGTGGGGTGCGAGTAGCCACGCTCTGTTTTGCACCTCTCTAAAGAGGGGCTGGCACGCGGCTAGGGCTGCTCCCGCCCAGCAGCCCCCTGAGCTAGAGACAGGTGAGGGAGAAACCGCTGAAACGCCGCCGCTTGTCTACGAGCCTCCTGGTACCGGTTGACGACGTAATTGACGACGTCGCCGAACAGGCCAGAAGGCGCAAGCGGGGCGTCCATGAGGAAAACCCTATCTTCTCCTTCATGTCAGATAGGGTCGACCACAGACAGCGTTTCTAGGGAGCTCAGCGATCAACTTATATTTCAATCAAGTTGAGCCCCAATCCCTCATCCAGCTCTCTAAGCAGGTACGTCAGCTTGGTGCGCCTGCAACACTCTCTTTCTTTCTTTTTTTTTTTCGGTGTGCAGACACGCACCAGCCTGACCTGCAGCCGCGAGCCTTCAGAGACAACGCCATGCAAGTGGACAGATAGCTCGCGAGCGTCTGTTCCACCCGGGGCATCGCTCTGATATGAATGAGAATACGTAACGCACGCGTCGCCTCGGCAACGCGCGCTGCGATCCCCGCACTCACACTCGCCGCCGTGCCTCAGCAGCGGCGGGAATGCGAGATGTACAGCGGAGAAAAACACAATCAGCCCCATTTCTCCTTTTTTTGAGCTGAATGTGCGCCGTTCTCATTCATAAATTGCTTGTGCAAACACTGTTTCATCGACGCGTCCACCTCCTCGGAGGAAGACAGGTCTAGGAGGAAGAAGACACGGGCTCGCCCGTCTTCATTCAGGGCTAGTGAAACTCACTCCTCTCTTTTTCTTTTTCAAAGAGAGCCTTCAGAGAGCAGGCGTAAGAAATGAAAAAGCTCACAAACGAGCAGTCAGCTCCCTCGAGAGCTGAATCTGCGCGCTCTGCTCTCAAGCAGACCACACACAGACTGCGTGTATCCCAAGCAGTAATATAATGTGTGCAGGGAGGAACACACAGCCCGAATGCGATCTGCTATCGCCCCAGTGCTTGCACATATTGCTGGAGCCTATTCAAGTGATCGTGCAGGACAAACAACACTAAATAAGACTCACAACATGCAAAGACAGTACACACAGACAGAGAAGCGGTTGCTGAATGACGAAAAGCAAACGCCGGCTCCACCGCACGTGCTTATATGCTTTCCGGTCAGTGACGTCACCCGCCTATGACGTCTCGCCCTTCCATTGGACACGTTACACTCTGGTTCAGAGCGCGGTCACGCTGTGGGCGTTCCCCTAGCGCTTCGACGCAGCTCGAGTTCCTGGAAGGGAACTATTAGTTTCTTTTTTTTTTTTTTACCATCTGGACCATAGAACGGGACTCGCAATGTCTTGACATCTGGGTATCCGGGAGATAAGTCTGTAATTTCGAGTAAAATCACAGGCTTCGCTTATCCTGTGCGAATGCACCACACGAAATTCAGATGTGGGGGGGGGGGGGGGGGGGGGGGTAATTTCAAAATCACACATGGTCCCCAGATAATACTAATCCCGTGCGAATAGGACTAATGTTGTATTCTGAATAAAATATTGAAATTTGAAACTTCCACATCATTGCATTCTGTTTTTATTCACAATTTGTACAGTGTCCCAACTTTTTTGGAATCGGGTTTGTATATTTATTAAGCTTCTTAACATTATAAAACGTCCTAATAAAGCAAATCATTCATCATACATTTTAAACACATACTTAGCATTTATTTATTATTAAGTTTATAGAACTTATAAAACACATCATTCTCTTCTTTTAAATATGTTAATAAAATAAAATGTGATTATATGTAACATACTATATAAAAACATTTTACAATAGTCAGGCTAGGTGACAATAAAAATGGCTTACATTTTTATATGAACAATGATGTCCATTATGTGAATTAAAGATTTCTAAAAAATAAAAAATAAAAGAAATAAAAAATTTAAGTTTAAGATGAAATATAACAAAAACTCAGAGATCCTCCCAGGGTTAAACACCATTGTGAAATGAATGCTTCAGACCACTCAGAGTCAAGGGAGGGTCGAGTTACAGACCAGATGATCTGAGATATTAGTCTGCTAATCGTTTTTCTAAAAGAGTTTCACTACTTCAACTAATGTCAAGTTATTCTTATTTCAACTAAAGAATAATTTATATTAGATTTATTTCACATCAATCACTTTAGTTTCTTATTTTAAACAATCTTCAAAGCTTAATCCCCTCACGCACTTAATAATACGTTGTCAAAGGCTTTCTGTATGTTTAAAAATAAAATTTGTGTTAAATGAATGTGAAGGCGCTTGTGTTTGTCACAGAGCTGATGTATCTCTCACGTCAATCGCTGCACTGGTAATTCCTCATTTAAGTTGTATCTTTTAGAAAAAAAATTATTTATTTTATTTCAAAGCATATTCCACTCTGACATATCACTGAATATCTGACATCCTGTGGGAGCTAAGATCTAGTTCGGTGCTTATTGTTGTATATGATTGTACTTTTCTGATCCGACCTTTATCAGTGTGATAAATATCTGGGTGAAACATAGCCTTTGTTGAAAATATAATAGATGTAGACAGACCACATGACGATGTAACCGCTTTTCTGCTGGTCTTTGAAGTGTTTTTTTTTTATTTAATTTTTTTATTATGCAAGTAAAGAATGTTACAATGTTTACATGTGCCAAATACATAACCCCATGGACCAAACATATAACATCTAAGGCAGAGAGAAGAACAAAACAAAAAAACAAAAAACCTATTTTTAGAAGGTGACAATATTTACATGTGCCAAAATGTAGAAACATTTGGACAAACTAGCATACTGATGGCCAACATTACAAGTCCCTTCTGATTAACTCCTATATTTACATTTATATGTCTGTGAGCATGCATGTGTGTGTGTGTGTGTGTGTGCGTTTCATCAAAACTGGGAAAGGGTGGAGTACAACAAAGAGGACAAGTACAAATAACTTTGTACTTTGTACTTTCAAAAGTACTTTGACTTTTCTGGTATCACGTCAGTGGACACCTTTAGCACAGGGTAATCACAATCCAAGATGGCTGCCTAACACGTCTTGTTGTTTTGTCTTTTCTTGTTTTAAATTAATTTTGGCGTTCTGTGTATTTTTAAGTCTCACTTTGGTAGTGGTGAATTTGCAGAGATGTTCAGCGCACCTTAGATCTATTTTATTTTATGAAATGTACTTTTTATAAGCACTGTATCCACCATGCAATTAAACTCAAAGCTCTCCAACCTTACCTGAGTCTGCCCACGGCCTGACGGAAATACTGTTTTCTACAACGGATCAGCGCCAATTTAGGCATGTCTACTCGGGTTGGCAATTCTACTCTTGATCCGAGTTTTATTGCTGTTTTCTGGATGTAACTCTGGACTGGGACTGAGAGTTCAGTGTTCTGTTGGCGTTGTGGTGCTTTAGTGGACTCTGTGGGAATTTCTCGTGGATCGTGTTGTCGATTATCACCAGCCACTGGGACCTGGCCGGTTGATTTCATCGAGTCGGACGTGCGCGCACTGCGCGGTGAATTTCGGCGTGCATCTGGAGATTAACGATTTTACTCTGACTTTTGTGGCTGCATGTGGACTGTGGCTTGACAATGATGTTTATAACTTCTGATCGAGTGGTTTTGTTGGCTTTACTCCTTTTGATATCCAACCTGGAAAACTTCAGCTACAGGTATGACTCGCATCATGATACCTCTACAGTCCTAAAAGGGATAAATTGGACAGATGTTGGAGTAACTTTATACACAAACACTCATGTTTTTAGGGACTGTCGACTGAGGTTGTTATTTTCGAACTTTGTGTATGAGGACTCTGTAAAGTCTGTTCATGCAGGAAAGAAAATCAGCGTTGTCAACCACTCTACTTCTCTGTTTGATTCCATCTGTTAGTAATGAAAGTAAAACAGTTAGACGACGGAGTTTTATAATTCTCATGTTGTTGGTATCTGGTAATGTTTTATCAAATCCCGGACCTTATAATGACAATACCTCAGTTTTTAATGTTCTTACTGATTTTAAATCTAGATCAGGTTTGGGTTTTATTCATTTTAATGTGAGAAGTTTGCTTCCTAAGTTGGACATGGTGCGTATCTGGGTAAAAAATACCAATGCTGACGTTATAGTATTATCTGAAATGTGGCTTAATAAATCCGTTCCGGACAAAGCTATTGGTATTGATGGCTATATTGTCCATAGGGCCGATAGGCCAAAAAGAGGAGGGGGGGTAGCAATTTATGTCAAGGATAGATTTGAAGCTACCGTATTACTTTCCGAATCAGTGGTTAAACAATATGAGTTACTAGCTTTAAATATCATTGTCTCTAAAACTATACATCTCACCGTAGTTGGTTGCTACAGACCTCCTTCAGCTAATAATGACGCCATTTCATCTCTGATGCACACAGTGACATCGTTGGATTACAAGGAGCTTCTTCTTCTGGGTGATTTTAATGTGAATTGGTTGCAGTCAGCTTCTTAAATTAATTTGTGATACTCTTAACCTTTCTCAGCTAGTTGAGACACCGACTAGACCAAATTTGAAGGATTATAAAAAGTCAACATTACTTGATCTTATTTTTACAAATGTTCCACACAAATATTCACTGGCCTCAGTATATGCAAATGATGTTAGTGACCATTGTGTTGTTGCCACAGCTAGAGATACAAAATTACCTAAACAGAAATCACGTATTATTACAAAAAGGTGTTTGAAATATTTTAATGAGCAATGTTTTCTTCAAGACCTTGCTACTTATGATTAGGAAAGGATCTTCCTCATTCCCGATGTCGAGTTTGCTTGGCAATATTTTTATGATGGTCTTACATCGGTTATTAATAGACATGCACCATTGAAGAAATTTAGAGTTAAAGGCAGGGATAATCCTTGGTTTTCTAGAGCATTGTCTATTCTGATACGTGAGCGGGATGCTGCTTGGGCAAAAGCCAGGCAATCTGATTCAGATTCTGATTGGATTTGTTTCAGACAGCTTCGAAATAAATGTACAGTCGCCATTAGAAAAGCTAAAGCAGATTATTTTATTGCAAATACAACGACAAATTTAAATAATCCTAAAAAATTTTGGCAGAATATAAAGTATATAGCAGGGAACAAAAAATCATCTGATTTCCCTTCACGTATAACTATGTATTCTATTATCATATCTGATAAAGAGCAAATACTTAACCATTTTAATAAGCATTTTATTGACTCTGGGTCTTTATTTGAGTCACATAATTTTTGGTCCTCAAATAATGACTTTGTTAGTGCAGAAACTATTCCTAAAAAGGGTTAGAGTTCACTTTTGTACACATCAAGAGTTCTGATGTCCATAAAGCACTTAAATCGCTTGATACAAATAAATCACCAGGTCCTGATTGTGTGGAAACTATCTATTTGAAAATGGCAGCTGATATTATTTCGACCCCTTTAACTTATCTTTTTAATCTTTCAATAGATACTGGTGTTATTCCGGAAATCTGGAAATCAGCTTTTGTTGTTCCTTTATTAAAAGGGGGAGACCCTTAGATATTAGATAATTATAGGCCAATCTCAAAGCTTTGTGTCCTATCAAAAATTTTAGAAAGTTTTATTAGTGATCAAGTGACTTGTTATTTGAATTTACACAAAGTTTTATCGAGTAATCAATCTGGGTTTCGTAAAAAACATCGTATCACAACAGCCGTTCTGAAAGTTTTGAATGACATTGTGGGATTAGTTGATAAAGGTGATTACTGCGCTTCCCTTTTTATTGATTTATCAAAGGCTTTCGACACAGTGGATCACGAGATACTGCTGCATAGATTAAGGAGTGTTGGCTTATCAAATCATGTTATTTTCTGGTTTAAAAATTATTTAAGTAATATAACTCAATGTGTTCAGGCTGAGGGTAAAAATTCAGGACTATTGAAGATTGTTAAAGGTGTTCCCCAAGGATCCGTGTTGGGGCCTCTTTTATTTACTATCTACATTAACAGTATTGATCATGATAATCAAGATGTTTATTTTCACTTTTATGCAGATGATACTGTTATGTATTGTGGTGCACCTTCAAAACAGCAAGCCTTGCTTAAACTTCAAGCAGCTTTTGATGTTATTCAGTCTCGGCTTCAAACACTAAAACTTGTTCTGAATGTAGATAAAACTAAAATCATGTTATTCTCAAGCTCGAAAAAGACAGTAGACACTTTCATTCCTCTCCAGACTTTGCAAGGTAATGTGATTGAGTTAGTGAAAGAATATAAATATCTTGGCATCACTATCGATGATAAATTATCTTTTGAGTCTCACATAACTAATTTAAAGAAAAAATTTAAAAATAAAGCTTGGGTTCTATTTTAGAAACAAGTTTTGCTTTTCTTTTAATGTAAGAAAGAGGTTAATTTCTGCTACTTTCTTGCCGGTACTCGATTATAGTGATGTGGTGTATCAATTTGCTTCCTCTCAACTTCTCTCTTCTTTGGATGCTGTTTATCACAGTGCTTTGAGATTTATATCAGATTGTAAACCTTTAACTCATCACTGCATATTGTATAATAGAGTATCCTGGCCATCTTTGTCTATTAGAAGGAAAATCCATTATTACCTAATCATTTATAAAACTATTCTGGGGTTGTTGCCTTTGTATCTAGGTTGTCTAATTCAAAAGAAAAGTGTTGGGAAATATTCCCTCCGGTCTGATAACTGTTTTACTCTTTCTGTTCCATTTGTGAGAACTGAACTGGGGAAAAGGGCTTTTATGTACGCAGCTCCTTTTGAATGGAACTTACTCCAAACGAAATTGAAATTACAAACTTTGGTGCCTATGGAACATTTTAAATCTATTATTCGGTCACTCGAAGAAGACTCATTGATCTGTACTTGTTTTTAACTGTTTAATTTGTGTATTTGTTGTTTCAATCTGTAAGTCGTGACTGTAACTGCTGTCCATTCTTGGCCAGGACTCTCCTGTGAAAGAGATTTTTAATCTCAGAGAGATTTTCCTGGTTAAATAAAGGTCAAATAAAATAAAAATAAATAAAAATAATAATATTGATAATATTAGTATTGAATTATAAATGAATAAATGTTTAATAATTGAGGGGGGGGGTGCCTCCGATCCCACCGTGGCTACGACATATCAGAACTCAACTCCCCAGCACGTGTCACACCCCAACGGGGGTGCTAGGGAAGGATGCTGCTTGGCAATGCGGCCCAAAGCTCCCCCGTCTACCCAAACATCAGCCATCCCCGGCCATAACTCATGTCATGCTTAAATATCTATATACATTTTTTAATTATCTAATTAATTATGTTTTTAATGTGTAGATGTGTATATGTCTCAGCTAGTTTGAGATGCATTAAAAAAGTGAGACGTGTAGTGCAGCCCAGGTCAAGGACCCGGCCCACCCACACGACCCACTTGCCCTGTATGTTTTTTTTCCCCCCTCTTTTCTTTTCCTTTTCTTTCGCCGTTTTCTAAATCATGTATATGTCTCAGCTACTTTGTGATGCATTAAAACAGTGAGATGTATGGTGCAGCCTAGACCAGAAATCCAGCCCACCCACACGGCACACGTACCCTGTTTATGTGTGTATTTATTTTTTATTTATTTAAATTGTTTTCCCCCCTCGCCACCTTATAATATATACATATACATGCACTGGTTCGTAACAGGTGTGCATGTATTTCAGCTGATACGTGGCGCATTAAAAAAATTAAAAAATTAATTGAGGCATGTAAGTCAGAACCAACCAGGGCAAGTGGCAGTGGAAGCGATAACTCAGGGAGACGGCGGGGCCCACCCTACATTCCACCACACCAGATACAGACCTGAATGTCACAGCCTACTGGGAACCGGAGGCCAAAGATATACCATATACATGCACGTAGATTAACCTTTTCTTAAACCCTTTCTCAGTGTTTTCTCCTTGATATTGTCCTCCACCCCCTCCCATAATAGTTAATATTCAAATTAAGTTCAAATAGTTGTGTATGTGGAGATGTGTTGTTGTGATTGGTCTCAGACAAAGAAGGTCAACAGATTTATGACTGCTGGAGGGTAATGAGAGATGACCAGAAGGGGTGTAATTCTACTGTATTATGGGATGAACTGGATAAATTTTCCATTGAGATATAATCAATTAGTAGGTTTTTCCAGGATGCAATATGTATGGATTTTCTTGATTTCCAGTTCATGAGGATAGTTTTCTTGGCGATAGCTAGTGCTACCAGGAGTAGACTGTTTATATTGTCTAAATTGATTATGGATATATCACCTAGTAAACAAACTGATGGAGAATTTGGGATGTGACATCCCATAGTGACAGATAGTGATTCAATGACCTTTTCTCAAAAATTTTTAATTGGGGTACAATACCAAAGGGCGTGAACATATGTATCTGTTGCATTTTGGGTGCAATGTGAACATGTTTCTGAGGTGAATCCCATTTTAACCCTCTGAGCCCGACAAACGCGAATACGCGTTTTGGGGCAGATTTTCCTGATAAGGCAGAAATGAGCTTGAGTTACTCTGCCATTTTTGATCGTTCAGATAAGAGCAATACACCATTCGAATCTGTAAGGGGTCTTCTTTTATTTGTATACACTCATAATAACAACTAAACTTTGTGCTTTTGAAGAATAAAGAAAACAAACAGGGTGCGCTCTCTGTCTTCTCCGTCTCCGCGATCTGTTTTCAGAAATGCGTCACTAAAATGAAGTGTAACTCAGCGAATACTCAACACACAGACATGAGAGTTATCTCTATAGAAAGCCTGAAGTGTCCACTTTCAAGTGAAGTAAGTCATATCGAAAACAAATATTCTGTGATGAAGTAATCCGTATGAAACCAACACGATGTTCAGTCTGTCCCGTCTAACTCATTATTTTTAATGAGATCCCGCCCCCTCGCGTTCACATGCAAATAACCACGTGACCCGCGCGCGCGGAGCATAAACAAAGCGTTAGTGAAGAGTTCATCGCTGCTGCTGTTACTTTCTGGAAGAAGACGCGCTGAGTAAAGGCTGGATTTCCTCAAGAGTTTGATGAATAAGTAAGTAATGTTTATGTTTTGCATTAGTTAACGTGTTATTGTGACATAAACTTGAACACATTACTAGATGGGTTGTTCCCAAATTACAACACGATAAATGCTACGCATCTCAGATTCTCAGATATAAAATATATTTTTTATAGTGCAAAGTTCATCCTTTTATAGTATAAAGCATGAGTGAGTCTATGACTGCAGAATCATATCCTCTATACTATAAAATCTTACATGATGTTCAGGATGGCTATATAACTACAAAATCATAGTTGGGTTTTCCCCAAACTATAATTCCTGACTAAAATGTTTGAAATCCAGTAAAACATTGTGAATATGATGGGCAATTCATTATATTTAAATTTCTTACGGTGCGAGTATGTTTTCATGCTCTTTATAAAACAATAAAAGTAATATGAGAGTGCACTGTATCATGATGAATGCTACGAGTCTAAGTATGTTTAGAACATGTTTATGATTAATAGCCTACTCTGTTCAAAAATAGAGTATAATTGCATGCTAAACAATAGTTTCTCAAAAATAAAATGTCTCTTTTTAACGATAATACAAAGCATGAATGAGTATGACTACAAAACCTATATATATATATATATATATATATATATATATATATATATATATATATATATAGATGCTCCTGATATAAACATGCTCACAAATGTTTTTTCTCTTTTTTTGGTTGTTTGTATTTTATTGAATCAGACGCCTGCACCACAGATGAATCCTGCTGACTTTCAGTCTCTTCCAACTGTTTTCCTCTGAGAGCGCAGCACCAACATCAGAAGTTCAACAGTTTGTTCTTGAATCCATGGAAAGTAGCAGAAACACTTAAATAACACGTAAATATCAGGTATGATTTATCTGTTTCACTTGTTGAACAGAATCTTTTGCAGGAACGAGTCAAAGTCTGTTCACATCTCTGTGGTTAGATCAGTGTGCACAATAATGTTTATTTGACCTTCATTATGTATGTTTTGATTATACTGTGTTGTAAATAAAATACAAATCATTTAAAAACCCAATTTTTTCAGTCTCCTCACACTCTCTTACCTGCCTCAGTCACAGTCACACTGATGGGCCATTAGCAGCTTTAGGGGAGGGCCCTTTGTCTCTCAGGTGAGAACCACTTAATATTCAAGCCCATTACCACTCCCTCGCATACTGGCTTTCAATAACAAAACTTGTCTTTAAACATTTAAATCAATATATTGTTTTCTGTGAATGAGTAAGCTGAATAATTTTCACATAATTGTGAAGTAAATATTCTAGCCTACAAGATCTGGTTCTCAAAAGTCTTGTAAACAATTGTTCTGTATGTGTTTTATGGTCCTATTTCAGTGACTTCAAAATTTTACTTTTTCACTAACCACGCATAAACGTTGTTTTCTCAAAAACACAATCATGTACACAAATGCTGCTAACATAACATTGTAGCCCAGTTTGTGCTGTTTACAGTGTTATTAGACTTTAGCCATTTATATTTTTATAAGCAACTGAAAAAAGCACAAATGTCAGGGCATGTCGAAAGTTCTCCAGGCCCCCAAAACACCCTCAGGGCCCAGAGGGTTAAACAATTTCTGTCCGGTTAAGTGAAATCTGTGAAGTACTTTATACTGTACAAGTTTCAAGTTGTCATTTTTTGTCATAAAGTAGATATTTTTGCAGATTTGTGTTCAGAAATCGGCATCAGGAGCAATAGATAGGTCTGATTCCCACTTAGTATGTGGTAAACAATGTATTGTCTGATTTTAATATTATTCTATATATTTTGGCGAGTAGCTTTTTTGAGGACGATATATTAATTAATTCCGAGATTAAAGGTGAAAGTTCTAGATTCACGGTTCAAATGTTAATTTTTGATTGGATAGATGATTTGATTTGTAGATAATCCAGAAAAACTCCTGATGCCATATTCCTGGACCCAATATGAGAATGAGGCCAGATTATTTCTATGAAAGATGTGTTGGAGTTGTGTTATACCCTTTTCTGCCCATGTGTGCAAATTAAGTGGCTTTTTATTAACTGTATAATCTGGATTATTCCAAATGGAGGTGTATTTAGATGGTGCAAGAGGAGTGTTTGTGATTTGGTGAAATTTTCACCAGGGTGCCAGAGCTGCTACTATAGTTGATGCTTTAAAACAGGAGTGTTTGTTGATTGACTATAGAATGGTAAATCTGAGATTAGAATATCTTTACAAATTGTTTGCTCAATATCTAGCCATATGTTTTCTGATGAGTTTGGGTGAATCCATTTGTATATCTGTTGAAGCTGATTAGCCAGAGAGTAGTGGTAGAAATGTGGTGCTTCCAATCCTCCTTGTGTTTTTGGTTTCTGTAAAGTAGATAGTTTAATTCTTGGGGTCTTATTTTTCCAGTAACATTTTATAATAATTGAGTCTAAAGATTTAAACCAGGAGAGGGTGGGTTGTGTTGGGATCATTGAGAATAAATTATTTAGTTTAGAGAGTATAGTCATTTTGATTACTGATATTCTGGCCATAATGGATAATGGTAAATTCATCCAGCGTTGAAGATCATCATTTATTGTTTTGAGTAATGGGGTGAAATTAAGACTAACCAGCTCTGACAGCCTGGGGGAAATATTAATGCCTAAATATGTGATGTGATTGGTGCATAGACGGATAGGTGATGAAAGGGATGTCACATCCAAGCAATTGTAATTTAATGAAAGAATAGAAGATTTACTCCAGTTGAATGAATGTTCAAAAATGTGAGAGAATGAATCAATAAGTTTAATTGTTTCTTGTAATGATGATGAGGGATCTTGTAAATATAGTAATATGTCATCTGCATAGAGACTGATTTTGTGCTGTATGTTTAATGTTTGAACTCCTTTAACGTAGCTGTTTTGGCGGATGGCTGCTGCTAACGGTTCGATAAAAATGGTGAATAATGAAGGAGAGAGTGGGCATCCTTGTCTAGTCCCGCGGTGCAGTGTGAAGCTACGTGATGTTAGTCTATTAGTGATGACAGTGGCTGAAGGTGATGTATATAGAATTTTAATCCAATTAATGAATGACTCCCCAAAACCTATATGTCTATATGTTACGGAAAGTAGACGGACACAGAGGTAAGTGATAATACAGTGGCTTTATTCATGGATATCTGTGCAGGTATAGCGAGCAGCCTGGCAAGAGAGGTGAGTGAGCTTCCAGAAGTCCGCCAGCAAGAG
Source organism: Barbus barbus (assembly GCF_936440315.1). Classification (NCBI taxonomy): domain Eukaryota; kingdom Metazoa; phylum Chordata; class Actinopteri; order Cypriniformes; family Cyprinidae; genus Barbus; species Barbus barbus. The sequence continues at coordinate 96,132 of NC_136756.1, forward strand.
CTTGAGTGTCGATATTGATTGTTGTCTCTTGTTTTCCAGGAGTGAGGATTGAGGCAGACGAAGAGGATCGAGGGTGGGCGATGCTGATCAGCACGGCAGACGATCTGCGGGCAGGAGAGACAACGGAACGGGGAACAGAAGGTAAGTATCACAGGTAAGTAGTCAGAGGGTATCCTCATCAGTAGATGATCGCTGAGGTAGAGTCCACGTTGTGTCAACGAGATCAGACGCTGAAGTGATAGTGGTGAGTGTCTTTATAGTGCTCCTGATGAGGGGTGGTGACGAGGTGCAGGTGTGTGAGATTAAAGACTAAGGGCGACCAGGTGAGGGCGTGCATCATGAGTGGAGAGGGGGAAGGATCGACAGACTCGTGACATTACCGTCGGCGAGGGGGGGCGGGCGCCCTGGAGGCTGGAGCAGGGTTAGAACAAGGAGACAAGGGAAGCCTCCAGGGCGGGTCAGGAGATTCATGAGGCCATGGTGGGACTGGAGACTCGGGAGGCCATGGCGGGACTGGAGACTCGGGAGGCCAAGACGGATCAGGGAGCCCGGATGGCCATGGTGGGCCAGGGAGCTTGGATGACCATGGTGAATCTAAGAGCTTGGATGACCATGGAGAATCTGAGAGCTTGGTTGGCCATGGCGGATCAGGGAGCTTGGATGGCCACGGCGGATCAGGGAGCTTGGATAGCTATGGAGAATCTGAGAGCTTGGATGGCCATGGAGAATCTGAGAGCTTGGACGGCCATGACGGATCAGGGAGCTTTGATGGCCATGGCGGATCAGGGAGCTTGGATGTCCCTGGCGGATCAGGGAGCTTGGATGGCCATGGAGAATCTGAGAGCTTGGATGGCCATGGCGGATCAGGGAGCTTGGATGGCCACGGCGGATCAAGGAGCTTGGATGGCCATGGAGAATCTGAGAGCTTGGATGGCCATGGAGAATCTGAGAGCTTGAATGGCCATGGCGGATCAAGGAGCTTTGATGGCCATGGCGGATCAGGGAGCTTGGATGGCCATGGCGGATCAGAGAGCTTTGATGGCCATGACGGATCAGGGAGTTCCGTGGCCTTGGCCCTAGGCCCGGCCACGCAGGCCCCCCTCCCCAATTTTTTTTTGGGAATGTTCCCAATAAGGACCCACACTGGAGGCGCAAGCTCTGTGGGGCGTTCTGGAGGAGCGGGCTCTGTGGGGCGCTCGAGAGGAGTGGACACTTGAGGGCGCTCTTGCGGCGCGGACACTTGGGAGTCGGGATTGGCACTCCTGGCCGTAATCAGAGAACTGGATTCTCGGGGATCAGGATCGGCACTCCTGGCCGTGGTCTGAGAACTGGATTCTCGGAACTCGGGATCGGCACTCCTGGCAGTGACTTGGGAACTGGATTCTCGGAACTCGGGATCGGCACTCCTGGCCGTGGCTTGCGAACAGGATTCTCGGGGATCGGCACTCCTGGCCGCAGTTCGAGAACAGGATTCTCGGAGTTCGGGATCGGAACTCCTGGCCATAGCTTGAGAACTGGATTCTCGGGGATCGGGATCGGCACTCCTGGCCGTGGTCTGAGAACTGGATTCTCGGGGATCGGGATCGGCACTCCTGGCTGTGGTCTGAGAACTGGATTCTCGGGGATCTGGATCGGCACTCCTGGCCATGGTCTGAGAACTGGATTCTCGGGGATCGGGATCGGCACTCCTGGCCGCAGTTCAAGATCAGGATTCTCGGAGTTCGGGATCGGCACTCCTGGCCATAGCTTGAGAACTGGATTCTCGGGATTCGGGATCGGCACCCCTGACCGTGGCTTGAGAACTGAATTCGGGATCGGCACTCCTGGCCGTTGTCTTGGAACTGAATTTGGGATCGGCACTCCTGGCCATGGTCTGGGAACTGGATTCTCGAGGTTCAGGATCGGCACTCCTGGCCGTGGTCTGGGAACTGGATTCTCGAGGTTCAGGATCGGCACTCCTGGCCGTGGTCTGGGAACTGGATTCGGCACTCCTGGCCGTGGTCTGGAAACTGGATTCGGGATCGGCACTCCTGGCCGTGGTCTGGTCCGATGCGTTCTCTCATATTTTTGATTATTCTGAGTGCCTGTCCACTCCCGAGTGTATTATACCTTAGAGACTCATGGTCTCTACACTCACATGGGAGGTCGAATCGAAGGTTCGCACAGCCTTGTGCCAGATAGATTATGGTCCGACGTTATTCGGTGGGGTCACTGTTCCAATGTGGCTTGTCATCAAGGAGTGAATTGTACCAGCTTTCTTGTTAAACAGCGATTCTGGTGGCGCTCAATGGCTCGTGACAGCCGAGATTTTTTGTTTTGTGCTCATGGTAAGACTTCCAATCGACCCCTGGAAGGGTTACTTCAACCGCTGTCTGTCCCTTCGAGACCCTGGTCCCACATTGCGCTCGATTTTGTCACTGCCCTCCTGCTCTCCCAGGGCAATATGGTCATTTTGACCGTAGTGGACCAGTTCAACGACAGCGGTTACTGTCGTTGATTACGTCTTTCGCATTCATGGCCTCCCGATGGACGTGGTCTCCGACAGGAGACTACAATTTGTTAACAAATTTTGGAAAGAGTTCTGTCGTTTACTGGAGGCGAGCGTCAGTCTGTCCTCTGGTTTTCATCCTCAGAGCAACGGCCAAACGGAGCGGGCCAACCAGGACCTAGAGAGAGTGTTACGATGTTTGGTCACTCAGAATCCCGCCTCCTGGAGCCAGCTCCTCTCATGGGTTGAGTACGCTCATAACTTGTTACCAGTGTCGTCCACGGGCCTCTCGCCTTTTGAGTGTAGTTTAGGTTACCAGCCACCTATTTTTCCTAGTCTGGAATCAGAAGTCGCGGTCCCCTCTGCCCACACCTTCATCCAGAAGTGCCATCACACTTGGAGAAGAGCCCGTGAGACTCTCCTCCAAGTGGGAGCGCGCACTAAGGCTCAGGTCGATCGCCACCGGTCGAAGCCTCCCGTATACCTGGTTGGTAAAAAAAGTGTGGCTTTCTTCTAAGAACATTCCGCTCTGCTCCGTCTGTAATAGACTTGCTCCCAAACTCATTGGCCCGTTTCCTGTCACCAAAATCCTTAGTCCGGTGGCAGTCCGCCTCAAACTTCCTCCAGTGTATAGGAGAATTCATCCCGTGTTTCATGTCTCTAAATTAAAGCCCGTTTTTCGTCACCCCTTAATCCACCTACTCCGGTTCCTCCACCGCTGCGTCTCGTAGACGGGGAACCAACGTATTCGGTCAATCGTATTCTGGACTCAAGGGACGCGGATTCCAGTATTTGGTGGACTGGGAACGTTACGGTCCGGAGGAGAGAAGTTGGGTTCCTGCCAGGGACATTCTGGATCACTCCCTTATTGATGATTACAGTCAACAGGTAAGGTTGGCTGGGAGCGCCAAGGTGCGCTCCTAGGAGGATGGGTACTGACACGGTTCATAGAGTCACTGTCTCATCCTTGCTTGTCTGTGTTGTGTGCTGCGTGAATGGGTGTGTCCGAGCTCGTGATTATAGGTATATCAGCCTCAGCTGTGACTCATTACTGGGGCCATTTTAGATCAACTAACACTCCTCTCATTGTCAGATCCTCAGAGTTTCTCTGTGTTTCCTGTCCTGCTTCTCGTTCTGTCTCCTGGTGTGTCCAGGTCTCTACCCTGGCTTCGGAGGATTCTTCTGCTGGATTGGCTGCCAGTTGCGTCCCTGTGCCCATCTTCCATCCACGCTGTGCACAAGCTCTGAATCTACCAGTGACTTTGTTTGATCTCTCAATAAACTGTTGCATATCCGCTATCGAATCCTTTCTCTTGATTCCACTGACAGTTGTTAAGTTTTAACGGTTCACAAGTCTCTTAAATCTATATAATTTTCATTTATTCATTTATTACTTTTCTATTTTTACAAAGATTAAATTCCTTGTAAATAAAAGGCCAAACATGATATTACAAAAGAAATCATGTTGACAAAGGTTTTTAAAAATAGGGGATGCCAACTCGAAACAGATCCTCACACTCACACCCAAACACACACACACACACACACACACAGAGGCACCACTCCGGAAGGGCAGCAGTTCAGGTCGGCAAAAGGAAGTTTTCAAACTTTTTTTCCATCTCAAAATCAAGTATTGTGCATTTTTATAAGACTTACTGTTTTAAAGCATAAACTTCCTTTAAAGCTTGAATAAAAGGCTACCAAATGTAGTTTCATATCCATTGTGTTCTAACAAAGTCATTAACCGGTTCTCTTTGTTTTTATAAGATTTACTTCTATGAAGGTTGAGGTTCACGATACCTTTATAAATTGTATTTTTTTAAATAAAACTAAACAGATAAAAGAGTATTCTTTCTTTAAAATTATTTGATCTTAAAATGATTTGCTCTTATTTTCTAAGTTCCAATAGATTAACCTTCTTATCCCAACAAAGAAATGAAATTACACATTCATTCATCATATTTCATTCAATTTTATTGATTTATTTATTATTATTATTATTATTATTTTGCAGTAGTACCACAGTTTCATGTCTTTCTAATATTTTTTCTAATGCACCAAAATGCGATTTTTATTTTATTTTTTCACCATCCAACATGAAATTGAAGAGATGTATCAGCCATGCTTGTTTCATCTGTTCATTATTATTGGTAGCAGTAGTAGTGTGTTCTCTCATAGATATACAGGTGCATCTCAATAAATTAGAATGTCGTGGAAAAGTTCATTTATTTCAGTTATTCAACTCAAATTGTGAAACCCGTGTACTCTGGGGTCGGCTGTCTTGCCAGTGAGACAAACTCATATTTTTTTCTTATCAGTGCAAAAGACACTAAAAATACTCTGTTGATTTTGGTCACACAAATAAGTGTAAGACATCAGATGAAACTGTCAAGTGTCTACTTTTTTTTGTGTACAGTCACGAAGACAACAAAACTTTGTGGTCTTGGGAAAAAAAGAAAACAAACAGGATGCGCTCTTTGTTTTCTCCTTCTCCGCGAACTGCTTTATGAAACGCGTCACTAAAATGAACTGTATCTCAGCGAAAACTCAACACAGACACATGGCAGTTATCTCTATAGAAAGCCTGAAGTGTCGAAAACAAACATTTTGTGATAAAGTAATCTGTATGAAACCAACACCATGTTCAGTCTGTCCCGTCTAACTCATTATCGCTAATGCGATCCCGCCCCCTGGCGCCAAGCGCCGTTCATATGCAAATAACCTGGTGTGCTGCATGCGCGTGGAGACGCCCAACACAAACAAAGAGATATCGCTGATCCTGGCTGTTGTTCGTTTCTGGAAGGAGACGCGCCAAATAAAGACTGTATTCCCCTCAAAATAAGAGCAAGAGTTCATCCAGAAGAGAAGATGGAGCTGATGAGTAAGTATTGTTTCTTTTTTGCATTAGTTATCATGTTATTGTGACATAAACGAATGAGATTAGTTGGGTTTTTCCCAAACGACAACATGATGAATGCTACGCATCTAAGAATGTTTAGACCATGTTTTTATTAATACTCTGTTCAGAAATAGATTTAACCTGTTAACCTTCACCCCCCATTTGGGGCCTCACAGGTGAAAATAACATACCTAAATTAGAATGGTAACATTTCCTGACAAAGTGTGCTACACCAACAAATTAGGTATCTTTGGAAAGAAGACAATCTTGGCTTTACTATCTATCATCTAGAGTTGATAATGCTCAAAAAGATAAAAAGTTATAGACACTGACGTACCTTGAAAAATATTTTTCCACACTGAATGTTTGTTTTATTTCATATACAAATACATGAAATAAGTCCAGAAAAGTAATGGGTTGAAAGCCATGTGTCTCATGAGTTTATATTTCAAATTTGAAGATGATACCATGAAAAATGAGATTCCTGCAATATTTTTTCTGAAACTATTTATAGTCCCCCCACCCCCCTGTTTGAGGAACAATAACCACCAAATGGATTGCAGAATTATGTTAGTAATTATACATATTCCTGCATAGTTTTTCAATTATAGAATAATAGACAGAAGTTTAGACATCATACAAGTGATTTATTTGAGCACTAAAAAATACAAAAATAGTTATTTGAGTAATAAAAAGAAAAAAAAAAAAGAAAAAAATAGCTTTGTATATAGTATGTCTACTGAAGTATATATTCTGATTGCCAGACATGAAGTGATATTGGCAGAGATGGTCATCCAGTCAGTAATCACACGCTGATGTCCGTCTATACAGATGATAATAATACAGATGGGCCATATAATCAATAATAGCTGATCAATGAATCACAATGATAGCCGTCATAGAGTCGGTAATAAACACGCTGATGTGCCTCCATACAGATGATAATGATGCAGATACGGCCACATTCCCCACACAATACACACACACACACACATAAAAAATGTTGAAGAAAAAAAAAAAGTTTTTTATGGAAAAGCAGATCGCTAAGTTACGGCCCGCTCAGATGACAGCGTCATAGCCTGCGTCAGAGCTGGCAGGAGGGAGCGCCAAATTCAAATAAACTATATTCCGCTTTTCTGAGACTTTTTTTCCGTGGATGATCTCAATCTGTTTGTAAAACTGCATTCTACAGCACCGTGTTGTTTTTTTACCACCAAGACGCTGTTTTTGAGCGTAATTTACTCCATAACGGACGCAAACAATAACTCCGGAAGCAATGAAACGTAAACAAAGGAATATTCATCCTTATTACAACGTTATTGTTTCGCTGGACTAAAAGTGCTTGCTGGGATGTTGTTCTGTGGACCCTTACCTCTCTAACTAAACTGGGATTTCAGCAGTGGATGCGTTTGTGACTCGTTATTACAATGATAAAGGTACGTACTGCTTTTTTTCTCTGTGTGTTTTGATGTGTACTGCTTGCACAAATGTAGCAAATACATTCCTTATAAGCTTTCCATCGAAAAACAGCGATCTGTCGTCGATGCTTGAGGCTTAGACCCTCAGAATGATATATAGTTTGTCAAGATTAACTTTGTCCCGTTTCATTTATTCTATTAGAAAACAATGACACATGCAAACAAAGAGCGTTCAGTGCGACGTCGCTCTGGTGAACGGTAACAGGTTAATAGTGTGCTAAACAATAATAATTTGTTTCTCAAATATAAAATATCCTTTTTTATAGTACAAAGTACATCATTTTATAGTACAAAGCATGCGTGAGTCTATGGGAATAATATAATAGGCTACTATAAAATCATACATACATAGGCTATATGACTACAAAACCATAGTTGGGTTTTTAACAAACTGTAATTCCTCAGATATTATATTTTATAATATATTTCTATTATATAATAATTATTTCTCAGATATAAAATTTATTTTTTGTTTGTTTACAATAGTACAAAGCATGCCTGAGTCTATAAAACCTACACTATATTGCCAAAGTATTGGGTCACCTCCTTCTTATGAACATGTTTGACTACTTTAGTCATTTCTATGAGTACAAATCTTAATGTTTAAGCATATAATGATATTCTAGGGAATTGTGTGCTTCTAATTTTATAGCAGCAGTTTGGACAGAACCCTTTTCTATTCTAAAATGACAGTGCCTCTGTGTATAAGGCACAGTTCAGTATAGTGTGTATATATACATATGCTCCTGATATTAAAATGCTCACAATAGTTTTTTCGGTTGTTTGTATTCTATTGAATGAGGTACCTGAACCACAGATGAATCCTGCTGACTTTCCTCAAACTGTTTTCCTCTGAGAGCGCTCTACCAACATCAGATGTTCAACTACTTCTATAGTAAAACAAGATCCTTGACTAGTGAATGTTTTTTTTTTTTTTTCTTGAACCCATGGAAAGAAACAGAAACACTTAAATAACACACATATATATCAGATATGATTTACTTGTTTCACTTGTTGAACATAATCTGTTGCAGCAATGACTGAAAGTCTGTTCACATCTCTGTGGTTAGATCAGTGTGCTCAATAATGTGTCTTTGACCTTCATTATGTATGTTTTGATTATACTGTGTTGTAAATAAAATACAAATAATAAAAAAAAATGTCAGTCTCCTCGCATTCTCTCTTACCTGCCTCAAAGTCACAGTCACACTGAGGGGCCATTAGAAGGGCATTAGGGGAGGGGCCCTTTGTCTCTCAGGTGAAAATCACTTAATATTCAAGACCATTGCCACTCCCTATTGGCTTTCAATCACAAAATATGTCTTAAAAAATTTAAATCAATATATTGTTTTCTGTGAATGAGTAAGCAGAATTATTTTCACATAATTGGGAAGTAAATATCCTAGCCTTCAAGACGTATTACTCAAAAGTCTTATTCAGGACGATTTAGTGTGGCTTTTATGGCCTTATTTCAGCTAAAAAAAAAAATCCCCAAAACTTACTAACCACGCATAATTTAGTTTTTTAACATGTACATCCATCGTGGTCACATATTATTGTAGCACAGTTTCTGCTGAATACAAAAAAAAAAAAAAGATATATATATATATATATATATATATATATATGTGTTGGTCAATAGTATGTTATAAGTAGCTGAAATAAGCTCAAATACCAGGGCATGTCAAAACATCTCAAGGGCCCCAAAATCACCTCAGACCCCAGAAGGTTAAATAAATTCAGTGCACACAGACTGAAGTAGTTTAAGTCTTTGGTTATTTTAATTGTGATGTAGTTCCTTATATGGTGTAATATCTCATTTGTATTCCCTACCACTAGATGGCAGACATGTAGTACTTCGATTCTAGACCAAAATTACGTCCTGTTCCTGTTACGGGGCTGACGAGACGTGAGACGTACGGATCCATTTGCAAAGCTTTATTATAGGACATGGTCAAGACAGGCAGGGTCAAACAACAGCAGACAGGTATGTAGAGGGCAAGACAGAAGCGTGGTCAAGGAAACAGGCGTAGTCAACGGTCGGCGTACAATATCCAAACAGGGCAAGGCAGAAAGAATAATCCAGGAACACGGGCAAGAATCAGAACACAGGAAAACCACGAGGAAAACTAGGAACAGAGAACGCTTTGTAGTGCAGACAAGCTAACAATACTCGGCAGTGAGCAATAGCAAGTCCCAGACTTAAATAGTGAGTGAGTGATTGTGAAATGATAATCAGGTGTGGGCGAGATAGTGAACAGCTGTGCGAGTCGTCAGTGCAATGGATTGTGGGAAATGGAGTCCAGTGTGTTGTGAGTGAAAAAGTCAATGTGGTGAACGGGTGACCTCTAGTGGTGGTTGACCGGGAGAGCATGGACCAGATTCGTGACAGTTCCTATTCAAAGCGTTAGAGGAAATAGCAGAGAATGTGAGCGCTTGAGTCATTGATGTGGTAGCAGTTCAGTTCACAGCATCTGAGTAAATTGTGAGATTTGTGAGTGAAAATCGCCAAATGGCTAATAGAATGTTGTACCATGAGGATGTGTTGCAAATGTTATTTGCCGATTCTGACTCTGAAGGGGAATATTTGCCTTTTGGAAATGACGATTGGCAGTCTAATGATCGCGCTTCTCCCGGTACATCTTTGCAGTGCAATGGTGCTGCCGTGCTTGGCGAGAGAGTTCACGAAGCACAAACAAGTGATAATTTGACCCTTTGGAGTGGACGTGGTCGTACTGTCCATAGGAGAGCTGTTGATCTCTGAGCTCATGGAGCGCCGCTGGCTCTGCGGTGCTGATGATCGGCTGGATAGCATCTTTTTTTCTGATCGCGCGCACTCTACGGGCCGCCAGTACAGGTGCAGTCAGTGTGGGGTTGGTCTACCATACTCTCAAGAACTATAAACTGTGTCACTTAGATACCTGAATGGGCAGATAGCTGGTCTGATCACAAAATAGGCACATGTATGTTACTATGGTTGAGTAATAGTAATAATTTACTACTTATTACTATATTAATAATAGTAATAATAATTATTACTACCGACAGTATTAATAATTTATTGTTAGTGGGGCAAGTGAATAACCAACGCACTCTCCACCCTCAATACCACGACTAAGGTGAGACCCTTGAGCAAGGCACCGATCCCCCAACTGCTCCCCGGGCACCAAAACATGGCTGCCCACTGCTCCAGGTGTGTTCACTTGGATGGGTTAAATGCAGAGGATAATTTCCGAGTATGGGTCACCATACTTGGCCACACACCACTTCCCTTTTCTTACTTTCTCAAATTTTACTGTTGATTTCCTCTTTTCCTGATCATTTGGAATGAGGATAAAAAAACAAAACAAGCATGCAAATAAGCTCAAACATCCAATCAATATCTATTATTTTCTGAATATTACTGATGAACTGATCAAAAAGTAGGCTACTGTTCACATGAGTTTTACTACTATATAGGATGGTAATATAGTAATAATTTAGTACTTTCTCCTGTTTTATTGTTGGTTTCCTCTTTTCTGATCATTTGGAATGAGGCTAAAAAGACAAAAAAAACAAAACAAAAAAAAACATGCAAATAAGTTCAAACATCAATTCAATATCTACTATATCCTGAATATTATAAAATTCAAGAGGGCCGCCCCCGGTTGACATCATAATATGCAAATTAGATGAGTATATTTACACCCCACATAAACTCTAGGTCATGCCCAACATTTTTCTAATTTACAGTAGGTCTCTATCTTTAAGCCCTTTCAAGCCACAAGCTTTTGAAATCTTGATGTCAAAATCCAGCATTTAAAAAAAAAACCTGGCGCCTAAAGGGTTAAAACAGTAAGTCTAAGAGTTGGCATCCCCTATTTTTAAAAACCTTTGTCAACATGATTTCTTTTGTAATAGCATGTTTGGCCTTTTAATTACTATGAATTTAATTTTTGTAAAAATAAGAGAAGTAATAAATAAATAAATGAAAATTATGTAGATTTAAGAGACTTGTGAACCGTTAAAACTTAACAACAGTATTAATATAATATTAAGTTAAATCAAGAGTGTCGGGTTGATTACTAGATAAAAAAGTTTGTTGAGACAAACTTTAAGTTGGCTTGAGAAAGCCGGACTAGAAAGTTTTAAAAAGTTTAAGCTTGAAAAGTTTTAAGTTTAACGCTTTTCAGTCTGAAATAGTTTTTTTTTTTTAAACTTCTTAAACTTTTAAAAACTTTTCAAAGTATTACCTGTATTAATATGCAGTCTTAACTAGAAAAGCATATGTTGTATTAGCGGTCTTTTGTCCCACAAGTGTTTGTTTAAACAAATGTTTTAAATGACCCAGAACGTTATGGGGTAGCTTCCTGGTGAAGTTATAAACTCACACTTCAAAGACCAGCAGAAAAGCGGTTACATAAACATGTGGTCTGTCTACATCTATTATATTTTCAACAAAGGCTGTGTTTCACCCAGATATTTATCACACTGATAAAGGTCGGATCAGAAAAGTACAATCATATACAACAATAAGCACCGAACTAGATCTTAGCTCCCACAGGATGTCAGATATTCAGTGATATGTCAGAGATGAATATGCTTTGAAATAAAATAAATATAAAATTTTCTAAAAGATACAACCACCAGACCCGAGCAGAAGACCACCACGTCAGGGCAGAAGACCACTAGACCTGAGCAGAAGACCGCCACGGGGGAGCAGCAGACCACCAGACTGAAGCAGAAGACCACCGCAGGGAAGCAGACTGGGCAGGAAACCATGGTAGAGTCTGAGATCTGGGGAGAACAGAGACAGACAACACAGGGAGAGCAGAGACAGACAATACAGGCAGAGCATTCACGGTCTCAGGGGCCGTGGCAGGGCAGGACTAGGATTCACATATGGACTCCATAGTCGTGACAGGGCAGGACAAGGATTCACAGACAGCCTCCATAGCAGTGACTGGGCAGAACAAGGATTCACAGACAGCCTCCATAGCCGTGACAGGCAAGGACGAGCATTCACAGACGGCCTCCATAGCCGTGGCAGGACAGGACGAGAATTTACAGACGGCCTCCATAGCCGTGACTGGGCAGGATGAGGATTCATAGACGGCCTCCATAGCCGTGACTGGGCAGGACGAGGAATCACAGATAGCCTCCATAGCCTTAACAGGGCAGAACAAGGATTCAAAGGAGGATATCACTGAAACCTCTGGAGGTTCTACAGTGGTAACATCAGGAGATAGGTAGAGTTCAGTAACGGCCTGTTTGACCGCAACATGACAGGCTGAGAGTACATTGCTGGGTGCCACCACCTTACAAGGGGCTGAAGCAAGCACCACCGCTTCGGGAGGTTCTGCAGCAAGTGCCGCCACCTCTGGAGAAGCTGCAGCGGGTGCCATCGCCTGGGGCAGTTCTGAGGTGGTGTGAGCGGCCCAAACGCAACAAAGCGATCCCTATCCTAGGAAGCGGACAGGAGAATTTGTTCAGGAACAGGAGGGCTTGAGTGAGTGGGTTTGGGAATACCAGCTGTGCATCCAGTCAACAGCGGTGCATCCCTCTGGCTGGTCAGCTGAGACGTGGCCTGACTCTGGCTGGTCAGCTGAGACGTGGCCTGACTCTGGCTGGTCAGCTGAGACGTGGCCTGACTCTGGCTGGTCAGCTGAGACGTGGCCTGACTCTGGCTGGAGAGCTGAGACGTGGCCTGACTCTGGCTGGAGAGCTGAGACGTGGCCTGACTCTGGCTGGTCAGCTGAGACGTGACAAGACTCCTGAATATCAACAGTGATTTGACTTGATTCAGAAATAGCAGCTGTGACTTGATTTGATTCGTGAATGGCAGCAATGACATGACAGGGTGTTGTTGTGGCCACCGCCTTGTGAGCGCGCTCTGGTGCGACCAGCATTTCACGAGCAGGATGAATCACCAGAGTAGCGATTAATACACTGGAATGTCCCGGAGCTTGCGACTTACAGTGTTCAGCAGCTGCCATTTCAGTCACAGACGTGGTGTTATTCCTCCGCAAACACCCACAGCGAATAGTGAGCCAACAGTTAACAAAGCAAAATCCATAAAGTGAGTGAGTGATGAACGCGGACCCTCGCGTCTAAGCTTAGACTTGAGTGGTTGATTTAAGCCATCGCAGAAAATCTCTATTAAGATAATGTCCGGTAAATCAGAATAGTGTGCGATGGCTAAAAACTCTCTAACATGGTTTTCCAGTGAATGTGGGCCTTGTTTAAGGGCAAACAAAACTCTTGTGGTGTCCATATCTGACAAATGTTCGTTTGAAAAGCTGCTGGATCCTTGTGTGGCCGAGTATTCTGTAACGGAGCTGATGAGACGTTAGACGTGCGGATCCATGTGCAAAGCTTTATTTGGACACAGACGTGGTCATAAACATAAGCAGGGTTGAACACACTGGCAAACAGGTATGGCGCGGGCAAGACACAAGAGTAGTCCTTAGAACAAGCGTTGGTCGGCGATCGGTGTACAATATCCAAGGGGCTTGACAGAAGGGGTAATCCAGGTACGAGAGCAATAGTCCAATAGAGGTGCAAACAGAGTCCGATGGCGAGACAAGGGTAAATCCACGATACGGAGGTAGGAAACAGGAAAGGAGACTATAAGCAAAACAAACTAAACTAAGACTAGAGAACACATAAACACAGAAGGCTCGGTAAGGCAGCTAACACTAGGAGAGTGCTAGACAATACTCGGCAGAGAGGAAGAGGAAGTCCATAGTTTAAGTAGGGTGTGTAATCAGTGCAATCAGCTGTGTGATCAGGGCAATGTGAGATAGTCCTCAGGTGTGAGCGTGATCAATGTAATCAGCTGTGTGTGACGTCAGTGCAATGGATGATAGGAATTGTAGTCTATGATAATATAGAACAGTAGTGTGGTGCAAGAGTCAATGTGGTGAGTGCATGTACGAACACGAACCGGATTCGTGACAGTTTATGTGTGTGCAACTGATCATGATACACAAATTTAAATAATGATGTGGGTATTACATTGATATGAGAACGTAGTGTCTATGGAGTGTAGTAATACTCCAAATTATTTATTTATGTATTTATTATTTATTAAATTAAAAAAATTTAACTAAAATAGCTTTTAAAAACATTTAATTATACTGTATGATGTTTATGAAAATATAAAAAAATGAAGAAAGTTTACTGTGCTGGGTAGGTTTAGGGGATGATAAAGTATAAAATTAATTAATATAATACAAACATTAAATCTAATATTTCTAAATATAATGTAGAAACTTTAATATTCTGTGATACAAATACAAATATACAAATAAATGTGAATAAAACATAGAAATTCGACATGTTCGGAAGTTTCCGGTCCACACTAGCCCTTATTGTTTTGCCTATTAAAATATATTTTTTTCTTCACTCTATGTTTGTTCTAACTTCATAACATTCCAACAATGCCTTGGGGATCTCTGCATTGCTCGAAGAATAAAGGCTGATTATTATTTAAGATAGTTGCAAATTTAGATATATTAAATAAAAAGATCTGAAATCCTTACGAGACGGGATTCAATAAATGTTCAATATGATCGCATGAACCGCTTAATGATTGCATTAACCACACAGCCACGCTGCCCCTGTGAAACCACACGAAATGTTCCTACTTTTATTTTAAAAACACACATCGCAACGTGCGTACAATTTTGAGGATGATGAATGATATAAGAATCTTTTATTTGATGTGAAATAAGTTCAGATATAAGGACTTAAGATGTACAGGGAATCTGTTTATTTAGACATTAAAATATACAAATCATTTTAAATGTCTGCAAAGCTTTCTCACTCACAACGGGACGAAACAGCATGAGCGGGGGGCCTGCGTCACACAGACAGACACACACAGACACAGACACGTGAGAGAGAGAGAACTTTTTCCATCTTAAACTATCCACAATTTTTGTAAACCTCTCATTTGAAGATAGTATTGTCTAGCATTTAGCACTCTCCAAGTTTTAGCTACTTTACCAAACCATTCTGTGTTTATGTGTAGCTCTGAGTCTGGTCCTGCGTTTAGCACTCTCCAAGTGTTAGCTGCCTCACCGAGCCATTCTGTGTTTTCTAGTCTTAGTTTAGTTTGTTTTGTTTATAGTCTCGTTTCCTGTTTCCTACCCTCATATTGTGGATTAACCCTTTGTCCCGCCGCTGTTCCTCATCTGGATTATTGCTCACATTACCTGGATTACCCCTTCTGTCAAGCCCCTTGGATATTGTACACCGATCGCCGACCTCGCCTGTTTACTCAAGTACTCTTCTGTCTTGCCCTCTCTATACCTGTTTGCCATTTGTTTGACGCAGCCTGATTATTGACCATGTCTGTTAATAAAAGCGTGCACTTGGATCTGTACGTCTCACGTCTTGTCGGCTCTGTTACAGAATACTTGGCACCCCCACAAGGATCCAGCAGCTTTTCTGAGGAACATTTGTCAGGTATGGACACCACAAGAATTTTGTTTGCCCTTAAACAAGGCCCACGTTCTCTGGAAAACCATGTTAGAGAGCTTTTAGCCATCGCACACTCAGGCTCTTCAGCCAGAGCCTCTTCACGTCCCAGCTCTTCAGCCAGAGCCTCTTCACGTCCCAGATCTTCAGCCAAAGCCTCTTCACGTCCCAGCTCTTCAGTCAGAGCCTCTTCACGTCCCAGCTCTTCAGCCAGAGCCTCTTCACGTCCCAGCTCTTCAGCCAGAGACTCTTCACGTCCCAGCTCTTCAGCCAGAGCCTCTTCACGTCTCCGCTCTTCAGCCAGAGCCTCTTCACGTCTCCGCTGATCTGCCAGAGTCTCACCACGTCTCCGATGAACTGCCAGAGTCTGTCACACCCAGAGATTTAAGGTCAGTCCTTTGAGTTCCCTGTCTGGTGTCCAGCGTAAGGGATGCACCGCTGGTGTCTGCACGCGCAGCTGGTCTCTCCAAATCCACTCACTTTAGCCCTCTTGTCCCTAAACTTATTCCCCTGTTCGAAGCGCTTCCAATGATGGGGATTGCTTTGTGATGCGTTTGGGCTGCATACATCACCACAGAACTGCCCAAGGTGGCGAGGTCCGCTGTAATGTCTCCAGAGGTGGCGGCTGATGCTGCAGAACCTTCTGAAGCGGTGGTGCTCGTTTCAGCTCCTTGTATGGTGGTGGCGCCCAAGATCGTGTTCTCAACCTGTCATGTTGCGGTCAAGGAGACATTACTGAACACTGCCTATCTCCTGGTTTTGCCACTGTAGAACCTCCAGAGGTGGCGGCGTTTGCTGCAGAACCTCCACAGGTGTCAGTGGCACCCTCCTGTGAATCCTTGCTCTGCCCAGTCACGGCTATGGAGGCCGTCTGTTTATCCTTGTCCTGGCTCTGTCACGAATCCGGTTCGTGTTCGGACATCCACTCACCACCAGAGGTCACTCGCTCACCACATTGACTCTTGCACCATACCACTGTTCTATATTTCCACGGACTGCAATTCTCATTATCCATGTCCAAGTATTCTTCTGTCCTGCCCACTCTATACCTGTTTGCCGTTTGTTTGACCCAGCCTGATTACTGACCATGTCTGTTAATAAAAGCGTGCACTTGGATCCGTATGTCTCGGCTCTGTTACAATAGGAGTGTTATTTAATTACATTTGAAATGACCAACAGAGTATATGTGTGAATACGCACATTGTGATATGCTCTTATAATCTGTTAAAATTGTTATTGCCTTTAAATCCAATATCTTTTTCTCACAGCTCTCCAATACAGAGAGCGAGAGAGGGTTAGCGCGTAACCAGACACGCGCATTTGGAGAGGGGGGCGCGTCACACAGATGTTCACATGAAAATAATTCAGAAAACGCAGCATAACATCACAACATTCCTCAGGACTTCATTTTATCTCCTGACACCAGAAGGATAACATCATATCTCATCCACGGATGACGTCGGAATTTCACACATGACATCTGGAACTCGTTATGAGATCAAAGGTCACATATGGTTATAATTAATATTATTATAAGGTCAAAGCCATCAATCAATTTGACACATGCTGCCGGATATTTCTCTCTGTATACATCAGTGGTGGGCGGTTGGGCCTGTTCAGCTCCACCAGTGCTAACGTTGTTACTCATAACTGAGACATTACCCTATAGCTGTATCACAATTCGTAGGCTGCGTCCTCAGAAGTGCGTATTTCAAGGCCGATTGTGTCACGCTGACGCGACGAAGGCTGTTCCAATTCAAAGACCGCATCCTACAAAGGCCTCATTTGTAGGCCGATTGCGGTGCGGCGAAGACCGTCTCAATTCACAATGTGGCCTCCAAAGGCTGCACTTGAAGGCCAATTACATCACTGCGGCGCGATGAATGCTGGTGTAATTCAAAAGCGACTTCAAATGCGTCCTTCGTTTCGCGAGAAAATGAAGGATACATCAGATGGACACTTCGCGGCCTACCCTATCCCAGAATTCACAGCGTGCCGGTGACAACAGGACTTTTATTCAAACAAAATAGCGGGTGATGTTTCTGTGGCGACCCACGAATGCACTTATAAATGTAAGTTTTGTGTTTTAATTTACTCAAATAACTAGCGGAACAAATGTTAAAAATCAAGTATTAAAAAATGTGAAGTGAAACTAATACCACTGCAAAGATTCCTTTGTTAGGTGGTCTGAGGCATAAGTTCTTGTATTTATTCAATTGAGGGCTGAATATGATCATTCCTTTTCTGGGAATAAAAACTCTGCCAGTCCACAACAATAATACAAGAAGTAGGTTAGACTACTTAATAACTGGATACGTCTATCAATTGTTTTATTTATTTATTTAGTAAGTAATGCTGTCATGTTAACCTGTTAACCTGTTAACGTTCACCAGAGCGACATGGCACTGAACGCTCTTTGTTTGCATGTGTCATTGTTTTCTAATAGAATAAATGAAACGGGACAAAGTTAATCTTGACAAACTATATATCATTTTGAAGGTCTAAGCCTCAAGCATCGACGACAGATCGCTGTTTTCCGATGGAAAGCTTATAAGGAATGTATTTGCTACATTTGTGTAAGCAGTACACATCCAAACACGCAGAGTAAAAAAGCAGTACGTACCAGATTCATTGTAATAACGAGCCACAAACACGTCCACTGCTGAAATCCCAGTTTAATTAGAGAGGTAAGGGTCCACAGAACAACATCCCAGCGAGCACTTTTAGTCCAGCGAAACAATAACGTTGTAATAAGGATGAATATTCCTTTGTTTACGTTTCATTTCTTCAGAGAGTTATTGTTCGCGTCCGTTATGGAATAAAGTACGCTCAAAAACAGCGTCTTGGTGGTAAAAAACAACACGGTGTTGTAGCATACAGTTTTACAAACAGAATGAGACCGTCCACGGAAAAAAAAGTCTCAGAAAAGCGGAATATAGATTATTTGAATTTGGCGCTCTCCTGCCAGCTCTGACGCGGGCTATGACACGCACACTGTCATCTGAGCGGGGCGTAACTTAGCGATCTGCTTTATCCATAAAAAACTTTTTTTTTTTCTTCTACATTTTTTATATGTGTGTGTGTGTATTGTGTGGGGAATGTGGCCGTATCTGCATGATTATAATATGTATGGACGGACATCAGCGTGTTTATTACCGACTCTATGACGGCTATCATTGTGATTCATTGATCAGCTATTATTGATTATATGGCCCATCTGTATGATTATCATCTGAATGGAAACACATCAGCGTGTGTTTACTGACTCTATGACCATGTCTGGCAATATCACTTCATGTCTGGCAATCAGAATACTTCAGTATACATACTATATACAAAGCATCCCAGCTAGCAGGGAACATTCTCAGAACTTTGGCTAACATTCCGTACAGGTTTGGTTGATGTTTTAGAGAAAACATTTGAATGTAATGTTCAAAAAATGTTTTAAGAATGTTTCTCATTTCAGATAATGTTCCTATAATGTTAAGTGTAAACAAAGCTGGAACATTTTACCTGCAACATTTTAAGGATGTTTTGAGGATGTTGTTGAGGTAACAGATTATACAATGCTGTCAATAAAACATTTTTACAATGTTTCAAGATAACAAAGAAAGAACATTCTCTCAGCCACATTAGCAAAACATTATAAGAACATCATTGAGGCTTGAGGTGGTGGAATATTTTTATAAAACGTTCTTGTAATGTGACGTATTCACAAAGCTAGAACATTTGACCTGCAACATTTTAAGGATGTTGAGGTAACAGATTATATAATGTCGTCAATAAAACATTGGCACATTGTTTCAAGATGACAAAGGAAGGACATTCTCTTAGCCCCATTAGGAGAACTTTATACAGTGCATCCGGAACGTTTTCACAGTGCTTTACTTTTTCCACATTTTGTTATGTTACAGCCTTATTCCAAAATGGATCAAATTCATTATTTTCCTCAAAATTCTACAAACAATACCACATAATGACAACGTGAAATAAGTTTTTGAAATCTTTGCAAATTAAAAAAAAAAAAAAAAAAGTACACAAGTATTCAAAGCCTTTGCTCAATACTTTGTTAAAGCACCTTTGGCACCAATTAAAGCCTCAAGTCTTTTTGAGCATGATGCTACAAGCTCAACACCTATTTTTGGACAGTTTCTCCCATTCTTCTTTGCAGGACCTCTCAAGCTCCATCAGGTTGGATGTGCACTGCTGGTGCACAGCCATTTTCAGATCTCTCTAGAGATGTTCAATCGGGTTCAAGTCTGGGCTCTGGCTGGGCCACTCAAGGAATTCACAGAGTTGTCCTGTAGCCACTCCTTTGTTATCTTGGCTGTGTGCTTAGGGTCGTTGTCCTGTTGGAAGATGAACCGTCGCCCCAGTCTTAGGTCCAGGTTTTCATCAAGGATGTCTCTGTACATTGCTGCATTCATCTTTCCCTCGATCCTGACTAGTTTCCCAGTTCCTGCTGCTGAAAAACATCCCCACAGCATGGTGCTGCCACCACCATGCTTCACTTTAGGGATGGTATTGGGCAGGGGATGAGCGGTGCCTGGTTTCCTCCAGACATGACACTTGCCAAAGAGTTCAACATTCGTTTCATCAGACAAGAGAATTTTGTTTCTCATGGTCTGAGAGTCCTTCAGGTGCCTTTTGGCAAACTCCAGGCAGGCCGTCATGTGCCTTTCACTGAGGAGTGGTTTCTGTCTGGCCACTCTACCATACAGGCCTGATTGGTGGAGTGCTGCAGAGATGGTTGTTCTTCTGGAAGGTTCTCATCTCTCCACAGAGAAACGCTGGAGTTCTGTCAGAGTGACCATCAGGTTCTTGGTCACCTCCCTGACTAAAAGGCCCTTCTCCCCCGATCTTTCAGTTTGGCCAGGCAGCCCGCTCTAGCAATCCTGTCTACAGACAATTCCGTGGATTCATTGCTTGGTTTGTGCTCTGA
Source organism: Barbus barbus (assembly GCF_936440315.1). Taxonomy (NCBI): domain Eukaryota; kingdom Metazoa; phylum Chordata; class Actinopteri; order Cypriniformes; family Cyprinidae; genus Barbus; species Barbus barbus. The sequence goes on from NC_136756.1 coordinate 116,402, forward strand.
CATGCACTGTTAACTGTGGGACCTTATATAGACAGGTGTGTGCCTTTCCAAATCATGTCCAATCAACTGAATTTACCACAGGTGGACTCCAATCAAGTTGTAGAAACATCTCAAGGAGGATCAGTGGAAACAGGAGGCACCTGAGCTCAATTTTGAGTGTCATGGCAAAGGCTGTGAATACTTATGTACATGTGATTTTTATTTTTTTATAAATTTGCAAAGATTTCAAACAAACTTCTTTCATGTTGTCATTATGGGATATGTTTGTAGAATTTTTAGGAAAATAATGAATTTAATCCATTTTGGAAATAAGGCCGTAACATAACAAAATGTGGAAAAAGTGAAGCGCTGTGAATACTTTCCCGATGCATTGTAAGGATGTCATTGAGGCCGGAGGTGATGGATTTATTTTTTATAAAACGTTTCTTTAATGTGATGTATTAACAAAGCTAGAATATTTTATTAGCAAAATTCTGAGGATATTTTGAGGATGTTGTTGAGGTAACATTATACAATTTTCTCAATAAAACACTGGCACAATGTTTCAAGATAACAAAGGAATAACATTCCCTCAGCCACATTAGGAGAATGTTATAAGGATGTCATTGAGGCCGGAGGTGATGGAATGTTTTTTTATAAAACATTCTTATAATGTGATGTAATAACAAAGCTGCAATATTTCACCTGCAACATTTTGAGGATGTTTTTTTGAGGTAACAGATTGTACAATGTTGTCAATAAAACATTGGTACAATGTTTCAAGACAACAAAGGAAGAGCATTCTCTCAGACACATTAGGAAAACGTTATAAGGATGTAATTGAGGCCTGAGCTGGTGTAATATTTTTTTTTATAAAACGTTTGGGAATGTTCTTGTGTTTACAAACCTACACTCTAAAAAATATGGTTCTTTAAAGGTTCTTTACAGCTAGAAACAGCTCTTTTTATAACCATACTTTAACTGCTGAGACGGTTCTTTGCTTTAAAGTTTAGGGTTCTTTTTTCCCACCATTTGTTTTTCAAATCTGTAACTATCAAAGCTGCTACTGGTTTTCTGGAGCTCAAGACAGACTTTCAACACACTCTTAAGAGGTAAATGATTAATTTCTTAAAATTTCTATACATTTTACCTTTCAAATTGTAACTAGTTTCATGCCAATCATGTCTTTTTCTCTTTTTAGTTGAACAGAAAATGTATGTGACCAGCTCTGTTCAGTTAAAGATACTTACTTTCTCTTCACTATGTAAATCGGCCTAACAGAAATGTTGAAATAATGATCCATTAATGATTTTAATTACTTTATGCATAAACACCCAGTAATAAATAACATTTAAGTTATCCCAAGACCTTATATCAAATTTTCTTTTAACATTATAAAGGGCTCACATACTGTCCATTTTTTTCTAATTGTTTTACATAAAAAATTGGACACATTATAACTCTAAATTCAGCTGTGCATTTCAGAAGCCGTCACATCCTACCTACCATCATCATCATCATCAGCAAAGAGAAACATAAAGATGGACATAAAGACATTGTGAAGATATTTCACTTGAACTTGGTCTTCATTAATTCCATATTATGTTCAGTGTCAACTGGTATTTATTAATGTTTCAGCTAATAACAGTTGTTTGAGCACTGTCATTTTCCCCTCACTTTTCCATTAAAAAAATATTGACATATGCTGTTTGTTTATTTATTTATTTATTTATTTATGTAAAACCTAAATAGAAGCCACAAGATATTATAAAATCAGGTAGATATAGGGGTGAAAATTAATATTAATAAATAATATATAAAATAATGTAAATACAAATATTAATAATTTAAATATATTTACTGATTAATTGGAAATAAATTGTAACGCCAGGTCTTATAAAACTTGTCAAAGCACAGTTCTTTACGGAACCTTATTAAAAAAAGAGTTCTATTTAGAACCAAAAAGGGTTCTGCTATTGTTAAAAGTCAAAGAACCCAATTTGGTTTAGTTTAGAACATTTTACTGGCAACATTTTGAGTATGTTGTTGAGAAAACAGATTATACAATGTTCGCAATAAAATATTGGCACAATGTTCCATAATAATAGAGGAAGAATATTCTCTCAGCCACATTAAGAAAATGTTATGAGGATATCACTGAGGCCTGAGATGACAAAATATTCTTGAAAAAAACGTTCTTGTAATGTGACGTGTTAACAAAGCTAGAACATTACACATGCAACATTTTGAGCATGTTTTGAGGATGTTGTTGAGATAAAAGGTTGTACAATAATCATTTATAAAACATTGGCACAATGTTCCATAACAACAAAGGAGGACCATTATCAAAGTAACATTTGTAAAATGTTTTAAGGACATTGTGAGGACTAAGACGACAAAATGTTTTTAATAAAACATACCTGTTAAGTGATGTTTTAACAAAAGTAGAACATTTTGCCTGAAACATTTTGAGGATGTTTTAGGGATGTTGAACAGAATGTAGAATGATCTTTTATAAATCATTGGCACAATTACAAAGGAGTCAAAACAACATTCATAAAATGTTTTGAGGATATTATTGGCTGAGATGACAAAATCTCATGATATGTGTTAACAAAAGCTCACAATATTTTGAGGATATTTGAAAAAAACCAATAGAAATCATCATAGAATTTGTAATGGTTTTACTGGTTATAATGGTAATTCGACTGGTTTTAATGGAAACTGTAATGGTTCCTGTTGGTCTCTACTGGTAATTGGTCTCCTATTGGTGGCTTGTTAAAACCAATAAATCCTAATGGAACGTGTCCCAAAACACACTATACAGAAAACCATTTTTGTGATCAAATTCATCAAAGATGCATTAAAATGGCTTCTGCCTTGAGTGTTCAGCAGAAGTCAGCTGATTACAAAAGGAAGAACAAGTCTGGCATTTGGCTGCAGTTCTGAACTGTTGCAAATGTGTTTAAGGGAGACCGGGGAGTGTTGTAACATGGGGTTAGTTGAAACACTGTCAGTCTGACAAGTCAGAAAGGAGCTGTGGTGATGTCATCAATATCATACACTCCATTCACATTTTTAATGTTACAGGAGAAGTGGCATGTGAATGTGAATGTGAGCAACATTATAGATATTTTTTTCTTTCCATTTTTTTTCATTAAGATTATTTTTTGCCTAGTAATCACTATACAATTATTTGACTTACAAAACTTAAAGTAGCTGTTTAGTTTAATTTGATACTTTGCATTCATGCTAACTTAAAACCCAAATGATAAAACAGTTAACTATGTTATGACTGCTTGGGGTGGGGATAGTTGTAACAGTTCATTAAAAATGTTACAACCAACTCCTTATGATTCCAATGAGCCCAGTTATCCAGTCACGTCCTCTGTTGAGGCAATGTCATGTGAGGTTTTTGTTGCACATCAAGGGATTTATATAAAATGTGTTTCCATCATAGTTTATGTGCTTATCTTCTTACTGGATAAAAACACTACCCGCCTCAAATGAGCATATACATTTGTTTGTTTGTTTTTTTTGTGCACGTTTAGAATTTATGCACATCTTGACATTTCCATCCAGCATTTTTTTTTCATATGACATTCCAAAATTCACATAAAGTAAGTAGATGGCAACACAGCTAGTGACTGCAGCACACACACACACACACACACACACACACACACACACACACACACACACACTCACACAAACACACAAACACACACACACACACACACACACAGTTTGTTTCTGTGCTAAATTTAAAGTTCTAAAAGGAATACACTCAATACAGTATAATGTTTTTGTCACTTTAAATGATTCACTTTATTCAGAACTGATTCTTCTTTGTTCTTCAATCAAGTTTTTACATAAACTGGAAGTGTGGGTCTTATTTCAGCAAATTACTTCACACTGTTACATCTATCCCCAGCCTGTGTTACAACTCACCCCAGCAGAGGGGTAGGTTGTAACAACGGAACTCTTTGTATTTGACATTAACGCACACAATCTGGGATTATGCAGTACACATGCAAGTAAGTTTTATTTGTAGTAGACAAATGGGCTACGATATATCAAAGTTTGAGAGATCTAGCACAAACAACCACTGAGTTACTGATGCTCAAACAAAAAGTGTTACTTTTACTGGATCAGAGGTAGCTGACAACACTTTAAAGGTGATAATTCTTCTTGGGAAGTTTCGTATACATAAAGCAAAAATTACGTCTATTAGTCCCTCTTTTAAGTTTTTTTGTAAAGAACTTAATATATTTTATGACTCACTGACTTCAGTTACTAGAAACAAGAAATGTATAAAAACATCTCTCATATTAAAAAATGTTATTTGTAAAATGTAATGCTTTATCTTACATGATGTATACTTGTTATAGGTATTTTTAATTTTTGTGTGTGTTGTGAGTTATGTTTGAAGTTAGTATTTCTGTATAAGTGATTTTGAAAGAGAGAGAGAGAGAGAAAAAGGTGTTACTTTCATCCCCTACAGGAGACGAGAAGCGCTGATTGGGCCACGGTAGATTTCCGTTTAAAACCACCAATCACTGAGTACTTTTCTCGTGACGTAAGAACATTTGAAATCGACGAGCCGCCCGAACGGTTGTTGAAGAAATTGGAGTAAAATGTTCGTGGTCGGGATGGTGTTATCTGACGGAACTAAGTGAGTACGGACTCGGAGTCTTTCACATTCAACCGCGGCGGAATCGGACACAGAGGTGCTGGAGGATGTTTTACTCGCTGGTGAGTTACAGTGTGTGGACCACACAACAAACGTGTATCAGCGGTCAGCGGAACTCTCCCTTCCACAATAATTACTGGACTGTACGTTTATTAATGTATGTTTCAGTTTACGTATTTCTTTTTTATCCTTTACGTGTTTACACAAACAAAAATCAGTTTCAATCGAGAATGACATGATTTTTTTTATCTTTATACCTTTGTTTCACATGCACATTCAGTACTATGTGACAGTTGCATTAATTTGGGGTGTAATGCTGCTTTTGAATAACAACTAACGTTAGATTTGTTTTCATCCAGAACCCAAACTGCCTGCTTGAAGATGAACACTGATGAAGTAATAAAATATCTCCTTTTACAACAAAGGTACTGTAATCCGTTTCTACTTTCTTGGTGACATTAATATTGGTAACACTTTATTGTAGAGTTCAACTCTCACTTTTAACTAGTTTCTTATTAGCTTGCATATTACTAGTATATTATAAGCACATATTAATGCCTTATTCTGCATGACCTTATTCTACATCCCTATATCCTACCCAATACCTAAATTTAAATACTACAAAAACTACCTTACCAACTATTAATAAGCAGTAAATTGGGAGTTAATTAAGGCAAAAATTGTAGTTAATAGAGAATATGTTCCCTATACTGTAGTGCAGTGGTTTTCAACCCTGTCCTGGAGGACCTCCAGCCCTGCATATTTTGTATGTCTCCCTTATCAGACACACCCAGTTTAGTTCTTGCAGTCTCTACTAACAAGATGATGAGTCGAATCAGGTGTGTTTGATGATGGAGACATACAAAATGTGCAGGGAAGTACTCCCTGACTGTACTCCCTGACAACTCCTGTTGTAGTTTTACTGTAATATTATGTTCTATGCATATGAATACTGTACATTTGCTACTTAAGTGTTCATTTGATTGTCTTTTGAACTTAAAAGTTAATAATCGTTCAGTAATTCATAATGGGGTAATGGGAAATAAGCATTAATTCTAAGACTGTTTTTGATTTGTTAGTTTAGCAAATATTGAATGTACTGGTAATAGCAGTCTTAGGTAAGGTTTTAAAGTATATCATTGTATATTGCATATTGTTAACCTATTTAAACTTATTATTATTATTATTATGTTTTCTTTAGAGACTGAAATGTTCAACTCTTAACTCCTCCTATTGTCACAAATCTAGTCCATGCTCTCCCTGTCAACCACCACTAGAGGTCACCCGTTCACCACAGTGACTTTTACACTCACAGCACATTGGACTCCATTTCCCACAATCCATTGCACAGATCACAGCTGGCACCATTCATACATCACACACACCTGATTATCATTTCACAATCACGCACTCACTATTTAAGTCTGGGACTTGCTCTTGCTCAGGGCTGAGTATTGTTGCATTTATCACTCACCTAGCGATAGCACTTTACAGAGCTATTTTCTTAGCCTTAGTCTTGCCTTGTTTTCCTGCCGTGTCTGACCCTGCCCGTGTTTCCTGGATTTACCCTTCGCCTCTGCCGTTTGGACTCTGTTCGCTCCCCGTTTGGATTATTGCTCTCGACTCTGGATTATCTCTCTGCCTTGCCCCTTTGGATACTGTTCGCTGATCGTTGACCCACGCTTGCTCCACGGATTGCTCTGTCTTGCCTCCACCATACCTGTTTGCCGATCTCTGACCCTGCCAGTCTTGACCATGTTTTATAATAAAGCTTTGCATATGGATCCGCACGTCTCACGTCTCGTCCGCCCCGTAACACCTATAGAGCTTTAAAAGGATAGCTCATCCAAAAATGAAAATTCGGTCATTAATTACTCACCCTAATGTCGTTCCAAACCCGTAAGACCTTCGTTCATCTTTGGAACACACACGGAGGAGAAGAATTGTTGAATAAAATCTTTTTTTTTTTTTTTTTTTGGTTGGGGGGTACAAAAAGTATTCTCGTAGCTTCGTAAAATTATGATTGAATCACTGACCATTTTAACGACGTCCTTACTATGTTTCTGTGCCTTGACTGTAGTGGTAGTACCATTGCTGTCTATGGAGAGTCAGAGAGCTCTCGGATTTCACCGGTGCCCGTGGGTTAAAATGATTCTTTTGATTTTATTACATTCAACGCAAACAGCTGTTGTTGAGGCTTGAAATGTGTAACGGCACTCATAAAGAAATTCACAGAAACAGAAACATACAGAGGTAAAAATTTAACATGTTTATGAATGAATGAATGAATGATGCATTTATATAGCGCATTTATTGTGTATTGCCGTACACCCAAAGCGCTTTACAATCATGTGGGGGTCTCTCCTCAACCACCACCAGTGTGCAGCATCCACTTGGATGATGCGACGGCAGCCACATTACAACGGCGCCAGTGCGCTCACCACACACCAGCTACAGGTGGAGAGGAGAGTGTGATAGAGCCAATCAAATGGATGGGTTTAATATATTTAAGTAACATACCATGACAAGGGAGCTATTTTGCTCAATATTTTCACGAGTGCAAATATTGCCTTGATTTTAGTTCAACAAACAAGTAAATTTTAAACACAATATTGACTGGTTTGTTCTGTTTCACCAATGAAAATAGTTCCAAAGAAAGATGACAGCAGAAGTATTTCACATTCTCCAAGAAACACTCCACATTGTTTTAGTACAGCGCTTTGAACCAACCAATCGGTTAAATTAATAAGCAAATTAACATCATCTACTGGCGGTTTAGTGTATTTAAAAGTATGCTTTTTCCTCAGCATATCTTTTTTCTATAGGCCTATTCAAAATGTTATTGCAGTTGTAATTTTGCACTGTAAATTTTATTTGATTGGCAACAGCCCTATAGTGCATTTTGATTTTCAGATTTTTTTTTTGTTGTTTTGTTAACTAATTATTAGACATTAACCCTCTGGGGCCCGCTGTATCGCCGGCGATACGAACTCGGTTTTTTTAAGATAAGTGCAAAAGACACTAAAAGTACTCTGTTGATTTTGGTCACACAAATAAGTGTTATACATCAATCGAAACTGTTAAGTGTGTACTTTTTTTTGAGTACACTCACGATTACAACAAAACTTTGTGGTTTTGGGAAAAAAAAGAAAACCAACAGGATGCGCTCTCTGTCTTCTCCGTCTCCGCGATATATTTATAGTAACGCGTCACTAAAATGAAGTGTAACTCAGCGAATACTCAACACAGAAACATGAGAGTTATCTCTATAGAAAGCCTGAAGTGTCTGCTTTCAAATGAAGTGTTATCGAAAACAAATGTTCTGTGATAAAGTAATCAGTATGAAACCGACACCATGTTCAGTCTGTCCAGTCTAACTCATTATTTCTAATGAGATCCCGCCCCCTCGTGTTCACATGTAAATAACCACGTGACCCGCGCGCGCTTGGAGACTCCCAACAACAAACAGTCACGAGACTCTGTTGCTGCTCGTTTCTGGAAGGAGACGCGCTGAGTAAAGGCTGGATTTACCTCAGAATAAGTGCAAGACTTCATACAGAAAATCGATCTGAGTAAGTAATGCTTCTTTTTTGCATTAGTTAGCGTGTTATTGTGACAAACTTGAACGCGTTTAGTTGGGTTTTCCCAACCGACATCATGATGAATGCTACACATCTAAGAATGTTTAGAAGAATATTTAATGTTCACAAATAGATTTAATAGCGTGCTAAACAATAACAATTAGTTTCTCAGATATAAAATATCCTTTTTTAATGGTACAAAGTACACCCTTTTGTAGTTCACAGCGTACGTGAGTCTATGGCTGCAGAATCATAACAGTTACTATAAAACCATACATACTAGGCTGTATGACTACAAAATCATAGTTGTTTTTCTCCCAAACTGTAATGCCAGACTACAGTGTTTGAATATGATGGGCAATTCATTGTATTTAAATTTCTTATGGCAAGATGATGTTTTAATGCTCTATATAAAACAATAAAAGTAATATGAGCGTACACTGTAACATGATGAATGCTACGAGTCTAAGTATGTTTACAACATGTTTATTATTAATAGCCTACTCTGTTCAAAAATAGATTATAATAGCGTGCTAAACAATAATAGTTTCTCCGATATAAAACATAATTTTTTATAGTACAAAGTACATCCTTTTGAGGTTCACAGCATACATGAGTCTATGGCTGCAGAATCATAACAGCTTCTATAAAATCATGCATACTAGGCTATATGACTACACAATCATAGTTGTTTTTTTCCCCAAACTGTTGTTTTCATGCTCTATATAAAACAATAAAAGTAATATGAGAGTACATTGTAATGATGAATGCTACGAGTCTAAGTATGTTTACAACATGTTTATTATTTAGCCTACTCTGTTCAAAAATAGATTTTAATAACGTGCTAAACAATAATAATTAGTTTCTCAGATAGTAAATGTATTTTTTTGTGTATGATAGTACAAAGCATGCATGAGTCTATGCTCACAAATGTTTTTTTTTGGTTGTTTGTATTTTATTGAATCAGGTACCTGAACCACAGATGAATCCTGATGACTTTCTTCAAGATGTTTTCCTCTGAGAGCGCTGTACCAACATCAGATGGTCAACTACACTGATATTCTATGGTAAAACAAGATCCTTGGCTACTGATTGTGTTTTTTTCTTCTTGAATCCATGGAAATAAGTAAATATCAGGTATTTGTTTCACTTGTTGAACATAATCTGTTGCAGGAATAACTCTGTTCACTCTGTTCAGAATAAGTCTGTTCACATCTCTGTGGTTAGATCAGTGCACAATAATGTGTCTTTGACCTTCATTATGTATGCTTTGATTATACTGTGTTGTAAATAAAATACAAATAATTTAAAAACCCATTTTTTCAGTCTCCTCACACTCTCTGTCTTACCTGCCTCAGTCACAGTCACACTGATGGCCCATTAGCAGCCTTTAGGGGAGGGCCCTTTGTCTCTCAGGTGAGAACCACTTAATATTCAAGCCCATTACCACTCCCTCGCATATACGCTTTAGATCACAAAACATGTCTTTAAAAATTTAAATCAATATATTGTTTTCTGTGAATGACTAAGCTGAATGATTTTCACATAATTGTGAAGTAAATATTCTAGCTTACAAGACTGATTACTCAAAAGTCTTATTCAGGACGATTTAGTGTGGCTTTTATGGCCTTATTTCAGCTACATTATTTTCCCCAAAACTTACTAACCACGCATAATATTTTTTTTCTAAGAAATGCAGACATGTACATCCATCTTGGTCACATATTATTGTAGCACAGTTTGTGCTGAATACAAAAAAAATTACATGTTGGTCAATAGTATGATTTAAGAAGCTGAAATAAGCACAAATATCAGGGCGTGTCAACACATCTCAAGGGCCCCAAAATGACCTCAGACCCCAGAGGGTTAAAGATGATGCATACATTTATTAATGTTAAAAAAAATTGGCCTTTATTAAGGTAAATAACATCCTGGGGTAAATATAAAAAAATAAGAAGATTTAAGCATGTAAAAGCTGATAGAGCACTGATGAAAATATAGCTTCTTATGTTTATCATTACCAAAGATCTTGGTTGATAAAAAGCATTTTGACAGTGATAATATCCTCCTGATAACCAGGGGAAAAATGTTTTGTGAAATTAGGCTTTTAGGGGACATTTTATGTGTTGTTCAAAAGACATGTATTGGCAAAAACAATTTTTGACGGAATCAATCAATCAATTTTTAGGTTTCAGGATTTTTGTTAACCAAACTTTGTATAAAGATGATTCTCAACTGTTATGAAAGATAAAACAAAAATGAATTGATATACTATTATTTTATGCATTATGTGTGTAAAATAGCCATAAATAAATGAAAAAAGAAGTGGAGATAGTAGTAATAATGGGAGTAGTAATTAGCAACATTTTCATTAGAATATCTAATATTTCATGGGAATATTGATATTTAATTTCTTTCCCTGTTTATTTGTTGTCTTTGCCTGATTTACATGCTGTAAGTCTTTGTTAATTACAGTGAACAAAATGCTATGCTTGGGGTTCAGGAGGATATTTTGTTTTCTTTTAACATTAAATATCACACATGCATGTAATATAATGTGTATTTCCATCACAGGTTTAGTCTTAAATTTCACAAAAGGTGGTATTAAAAAGATCTGTAGACACCCTGATATAATTCTCAATTCTTTTTTTTCTTCCTTTCCTCAGAATTGTAATGTATAAACACACAGTTACAAGAAAATGTCAGAATTGTGAGCTGACATTTTTCCTGTCAGAATTTGACAATTGCAACTTTTTATCTCACAATTCTGAGAAAAGTTTGATTACAACTTATAATCATTGCTGTTAGTGTTCATCGTCTGTTTGATTACGTCTTTAATTGATTTTTACGGTACATCTCTGCCACATGTACAGGTGCATCTCAATAAATTAGAATGTGGTGGAAAAGTAAATTTATTTCAGTAATTCAACTAAAATTGTGAAACTCGTGTATTAAATAAATTCAATGCACACAAACTGAAGTACAAACCCGATTCCAAAAAAGTTGGGACACTGTACAAATTGTGAATAAAAAGGAATGCAATAATTTACTCATAAACTTAATCTCATGAACTTATATTTTATTCATAATAGAATATAGATAACATATCAAATGTTGAAAGTGAGACATTTTGAAATGTCATGCCAAATATTGGCTCATTTTGGATTTCATGAGAGCTACACATTCCAAAAAAGTTGGGACAGGTAGCAATAAGAGGCCGGAAAGGTTAAATGTACATATAAGGAACAGCTTATTTGCAACTTATTAGGTCAATTGGCAACATGATTGGGTATAAAAAGAGCCTCTCAGAGTGGCAGTGTCTCTCAGAGTAAAATTGCAAAGAGTTTGAAGTTATCATCATCTACATCATCTTTCACCCATAGAAAACATTTGGCGCATCATAAAGAGGAAGATGCGACAAAGAAGACCTAATACAGTTGAGCAACTAGAAGCCTGTATTAGACAAGAATGGGACAACATTCCTATTCCTAAACTTGAGCAACTTGTCTCCTCAGTCCCCAGACGTTTGCAGACTGTTATAAAAAGAAGAGGGGATGCCACACAGTGGTAAACATGGCCTTGTCCCAACTTTTTTGAGATGTGTTGATGCCATGAAATAATAATAATTTAAAATCAACTTATTTTTCCCTTGAAATGATACATTTTCTCAGTTTAATTAATAATCATTGCATTCTGTTTTTATTCACAATTTGTACAGTGTCCCAACTTTTTTGGAATCGGGTTTGTAGTTTAAGTCTTTGGTTCTTTTAATTGTGATGATTTAGGCTCACATTTAACAAAAACCCACCAATTCACAAAATCTCAACAAATTAGAATACTTCATAAGGCCAATAAAAAAAACTTTTTTAGTGAATTGTTGGCCTTCTGGAAAGTATGTTCTTTTACTGTATATGCACTAGGGCTGGGTATTGTGACCAATTCTGCGATTCGATTCTTATTTTTATGGTTTCGATTCAATTCGATTTCGATTCGATATCGATTAGCTATCAATATTTCATTTAAAATGTTAGTTTTGCAGACATGGGATCCATATTTGGATATAAATGCTGGTAACTGAAACTCTCCTACTTAAGTTTATTACTGAAATACACATCTACATTAATAATAGGGTGCACACAGTTGTTTTTTTTAGTGGAGCAATTCGAAAGATAAGTGAAGTGACATTCAGCCAAGTATGGCGACCCATACTCGGAATTCGTGCTCTGCATTTAACCCATCCAACGTGCACACACACAGCAGTGAACACACACACACCGTGAACACACACCCGGAGCAGTGGGCAGCCATTTTATGCTGCAGCGCCCGGGGAGCAGTTGGGGGTTCGGTGGCTTGCTCAAGGGCACCTCAGTCGTGGTATTGAGGGTGGAGAGAGCGCTGGACATTCACTCCCCCCACCTACAATCCCTGCCGGCCCGAGACTCGAACCCACAACCTTTGGATTACAAGTCCGACTCTCTAACCATTAGGCCACGACTCCCCCTGAAAAATTCAGGGGAGAGCGCGAACGCAGTCCCCCACTACCATAAATTATGCAGTCGAGATTCCCACATTATGTGGCCCAACCGGAGTGCAATGGCCAAGCCTCGCGCTGGGTGAACCACCTTCTTGATCATGGTGTCTCCCCTGCCAGGTAAGTATATCTATAGATGGTGACACCTTCAGGACCAGAAGTGAATATTCATATCCTCTTACGTGAAGCACGAGCATTAAGAATCGATTCGGGGATTTCCCGAATCGATATCGTTGCGTTAAACTGAAGATCGATTAAAATCGGAGAATCAATATTTTTTACCCAGCCCTAATATGCACTCAATACTTGGTAGGGGCTCCTTTTGCTTTAATTACTGCCTCAATTCGGCGTGGCAAGCCCAGGTTTCTTTGACAGTGGCCTTCAGCTCATCTGCATTGTTGGGTCTGGTGTCTCTCATCTTCCTCTTGACAAGAGATTCTCTATGGGGTTCAGGTCAGGCAAGTTTTCTGGCCAATCAAGCACAGTAACACCATGGTCATTGAACCAGCTTTTGGTACCTTTGGCAGTGTGGGCAGGTGCCAAGTCCTGCTGGAAAATGAAATCAGCATCTCCATAAAGCTTCTCAGCAGAAGAAAGCATGAAGTGCTCTAAAATCTCCTGGTAGATGGCTGCGTTGACTGTGGACTTCAGAAAACACAGTGGACCAACACCAGCAGATGACATGGCAGCCCAAATCATCTCTGACTGTGGAAACTTCGCACTGGACTTCAAGCAACTTGGATTCTGTGCCTCTCCACTCTTCCTCCAGACTCTGGGACCTTGATTTCCAAATGAAATGCAAAATTTACTTTCATCTGAAAAGAGGACTTTGGACCACTGGGCAACAGTCCAGTTCTTTTTCTCCACAGCCCAGGTAAGACGCTTCTGACATTGTCTCTGGTTCAGAAGTGGCTTGGTAGCTCTTTTCCTGAAGACGTCTGAGCGTGGAGACTCTTGATGCACTGACTCCAGCCTCAGTCCACTCCTTGTGAAGCTCTCCCAAGTGTTTGAATCAGCTTTGCTTGACAGTATTCTCAAGCTTGCGGTCATCCCTGTTGCTTGTGCACCTTTTCCTACCCAAATTCTTCCTTCCAGTCAACTTTGCATTTAATATGTTTGGATACAGCACTCCTTGAACAGCCACAGCTTTCAGTAATGACCCTCTGTGACTTACACTCTATGTGGAGGGCGTCAATGTTCATCTTCAAAGTCAGCAGTCTTCCCCATTATTGTGGTTTCAAAGAACAAGAGATACTCTGAATTTATACTGTAGGGATGGTCATTAACTGAAACTCAAATGTAAATATTCTAATATTTTGAGAAACTGATTTTGACTTTCATCAGCTGTAAGCTCTAATCCTCAAAATTAAAACAATTTTTAAAAAAATGTTTTACTTTACATTTAATGAATCTAAAATATATGAAAGTTTCACTTTTTGAAATGTTACAAGAAAAAAAATTAACTTTTTCACGACATTTTATTTTATTGAGATGCACCTGTACATCAGCTTGACATTGTCACAGGGCTGACGAGACGTGAGACGTGCGGATCCATGTGCAAAGCGTTATTATAAAACATGGTCTTACAGGCAGGGTCGGGAGACAGCAAACAGGTATGGCAGAGGCAAGACAGAGCAATCCGTGGAACAAGCGAGGGTCGACGATCGGCGTACAGAATCCAGAAAGGGCAAGGCAGAGAGAATAATCCAGGAACACGGGCAGGAATCAAGACACGGGAAAACTAACTATGGAAACAGGGAAACGCTTTGTAAGGTAGACTAGGCTAACAATACTCAGCTCTGAGCAAGAGCAAGGCCCAGGCTAATATGGTGTGTGTGATGGTGATTGTGAGATGGGCAGTGCAATCAGGGTAATGAGAGATTGGTGCCAGCTGTGTGTCGTCAGTGCAATGCATATGGGAAATGGAGTCCAATGTGCTGTGTAGTGTGAAAGTCCATGTGGTGAACGGGTGACCTCTGGTGGTGAATGAGTGGAAGTGCATGGCCAGGATTCGTGACATAGCCCCCCCCCAAGGAGCGGCTTCCAGACGCTCTTATATAGTCCAGGAGGGCGGTGGAGCGGAAGCGGAACAGGGGGAGGGACGGAGGGCCAGGTCCATGAGGAAGTGGGAAGACCGGGGACTGAGGCAGAACCGGCAGAGCAGGACACCCAGGCGGAACCGGAGACCAGGACAGAGCAAGAGCCCACCAGGGCGGAGCAGACGGACCAGGAGCCCACCATGGCGGAGCAGACGACCACCAGACCCGAGCAGAAGACCCCCACGGCGGAGCAGACGACCACCAGACCCGAGCAGAAGACCACCAGACCCGAGCAAGAGCCCACCAGGGCGGAGTAGACGGATCAGGAGCCCACCAGACCAGAGTAGAAGACCACCACGACGGAGCAGACGACCACCAGACCCGAGCAGAAGACCACCATGGCGGGGCAGAGGACCACCAGACCTGAGCAGAAAACCCTCGCCAGGAAGCAGACTGGGCAGGAAACCATGGCAGAGTCTGAGATCTGGGGGAAACAGAGACAGACAACACAGGGAGAGCAGAGACAGACAATACAGGGAGAGCATTCATGATCTCAGGGGGCGTGGCAGGGCAGGACGAGGATTCATAGACTGCGTTTTTAGCCGTGACAGGACAGGGCGTGAGCTCACAGACGGCCTCCTTAGCCGTGACAGGACAGGGCGAGAGCTCACAGACGGCCTCTTTAGCCGTGACAGGACAAGGCGTGAGCTCACAGACGGCCTCTTTAGCCGTGACAGGACAGGGCGAGGGTTCACAGACGGCCTCTTTAGCCGTGACAGGACAGAGCGTGAGCTCACAGACGGCCTCTTTAGCCGTGACAGGACAGGGCGAGAGCTCACAGACGGCCTCTTTGGCCGTGACAGGACAGGGCGTGAGCTCACAGACGGCCTCTTTGGCCGTGACAGGACAGACAGTGAGTTCAGGGGCGGCCTTCATGACCGTGACAGGGCAGACAGTGAGTTCAGAAACGGTCTCCATGGCCGTGACCGGGCAGACAGTGAGTTCAGGAACGGCCTCCATGGCCGTGACAGGGCAGACAGTGAGTTCAGGAACGGCCTCCATGGCCGTGACAGGGCAGACCATGAGGTCAGGAACGGCCTCCGTGGCCATGACAGGGCAGACAGCGAGTTCAGGGACGGGTGCCACCACTTCGGAAGGTTCTGCAGCGGAAGCCGCCACCTCTGGAGGCACTGGAGCAGACTCGTGGACAGGAGAGGCCTCAGGAGCACAATGTGCAGCCCACACACTCAAAATGGCAACCGCCATAACGGGAAGTACTGAGGTCAGGGGAATAGTCTCTGTAACAGCCAGGGTTGAGGCCCTGGGAATGCCAGCTACTCGCACCGACATCAGTGGTGGGTCCATCACACTGGATATCAGAACTCGAAGGACTGACCTTGAATCTGTGGTAACAGCCTCTGGCAGTTCGGCTGAGGCGTGAAGAGACTCTGGCTGAGGAGCTGAGGCGTGAGCAGGCTCTGGCTGTGGAGCTGAGGCGTGAGCAGGCTCTGGCTGAGGAGCTGAGGCGTGAGCAGACTCTGGCTGAGGAGCTGAGGCGTGAGCAGACTCTGGCTGAGGAGCTGAGGCGTGAGCAGACTCTGGCTGAGGAGCTGAGGCGTGAGCAGACTCTGGCTGAGGAGCTGAGGCGTGAGCAGACTCTGGCTGAGGAGCTGAGGCGTGAGCAGACTCTGGCTGAGGAGCTGAGGCGTGAGCAGACTCTGGCTGAGGAGCGGAGGCGTGAGCAGACTCTGGCTGAGGAGCGGAGGCGTGAGCAGACTCTGGCTGAGGAGCGGAGGCGTGAGCAGACTCTGGCTGAGGAGCGGAGGCGTGAGCAGACTCTGGCTGAGGAGCGGAGGCGTGAGCAGACTCTGGCTGAGGAGCGGAGGCGTGAGCAGACTCTGGCTGAGGAGCGGAGGCGTGAGCAGACTCTGGCTGAGGAGCGGAGGCGTGAGCAGACTCTGGCTGAGGAGCGGAGGCGTGAGCAGACTCTGGCTGAGGAGCGGAGGCGTGAGCAGACTCTGGCTGAGGAGCGGAGGCGTGAGCAGACTCTGGCTGAGGAGCGGAGGCGTGAGCAGACTCTGGCTGAGGAGCGGAGGCGTGAGCAGACTCTGGCTGAGGAGCTGAGGCGTGAGCAGACTCTGGCTGAGGAGCTGAGGCGTGAGCAGACTCTGGCTGAGGAGCTGAGGCGTGAGCAGACTCTGGCTGAGGAGCTGAGGCGTGAGCAGACTCTGGCTGACGTGAGCAGACTCTGGCTTGACGTGAGCAGACTCTGGCTTGACGTGAGCAGACTCTGGCTGAGGAGCTGAGTCGTGGTGTGACTCGTGACGATCAACTGTGGCCTGGCTTGACTCGTGACGATCAACTGTGGCCTGGCTTGACTCGTGACGATCAACTGTGGCCTGGCTTGACTCGTGACGATCAACTGTGGCTTGGCTTGACTCGTGACGATCAACTGTGGCTTGGCTTGACTCGTGACGATCAACTGTGGCTTGGCTTGACTCGTGACGATCAACTGTGGCTTGGCTTGACTCGTGACGATCAACTGTGGCTTGGCTTGACTCGTGACGATCAACTGTGGCTGCCATCTTGTAAATGGGCTCTGCTGCGGCCTCCATTTTAGTCACAGACGAGGTGTTGCATTCCTCTTCCACGATACCCACAGTGAACGAAGATTCAGCACACAGTAAAGCATAGTCCATGTAATCCTTCAGGCTGCAGTTAAATTTTCCCTCAGGTAGCCAAGACTTAATGGCCTCATTTACACCGAGGCGGAAAATGTTTTTTAAAACGGTCTCGTCAAACGGGATCCCGTTTGATAACTCACAGAATTGTGAGACGTACTCCTCGATGGGTGAATTCCCTTGTCGAAGGTCGAGCAGCTGGTCGAATAGATCCATACCTGGCCAGGGTTCTTTAGAAAAGCTGCTGGATCCTTGTTTGGCCGAGTATTCTGTCACAGGGCTGACGAGACGTGAGACGTGCGGATCCATGTGCAAAGCTTTATTATAAAACATGGTCTTACAGGCAGGGTCGGGAGACAGCAAACAGGTATGGCAGAGGCAAGACAGAGCAATCCGTGGAACAAGCGAGGGTCGACGATCGGCGTACAGAATCCAGAAAGGGCAAGGCAGAGAGAATAATCCAGGAACACGGGCAGGAATCAAGACACGGGAAAACTAACTATGGAAACAGGGAAATGCTTTGTAAGGTAGACTAGGCTAACAATACTCGGCTCTGAGCAAGAGCAAGGCCCAGGCTAATATGGTGTGTGTGATGGTGATTGTGAGATGGGCAGTGCAATCAGGGTAATGAGAGATTGGTGCCAGCTGTGTGTCGTCAGTGCAATGCATATGGGAAATGGAGTCCAATGTGCTGTGTAGTGTGAAAGTCCATGTGGTGAACGGGTGACCTCTGGTGGTGAATGAGTGGAAGTGCATGGCCAGGATTCGTGACAGACATAGTCACAACTGATAAGCTACTACTAAATATAATCAAAACTTAATTTTCTGCAAAGCTGCTTTGCAGCGATTTGTATCGTGAAAAGCGCTATACAAACAAACTTGAACTGAAAAATTCACACTTCAAATACAGTGCCACTTTATATCTGAAATCTGTAAGAAATGTAATGATCCATAGACAATATAAATGATGAAAATGAGCTGTTACGTCGGAGCAATAGCCTTGTGGCCCACGTTCTGACATATGCTACAGCTGTGCACAAAGTGACCTGAGTTCAAGACTTGGCTAAAGGTTCAGGCTTTTCAAGCCAATGTCAATGTTGTTCACAAATTTAGTCTGTAGTTGTGTTATTAATGTATAATGGATTACGTAGCTGTGTTTTAAATTATAGAAACAATATAGATACTCATAAGGGTTCATATCTATACTTTCAATAAATTAGTCTTTACATAGTTTCTGAATACTAATTAGGCTGGCTAATTTCTAAAGCTTTCAAATGTCAGTATTGTTTGTGATCTTAAGATGTAATGTGTATTTGTATTCTTTCTGTTTACACTGTTGTATGCTCCTCTGTTATAGGCCATGAGGAAGAACTCTATCATGCACACAGAGAATAGAGCTCAGTGCTGCTAACTGGGAGAGCAGCTGGAAAACTGGAGAAGAACAGTTGAACACCTATTAATACAGACGACTGTATTGTTTTTCTGCAAGAACCACTCTGAGCAAACAACAGCCAGACGCTTGATTATGCACTGCACTTTACTGAGTTCTTCAACATGTGATGCTGAGCAGTTACTGCATGTAAATCTAGTAATAATTTATGTGGATGCCATTTATAAATCTGTTAGATTTTGATGTTTTATTTTTGAGATCAATAAAATTGTATGTTTTAACAATGTAATAGCTAAGCTTTTTGTGTGTGTGTTTGTTTGTGTGTGTTTAGGATTCTGGGAGCAAAAATAAAACTACCTGTTAAAACCTTTAGAAGAATGTTTGGGGATAATGTTCTAATAATGTTGTGACTAAACATTTACAGAAGATCATCACGTAATGTTTTTTAGAGTGTTTTTAGAGAATGTCATCCTACCTTTTAGAAGAATGTTCTAAGAACAAAAATAGAACTACCCACTAAAAACTTCATAAGAATGTTAGGGAATACTGTTTTAACAATGTTGTCACTAAACAATTTTAGAATGTTTTTAGAGAATGTTATCCTATCATTTGAGAGAACGTTCTGGGAACCAAAATAAAACTACCTGCTAAAAACATTATAAGAATGTTAGGGAATAATGTTCTAATAATATTATCAATAAACATTTTTAGAATGTCTTTTGGAGAACGTTATACTACCATTAGAGAGAACATTCTGGGTACAAAAATAAAACTACCCGCTAAAAACATTTTAATAATGTTAGGGAATGATGTTCTAACAATATTATCACTAATCAAATTCAGAATGTCTTTTGGAGAACGTTATACTATCTTTTGAGAGAACGTTCTTGGAACCAAAATAAAACTACCCGCTAAAAACATTGTAAGAATGTTAAGAAATTATGTGCTAACAATGTTATCAATAAACATATTTAGAATGTTTTTTGGAGAACGTTATACTAACTTTTGAGAGAACGTTCTGGGAACCAAAATAAAACTACCCGCTAAAAATATTGATAGAACAATTAATGGTAATGTTCTTAGAACATTTTTAGAACAAAACATTTCTAGCTGGGATTCTTTTTCTATTTTTTTTCCCTTTTTTTATTACTCAAATAATTATTTTTGTATTTTTTAGTGCTCAAATAAATCTGTCTATTATTTTATAATTGAAAAACTATGCAGGAACATGTATAATGACTAAAATAGCTTGTATAATTCTGCAATCCATTTGGTGGTTATTTTTCCTCAAACAGGGAGGTGGGAGGACTATAAATAGTTTCAGAAAAAATATTGCAGGAATCTCATTTTTCATGGTATCTTCTTCAGATTTGAAATATAAACTCATGAGACACATGGCTTTCAACCCATTACTTTTCTGGATTGCTGCAGGACTTATTTCATGTATTTGTATATGAAATAAAACAAACATTCAGTGTGGAAAAATATTTTTCAAGGCACGTCAGTGTCTATAACTTTTGATCTTTTTGAGCATTATCAACTCTGGATGATGGATAGTAAAGCCGAGAGTGTCTCAAAGATACCTAATTTGTTTGTGTAAGCACACTTTGTCACAAACTGTTACCATTTTAATTTAGGTAGGTTATTTTCACCTGCGAGGCCCACAATGGGGGCGAAGGTTAACAGGTTAAACCGATTTATATTTTGTATTTTTTCATGTAATTGCAATATTCAAGTCAAAACCCAATACTAACATGTAAATTATAATTCGGTAATTAAAAGTCAAAAACTAACAATTCATTCACCGTAGTTCTTTTCATTTTCATTAAATAACATCCAGGGCAGCTCTCTTATGCACCGTTGCTCCGCGACAGGAGCGGCGATCGGGAACACCTGCTGCTGCAATCAGGAAATCCTGTGAAGGATGCAGTCTTTGAATTGGGACACAGCTATCGTGTGTGGATGATTCCTTCATCTTTCCTTGTGGATTTATTAAAATAATTACGACACCCTTCTTTGTCAGGCACTCTCTGTCTTCATTCCAGCATGTAAGCGTGAAATACATACCCCATAACATGGGTTTATATTTTAATTAAATTTTTCCTGAGTTCTATTTGTTTGGTTTAGGATGGTCAAAGTAACTAGGGGGTGAAGTAGTGGAATAGTTAGGTATTTTGGAAGGATTTTTCACTTAGTGGGGAAGACTTTGAACAAAGCTTGAGAATGTTTGCTTTTGTGTTAAGAGCACATCACTAACACAGGCCTGGCGCCAGACACACATTTCATTTTTTTCAGGGAGGCACGAATGAGATCAACCTCATTGCAATGCATAATATCATTAATTATTAATTAAATGGACAAAAAACGAGGAAAAATTTGACGTACCACTGCACTGACGCAATACAACAGAGGAGTCGTAAAGATTGGACCTAGCCTACTGAAAAAGTCTAAACACACATCGCAGGGCTCGACATCAACTCTTGTCCGCTTATCCAGAACAAGTGGATTTTTTAAAAGGCCAACTGAAAGACAATTTTACTTGCCCGACCGGACAAGTAGCCTAGCCTGATTAAAATGCTAATAACAATCACCAAAACACGATAATGATTCTTCATCATTTAGTCTAAATGGCGATCGATAGTGCATAATGTAATGACGCTAAAAGGCTGCACTGCCTCTATCGAGGATAAAAAGAAACAAATGAGTGCAGCAAACACAAAGTGAGTTAACCTGTTAACCTTCAACCCCATTTAGGGCCTCGCAGGTGAAAATAACCTACCTGAATTAAAATGGTAACAGTTTGTGACAAAGTGTGCTTACACAAACAAATTAGGTATCTTTGGAAAGAAGAGACTCTGGGCTTTACTATCTATCATCCAGAGTTGATGATGCTCGAAAAGATAAAAAGTTATAGACACTGACGTGCCTTGAAAAATATTTTTCCACACTGAATGTTTTTTTATTTCATATACAAATACATGAAATAAGTCCTGGAGCAATCCAGAAAAGTAATGGATCGAAAGCCATGTGTCTCATCAGTTCATATTTCAAATTTGAAGAAGATACCATGAAAAATGAGATTCCTGCAATATTTTTTCTGAAACTATTTATAGTGCCCCCCACCCCCCTGTTTGAGGAAAAATAACCACCAAATGGATTACAGAATTATACAAGCTATTTTAGTCATTATACATGTTCCTGCATAGTTTTTCAATTATAAAATAATAGACAGATTTATTTGAGCACTAAAAAATACAAAAATAATTATTTGAGTAATAAAAAAGGAAAAAAAATTGAAAAAAAATGCTTTGTATATAGTATGTATACTGAAGTATTCTTCGTTATTCGTTATTACAATGATAAATATCACTGCCAGACGTGAAGTGATATTGCCAGACATGGTCATAGAGTCAGTAAACACACGCTGATGTGCTTCCATTCAGATTATAATCAAACAGATGGGCCATATAATCAATAATAGCTGATCAATGAATCACAATGATAGCCGTCATAGAGTCGCTAATAAACACGCTGATGTGCGTCCATACATATTATAATCATGCAGACACGGCCACATTCCCCACACAATACACACACACACATATAAAAAATGTAGAAGAAAAAAAAAACAGTTTTTTATGGATAAAGCAGATCGCTAAGTTATGCCCCGCTCAGATGACAGCGTGCGTCACAGAAGCGTCACTGCCGGCAGGAGGGAGCGCCAAATTCAAATAATCTATATTCCGCTTTTCTGAGACTTTTTTTTCCGTAGACGGTCTCATTATGTTTGTAAGACCGTATTCTACAACATCGTTTTGTTTTTTTACCACCAAGACGCTGTTTTTGAGCGTAATTTATTCCATAACGGACGCGAACAATAACTCTCTGAAGAAATGAAACGTAAACAAAGGAATATTCATCCTTATTACAACGTTATTGTTTCGCTGGACTAAAAGTGCTCGCTGGGATGTTGTTCTGTGGACCCTTACCTCTCTAACTAAACTGGGATTTCAGCAGTGGACGCGTTTGTGGCTCGTTATTACAATGATAAAGGTACGTACGGCTTTTTTACTCTGCGTGTTTGGATGTGTACTGCTTACACAAATGTAGCAAATTTGTGCCACTCATTCCTTATAAGCTTTCCATCGAAAAACAGCGATCTGTCGTCGATGCTTGAGGCTTAGACCCTCAGAATGATATATAGTTTGTCAAGATTAACTTTGTCCCGTTTCATTTATTCTATTAGAAAACAATGACACATGCAAACAAAGAGCGTTCAGTGCGAGGTCGCTCTGGTGAAGGCTAACAGGTTAACAGTCTGTTAACAAAGTGAGTTAAACTCAGTTAACATACTGCTGTAAAATTTTATAACATTATACAGTTAAGCAACATCACACGACCAAGAGTGCTGAATACCATCACAACTGAAAATGTGACACTGATTTCATATGACAGTTCACTAAACAAGTAATTAATATTAAGTCACTTACATTTTAGATGCAATATTGACTGTTTTTGTTGTTTCAGCAGCGAAAATAGTTCAATGATCACAGCAGAACCATAACCTCACCTCGGCTAATCTCACAGCAACACTCAACGGTGTTTTCATTACTGAATGATTCAGCATTTTGAACGAATCGGTTGAGTCAAAGATTCAATGACCCATTTATAAACAACTGCCTCATTCCTGATGAATCAGGTGTTTGAACGAATCGTTTGAATGACTCAATGACTCGCTTAATAAGACCGCTCATCACCTGCCGCCACCTACTGGCAGTTTAGTTTGTTTAACCTGTTAACCTTAACCCCCCCCATTTGGGGCCTCACAGGTGAAAATAACATACCTAAATTAATATGGTAACATTTCCTGACAAAGTGTGCTACACAAACAAATGAGGTATCTTTGGAAAGAAGACACTTTTGGCTTTACTATCTATCATCCAGAGTTGATAATGCTCAAAAAGATAAAAAGTTATAGACACTGACATGCCTTGAAAAATATTTGTCCACACTGAATGTTTGTTTTATTTCATATACAAATACATGAAATAAGTCCTGGAGCAATCCAGAAAAGTAATGGATTGAACGCCATGTGTCTCATGAGTTTATATTTCAAATTTGAAGATGATACCATGAAAAATGAGATTCCTGCAATATTTTTTCTGAAAATAATTTATAGTCCCCCCAGCCCCCCCTGTTTGAGAAAAAATAACCACCAAATGTATTGCAGAATTATTTTAGTAATTATACATATTCCTGCATAGTTTTTCGATTATAGCATAATAGACAAAATTTTAGACATCATATAAGTGATTTATTTGAGCACTAAAAAATACAAAAATAGTTATTTGAGTAATAAAAAAAAAAAAAATAAATAAATAAATTGCTTTGTATATAGTATGTCTACTGAAGTATATATTCTGATTGCCAGACATGAAGTGATATTGGCAGAGATGGTCATCCAGTCAGTAATCACACGCTGATGTCCGTCTATACAGATGATAATAATACAGATGGGCCATATAATCAATAATAGCTGATCAATGAATCACAATGATAGCCGTCATAGAGTCGGTAATAAACACGCTGCTGTGCGTCTATACAGATGATAATGATGCAGATACGGCCACATTCCCCACACAATACACACACACACATATATAAAAAATGTTGAAGAAAAAAAAAAAAGAGTTTTTTATGGAAAAGCAGATCGCTAAGTTACAGATCGCTCAGATGACAGCTGCGTCACTCGCTGTCTGGAGAGAGCGCCAAATTCAAATAAACTATATTCCGCTTTTCTGAGACTTTTTTCCGTGGATGATCTCATTCTGTTTGTAAAACTGTATGCTACAGCACCGTGTTGTTTTTTTACCACCAAGACGCTGTTTTTGAGCGTAATTTATTCCATAACGGACGCAAACAATAACTCCGGAAGAAATTAAATGTAAACAAAGGAATATTCATCCTTATTACAACGTTATTGTTTCGCTGGACTAAAATTGCTCGCTGGGATGTTGTTCTGTGGACCCTTACCTCTAACTAAACTGGGATTTCAGCAGTGGACGCGTTTGTGGCTCGTTATTACAATGATAAAGGTACGTACTGCTTTTTTTCTCTGCATGTTTTGATGTGTACTGCTTACACAAATGTAGCAAATACATTCCTTATAAGCTTTCCATCGGAAAACAGCGATCTGTCGTCGATGCTTGAGGCTTAGACCTTCAGAATGATATATAGTTTGCCAAGATTAATGATATTCTTTCACGTTAAATTCATTCATAAACATTAAACTAGTTGGGGGGGGGACGCTTCAGTGCGCTTAAAGTGTAATTCTTTCCAACATTTCTTATTTGTATATTCAAAAATCTCATAACATTATTTCACGTAAATTATTTAGTGTATAAATAATCCACAATGTGTGTATTATTAAGGTTCAGTAAAGGTTTCACTTTGGACACATCCAAGAAAGTAGAATCCTCTGGCTCCAGAGATCTGAGTGCATCCATCAGCACACAATTGCGTTCCCCAAAGCATTCCTTCATTTCCTCACAAACTGCATTGATACAACTGAAAAACGTCCTGCATAGCTCTGTTTCATCGCTGAGATCTTCATATAGTTCAAGTTCAAGTTTATTTTATTTGTATAGCACATATACAACAGCCAACAGGCTGACCAAAGTGCTTTACAGAAGATACCACATACACAGAAAAACAGACCAGCCAAAATTTAATATAACCCGATTGTTTTAGCAGGGACTTGTGAATGGGGCCATTCTAATCTCTAGAGGCAGGGCAAGTCGGGGCCCTGCCACTGCAAATGCACGCTCCCCTCTGCGCTTAAGCCTAACGTGAGGGACTACCAACAAAGCCTGGTCCCAGGATCGTAGGCTTCTGGACGGAGTGTAGAGATGAAGAAGTTCAGAGAGGTAGACGGGGCTAGGTTGTGAAGGGATTTATATACAAAAAGTAAAATTTTAAAAATCTATTCTCTGACAAATAGGCAACCAGTGTAAGGATCTAAGAACCGGGGTGATGTGTTCATGTTTACGACGCTTTAAAAGAAGTCTGGCCGCATGTTTATCAACTTTTAAATGCTGGTCACCAAGAACTCCTAGGTTCCGAACCCGTGAGGATCTAAAAACGGATAGACTTTCTAACTCAGGGCTATACTATATTCGTCAGCGCGGATTTCGAATGCCGTTGCCTAGCATCCATCTGGCAAATCTCTGCTCTCTACCCAACAAAACGGACAAACTCCTTCTGCTCTCCCGGACAAATAAGGATTTTTCTAACTCTGCTGCTTTGTGTTTCACGGAAACCTGGCTGAATGGCGACATACCGGACAGAGCGTGCTACATCTGCCTAATTACCAGCTGATCAGAGCAGATCGGGACACAGAATCAACGGGGAAACGGCGGCGGGACGTGCTTTTACATCAATGAGAGGTGGTGTACAGATGTAACTGTGTTAAAGAAGATGTGCTGTTCAGATCTAGAAACGCTCTTCATTTACTGCAAGCCGTTCTATTCGCCGCGGGAGTTCTGCTCGTTCATTCTGGTGAGTGTCTACATTCCACCGCAAGCGCACGTGAGCACAGCTTTACAGACACTCGCTGATATGATCACAGAGAGCGAACAACAACACCCGGACTCTGTTTTAATCATTCTCGGGGACTTTAATAAAGCAAATCTCTCCTGCGAACTGCCAAAATACAGACAGCATGTTACATGTCCCACCAGAGACAGTAATATATTGGATCACTGTTACACAACGATAAAGGATACATATCACTCTGTCCCACGAGCAGCTTAAGGACTCTCTGATCACTGTTTGGTTCATCTTATTCCATCCTACAGGCAGAAACTTAAGTCTGCAAAGCCTGTATTAAGATCTGTTAAAAGATGGACTAACGAAACAGAGCAGGACTTACAAGCCTGTTTCTCTCTCACTGATTGGTATGTTTTTGAAGCCGCTGCCACCGATCTGGACGAGCTCACAGAGACTGAAACATCATATATCAGTTTCTGTGAGGACATGTGCATTCCTACCAGGACTCATCTAATCTACAACAATGACAAACCATGGTTCACTGCCAAACTCAGACAGCTCTGTCAGGCCAAAGAAGATGCTCACAGAAAGGGGGATAAAGTCTTGTACAAACAGGCCAAATACACACTGCAAAAGGAGATCAGAGTGGCAAAGAGGAATTATTCTGACAAGCTCAGGAACAAATTATCTTCCAGTGATCCTGCTTCAGTGTGGATAGGAATGAAGGATATCACCAGTTACAAGACTCCATCCCCCAGCACTCTGGAGAATCAACACCTGGCAGACGACTTAAACGATTTCTTTTGTCGTTTTGAACGATCACCCCACACCCGCCCAGACCACCTCTCCACACAACCATTAACACCTCCAGCAACCCCTCTCTCCCCCACACCTACAATTCAAATCAGCGAAGATGATGTGTGCCAGGTCTTCAGGAAGAACAAAAGAAGGAAAGCACCTGGTCCAGACGGTGTGTCACCAGCCTGCCTAAAAATCTGTGCTGATCAGCTGGCCCCCATCTTTACACAGATCTTCAATAGATCATTGGAGCTGTGTGAAGTCCCCTCATGCTTCAAACGCTCCACCATCATCCCCGTCCCAAAGAAACCCCAAAATACTGGACTTAATTATTACAGACCTGTGGCCCTAACGTCTGTAGCCGTGAAATCATTCGAAAGACTGGTTCTGGCTCATCTGAAGGACATCACTGGTCCCTTACTGGACCCCCTGCAGTTTGCCTACAGAGCAAACAGGTCTGTGGATGATGCAGTCAACATGGGACTGCACTTCATCCTGCAGCATCTGGACAGACCAGGGACTTATGTGAGGATCCTGTTTGTGGACTTCAGCTCCGCTTTTAACACCATCATCACAGAAACCCTTCAAAATAAACTAACCCAGCTCTCCGTCCCCACCTCCGTCTGCCAGTGGATCAACAGCTTCCTGACGGACAGACAGCAGTTAGTAAAGCTTGGTAAATTCACATCCAGCACTCGAACCATCACCACTGGAGCTCCTCAGGGCTGCGTTCTCTTCCCACTACTCTTCTCCCTCTACACCAACGACTGCACCTCTAAAGACCCCTCTGTCAAGCTCCTGAAGTTTGCAGACGACACCACACTGATCGGCCTCATCCAGGACGGTGACGAGTCTGCTTACAGACAGGAGGTTAAGGAGCTGGCTGTCTGGTGCAGTCTCAACAACCTGGATCTTAACACGCTCAAAACTGTGGAGATGATTGTGGACTTCAGGAGAACCCCCCCTGCACTCCCCCCACTCACCATCATGAACAGCACTGTGACTGCAGTGGAGTCATTCAGATTCCCGGGCACCACAATTTCTCAGGACCTGAAGTGGGACATTCACATTGACTCCATTGTCAGGAAGGCCCAGCAGAGGTTGTACTTTCTTCGCCAGCTGAGGAAGTTCAACCTGCCACAGGACTTACTGAAACAGTTCTACTCCGCCATCATCGAATCCATCCTCTACACCTCAATAACTGTCTAGTTCAGCTCAGCTACCAAATCTGACCTCAGAAGACTACGGAGAGTAGTCCGGACTGCTGAGCGAATCATTGGTACAACCCTCCCCACTTTCCAAGAACTGTACTTATCCAGAGTGAGCAAAAGGGCTGGCATAATCACTCTGGACCCCTCACATCCAGCACACAACCTCTTTGAACTGTTACTGTCTGGTCGACGCTACAGAGCTCTGTGCACCAGAACAACCAGACACAGGAACAGTTTTTTCCCTCAGTCAATACATCTCATGAACACTCAATAATAAACGTGGAACACGCAACTAATACATTATCCACTTACCACACTCACTTATTTTATTTTTATTTTTCTCATTTCTAATTTGCACATACTTGACCTGCACATACTTGCACATACTTGACCTGTACATACATAGTTGTCTATATTATATATTATATAATGTGGTTTTTTTTTTTTTTGCTTCTTTGTACATTGGTTATTGGCTATTTGTTGTTATTTTGTTTTTATTATCTGTGACCTGTCCTGTTGCTGTCTTTCTGTTGCACTGTGGAGTTTCTGTCACTACAACAAATTCCTTGTATGTGTTAGTACATACTTGGCCAATAAAGCTCATTCTGATTCTGATTCTGATACACTGAGAGTTCTCATTGGGACCGAAAACAATTACCTCGGTCTTGTCTTCATTTAGGAAGAGGAAATTTTGGGCAAGCCATAATTTAACCTCCTCTAGACATTGCAGAAGAGAAGTAATCGCAGTGGAATTGTTTCTTTTGATAGGTAAATAGATCTAAGTATCATCTGCGTAGAAATGAAAAGACACGCCATGTTTACGCAAAATAGAGCCCAGAGGTAGCATGTAGAGAGAAAATAGAGAGGGAGCTAAAATAGAGCCTTGAGGAAGGCCAGAGGACAGAGGTGCAAGGGAAGAGGTAAAATTGCCCAGCTTCACTAAAAACTTTCTGTCAGACAGGTATGACTGAAACCATTTCAGGACGTTAGCTTTTAGACCTACCCAAGACTCCAGTCTAGATAATAGAGAGGAGTGGTGTACGGTATCAAAAGCGGCCGATAAATCTAGAAGAATAAGAACCACAGAGTGTCCTGAATCAGTGGAGAGATAAATATAATTTCACACTCTCAACAGGGCGGACTCAGTGCTGTGAGCAGACTTAAAACCAGATTGTAAAACCTCATAAATACAGTTACTGGACAGAAAACATAGAGGTTGATTCAGCACAATTTCCTCCAAAACTTTAGAAATGAAAGGTAAGACAGAAATTGGCCGAAAATTTTTTAGGACAGAGGAATCCAATGAAGGCTTCTTGAGCAGAGGAGTGACTGTAGCCACTTTAAGATTGGCAGGAACAGAGCCAGTTTGGAGACACTTATTAATAAGAGACACCAAACCTGGCCCAACCGAATTGATAATTAATTTTAAAAATCTCGGGTGAATGATATCGCTAGAACAGAATGAAGGTTTAAGCTTGCCAATCACCTCCTTCAATTCCTGGAGATTGATAGGTACAAAAGCATCGAAAACGGCAGAGGCAGATGACATGATTGAAGAGACAGTTAAAGTTAAAGTCTTTCGGATGAGACGTTAAACCGAGGTTCTGACTCTCTGTGGTCATAAAAAATCCCAGGATGTCTTTTGAAAAGAGTAGAGGTGTGACCTCGGCATCCTGGCCAAATTTCCCCATTAGTCTCTGACCATCATGGCCTCCTAATCATCCCCATACACTGATTGGCTTCATCACTCTGTCTCCTCTCCACCAGTAAGCTGGTGTGTGGTGGGTGTTCTGGCGCACTATGGCTGCCGTTGCATCATCCAGGTGGATGCTGCACACTGGTGGTGGACGAGGAGACACCACGCCTCACAATGTAGAGCGCTTTGAGTGCTTAGAAAAGCAGAAAAGCGCTATATAAATGTAATGAATTATTATTATTATTATTAAGTTAGTAATTTTGTCACTAAAATATCTCAAGAAGCTTTCACAGAGAGCAACAGAGGCAACAGGCAAAGTGTTAACAGAAGGATTTGTCACAGATTGAATAATAGAAAACAAAACCTTAGGTTTAGAGTGATTCGTTTCAATTAAATTGGAAACATATGCAGCTTTCACAGCCTTAGCTGCAGTCTGGTAAGATGTCAGAGAATCTCTGAACATTAGAAGAGAGATATGCAGCATGTGCATGTGCTTTTTCCATTTTCGTTCTGCCTTTCTACAATTTTGTTTTAGGAGACGGGTGTCAGACTTAAGCCACGGTTCAGATTTTTGTTTGTGCTTGTGAGGTTTAAAGGGAGCAGTTGCATTTGCTACCTTAACCTGTTACCGTTCACCAGAGCGACCTCGCACTGAACGCTCTTTGTTTGCATGTGTCATTGTTTTCTAATAGAATAAATGAAACGGGACAAAGTTAATCTTGACAAACTATATATCATTCTGAGGGTCTAAGCCTCAAGCATCGACGACAGATCGCTGTTTTTCGATGGAAAGCTTATAAGGAATGAGTGGCACAAATTTGCTACATTTGTGTAAGCAGTACACATCCAAACACGCAGAGTAAAAAAGCAGTACGTACCTTTATCATTGTAATAACGAGCCACAAACGCGTCCACTGCTGAAATCCCAGTTTAGTTAGAGGTAAGGGTCCACAGAACAACATCCCAGCGAGCACTTTTAGTCTAGCGAAACAATAACGTTGTAATAAGGATGAATATTCCTTTGTTTACGTTTCATTTCTTCAGAGAGTTATTGTTCGCGTCCGTTATGGAATAAATTACGCTCAAAAGCAGCGTCTTGGTGGTAAAAAAACAACACTGTGTTGCAGCATACGGTTTTACAAACAGAATGAGACCGTCTACGGAAAAAAAAGTCTCAGAAAAGCGGAATATAGATTATTTGAATTTGGCGCTCCCTCCTGCCGGCAGTGACGCAACTGTCATCTGAGCGGGGCGTAACTTAGCGATCTGCTTTATCCATAAAAAACTGTTTTTTTTTTCTTCTACATTTTTTATGTGTGTGTGTGTATTGTGTGGGGAATGTGGCCGTGTCTGCATGATTATAATATGTATGGACGCACATCAGCGTGTTTATTAGCGACTCTATGACGGCTATCATTGTGATTCATTGATCAGCTATTATTGATTATATGGCCCATCTGTTTTATTATCATCTGAATGGAAGCACATCAGCGTGTGTTTACTGACTCTATGACCATGTCTGGCAATATCACTTCACGTCTGGCAGTGATATTTATCATTGTAATAACGAATAACGAAGAATACTTCAGTATACATACTATATACAAAGCATTTTTTTTCTATTTTTTTTTCCTTTTTTATTACTCAAATAATTATTTTTGTATTTTTTATTGCTCAAATAAATCTGTCTATTATTTTATAATTGAAAAACTATGCAGGAACATGTATAATGACTAAAATAGCTTGTATAATTCTGCAATCCATTTGGTGGTTATTTTTCCTCAAACAGGGGGGTGGGGGGACTATAAATAGTTTCAGAAAAAATATTGCAGGAATCTAATTTTTCATGGTATCTTCTTCAAATTTGAAATATGAACACATGAGACACATGGCTTTCAATCCATTACTTTTCGGGATTGCTCCAGGACTTATTTCATGTATTTGTATATGAAATAAAAAAACATTCAGTGTGGAAAAATATTTTTCAAGGCACGTTAGTGCCTATAACTTTTTATCTTTTTGAGCATTATCAACTCTGGATGATAGATAGTAAAGCCCAGAGTCTCTTCTTTCCAAAGATACCTAATTTGTTTGTGTAAGCACACTTTGTCACAAACTGTTACCATTTTAATTTAGGTAGGTTATTTTCACCTGCGAGGCCCTAAATGGGGGTGAAGGTTAACAGGTTAACCTGTTAACGTTCACCAGAGCGACATCGCACTGAAGCGTTTTTTTCCCCACTAGTTTAATGTTTATGAATGAATTTAACGTGAAAGAATATCGTTAATCTTGACAAACTATATATCATTCTGAAGGTCTAAGCCTCAAGCATCGACGACAGATCGTTGTTTTTCGATGGAAAGCTTATAAGGAATGTATTTGCTACATTTGTGTAAGCAGTACACATCAAAACAGGCAGAATAAAAAAGCCGTACGTACCTTTATCATTGTAATAACGAGTCACAAACGCGTCCACTGCTGAAATCCCAGTTTAGTTAGAGAGGTAAGGGTCCACAGAACAACATCCCAGCGAGCACTTTTAGTCCAGCGAAACAATAACGTTGTAATGAGGATGAATATTCCTTTTTTTACGTTTCATTTCTTCAGCGAGTTATTGTTCGCGTCCGTTATGGAATAAATTACGCTCAAAAACAGCGTCTTGGTGGTAAAAAAACAACACGGTGCTGTAGCATACAGTTTTACAAACAGAATGAGACCGTCCACCGAACAACAAGTCTCAGAAAAGCGGAATATAGTTTATTTGAATTTGGCGCTCCCTCCTGCCAGCTCTGACGCAGGCTATGACGCTGTCATCTGAGCGGGGCGTAACTTAGCGATCTGCTTTTTACATAAAAAAACTGTTTTTTTTCTTCTACATTTTTTTATATGTGTGTGTGTGTATTGTGTGGGGAATGTGGCCGTGTCTGCATGATTATAATCTGTATGGACGGACATCAGCGTGTTTATTAGCGACTCTATGACGGCTATCATTGTGATTCATTGATCAGCTATTATTGATTATATGGCCCATCTGTTTGATTATCATCTGAATGGAAGCACATCAGCGTGTGATTACTGACTGTATGACCATGTCTGCCAATATCACTTCATGTCTGGCAATCAGAATACTTCAGTATACATACTATATACAAAGCATTTTTTTTCTATTTTGTTTTCCTTTTTTTATTACTCAAATAATTATTTTTGTATTTTTTAGTGCTCAAATAAATCTGTCTATTATTTTATAGTTGAAAAACTATGCAGGAACATGTATAATGACTAAAATAGCTTGTATAATTCTGCAATCCATTTGGTGGTTATTTTTCCTCAAACAGGGAGGTGGGGGGGACTATAAATAGTTTCAGAAAAAATATTGCAGGAATCTCATTTTTCGTGGTATCTTCTTCAAATTTGAAATATGAACTCATGAGACATGTGGCTGGTTTTCTGGATTGCTCCAGGACTTATTTCATGTATTTGTATATGAAATAAAAAAACATTCAGTGTGGAAAAATATTTTTCAAGGCACGTCAGTGCCAAATGGGGGTGAAGGTTAACAGGTTGAGCCAGAAAAAAAAAAATAATTAGAGGTTTTTTGGGGTTAATTACTTATAAGGCCCTGAATGGCTTAGCTCCTCAGTACTTGAGCGAGCTCTTATCACATTATAGTCCTCCACGTCTACTACATTCTCAAAACTCTGGCCATTTGATAATACCTAGAATATAAAATCCGACTGCGGGCAGCAGATCTTTTTCCTATTTAGCGCCCAAACTCTGGAACAATCTACCTAACACTGTTCGGGAGACAGACACACTCTGTCAGTTTAAATAAAAATTAAAGACAGATGTCTTTAACCTGGCTTACACATAACACACTAATACACTTGCATTATTCAAATCCATTAAAGGATTGTTAGGCTGCATTAATTAGATCAACCAGAACTGGGAACACTCCTCATAACACATGATGTACTCATTACATCGTAAGAAGAATGGCATCTACGCTAATATTTGTCTGTTTCTATTCTGTTTCTCAGTCCGTGTCCGGATTAGATGGTGGATCAGCAACGGGAGATGATGTATGTGGTCCTGATCGTCGACGGAGGCCGGGCACCTGGATGAGCCCCGGGGACATATCCCCTGTGAAGACCTCAACTTAAAATACAATAAACTTAAAATAAAACAAATACCTAAAAATATAATAAAATACAGAACGATATAATACTATTATTATTAGAAATTGCAGCAATATAAAAATAAAAATATAATACATTTATACATTTAAAGTTTTAATTAAAACAATAAGTAAAAAATAAATAAACAATAGAGCTTTTCACACTTGAAATTGTTAACCCTGGGTCATCCTAAACCCCGGATGAACGAAATCCTGAGTTATTTGTAATCATGTTTCACACTGCTCATACTATACCTGGGGTTAACTGTTAACCCTGGGTATTCATTAACAGTCATTTCACACTGCACATTCCTAAACCCCGGGTTAACGTTCTTATTTGCATATTTGCAGTGTCACCTTCACTGACTGAAGGAACAACAGACAACCTGTTTAATGTTACACGGCTTTTCCCACGTCTTGCCAGTTATTAAAAAAAGAAAGAAAAAAAAGTCGCCTTATAGGTCTTTAGCCGTTTTAAGCCTCATGAGACGCACAAAGGCAAGAAAACAAAGACTAAAATACAAAATAAAGAAAACAAAGTGTGTTTACATTTATTTACACAACGCTCTTTCCTGCGTTCTGCATTGTTACTGACGTGACATGAGCCTTGCTGCTCATTTTCTGATTGGCTGTCTGTTGCCAAGCATCCAGCAGCAACAAACAAACACCGCTCCATTTCACACTGAACAAAAAATCAATCGCAAATAAATCGAACTTGATAGCGAAATCCACGTTTTAGTTCAAGTACATATCAACCAACCCTTAGAGTTTCATGCAATCTCTTAAAGGAGACACACTTGTTCAAGATGCATAGTAAAACATTTAAAAGTACGAATCTTAACAGAATAGTGTTCTGTTAACTTATTTTCACTAATAACCTATATGCAGGGCTGGACTGGTAATCTGGCATACCGGGCAAATGCCCGGTGGGCCGACGCACTTGGGGGCCGGTCCATATAATATATATATATATTTTTTTTTTTAATTGGCCAACCACCGGCCCATAAAGCAGGGGCAGCGGCCCATTGGTTCATTTTCCATACTGACACTGGGCTGGCCCAATCATCTCTTAGCAAGCTCCACCCCTCCCCCTCTGTTTCTTGTGTCAGATGCAGTCAGTGGCTCAGAGCCAGAAAAGGATGGAGAAGCAAAAGCGCA
The DNA here is from genome assembly GCF_936440315.1 of Barbus barbus. Taxonomy (NCBI): domain Eukaryota; kingdom Metazoa; phylum Chordata; class Actinopteri; order Cypriniformes; family Cyprinidae; genus Barbus; species Barbus barbus. The sequence goes on from NC_136756.1 coordinate 151,881, forward strand.
AGGGCAAGGGGGGTGCGGAGAAGTTGCGGCCAAAAAAATAAAAATTCTAGAGGTTGATGCCTCAACATGTGCAAAAATAACCGACATGTTTAGTGCTGTAGCTTCAGTTTCCAAGCCAACAGTACCTGACGACACTTTGCAAAAACAGGTGAACATAGAACATGGAGGAGAGGTGACTAGCCATGGCGGCACCCAGGCAGAGGAGCAGGTGTCTGACAGTGAAGTCAAGGAGGGACAGAGTGAGCGGGAGAGTGTAATTGAAACAGTAAGCATGGTAGCTACATGATTTAACAGGGAGGGAGTGTATTCCTGGCCGTGGTCAGAGAACTGGATTCTCGGGGTTCGGGATCGGCACTCCGGGCCGAGGCTTGAGAACTGGATTCTCGGGGATCGGGATCTGCACTCCTGGCCGTGACTTGAGAACTGGATTCTCGGGGATCGGGATCGGCACTCCTGGCCGTGGTCTGAGAGCTGGATTCTCGGGGTTCGGGATCGGCACTCCTGGCCGTGGCTTGAGAACTGGATTCTCTGGGATCGGGATTGGCACTCCTGGCCGTAGCTTGAGAACTGGATTCTCGGGGGCGCTCTGAAAGCGCGGATTCAAAGGGGCGCTCTTGCAGCAGGGAGCTGGAGGGAGCCAGCGGAGACGAAGGAGAGCTGGGCGGAACCAGCGGAGACGAAGGAGAGCTGGGCGGAACCAGCGGAGACACGGGAGAGTCCTTGCGAGGAGCAGACACTGGAGGGCGATGGCGAGGTGCAGGGACTGGAGGGCGCTCAGGCAGCACAAACTCCTGGGGATGCTTGGGAAGCACTACTTCCTGGGTGCGCTCTGTCAGCATAGGGACAGGCCCTGGACAATCGGGCACTGGAGAGACTGGCCCTGGAGAATCGGGCACTGGATAGACTTGCCCTGGAGAAGTGGGCACTGGAGAGACTGGCCCTGGAGAAGCGAGCTCTGGGGTTTGCCGTGGCAGAGCGGGTACAGGGAAGCGCTGGCGTGAAGCAGGCACAGGAGGGCGCTGTAGTAGAGCGGGCTCAGGGGAGAGGACAGGAGCTGAGAACTCCGGGGGTATCGCCGAATCCAGCAGCTCAAAAACTGTAATTGTCGTCGTCGTGGGCGGCGGCATCATCGTTGCGGGCGACGGAAACATCTTTCCCGCGGGCGGAATTCTAATCTTCACGGCCAGCGGCATCGTCATTGCCACGGGCGGAGGAAGCAGGCTGATCGTCACCGGACCTCCGGTGTAAAGGTCTGATCTTCTGTAATGGTTCGTGGTTGTAGCAATGGGCGCACGACGAGGAGTAGTGAAAACAGGAGTATTTTATTAAACATATACACACGTAAACCATTTGAAAACTAAGATCAGACAAAAACAGAGGGAGAACTGAGGACATTTAAAGGGATCGGGACAAAGGAACAAACGAGATAATTAATTAAACACAGGTGATGAGGATGATAGATAATAAACTAATGACAGGAAAAAACAAATATGGGCAAAAGGGAAACTAAACAGAAACCAAACCGTGACAGCATTCATCAGAGGATCGTTTGACTGCTTCTAACCCTTGCTTTAGAGCAGTGGTTCTCAACTGGTGGGGCGCGGACACTCTCGTGGGGGGGCGCGAGTAGGCTACAGGATGGGAGGAAAAAAAACTTTAAAAAAAAATTAGCTAATTTTTTTTAGCACTAAACTACTGTCATAAAAAGTTATAGTTTTGTATATACATAACTCCTGAATAAAAATTAAAATGTGTTTGGACTGATTTAAAAAAAAGCGCTTTGAACAAATTTGATTGGTTTGTCGATAGTGAGTGCAAATGCAGGTGATAAGCGGTTTTATTAAGCGAGTCATTGAGTCGTTCATTCAAACGATTCGTTCAAACGGCCGATTCATCAAGAATGAGACAGATGTTTGTGCATGGGTCATTGAATCTTTGACTCAACCGATTCGTTCAAAACACTGAATCATTCAAAACACGATTGAGTGTTGCTGTGAGATGCGCTATGCTGTGATCTTTGTTTGGATTCATCGGATCTATTTTCGCTGCTAAAATAGACCAAAACAGTCATTATTTCATCAAAAATGTAAGTGACTTAATATTATTAACTTGTTTGTTGAACTGTCATATGAAATCAGTGTCACATTTTCAATCGTGAGGTGATGGTAAATTAAGTGATGGTCAATTGTCAGCTCTCTTGGTCGTCAGGTCGTGTGATGTATGTTGCTGAACTGTATTCAAATGTTATAAATATAAAAACACCACATTTTGAAATTTAACTGCAGTATGTCAATTTAGTTTATTTGTGTGTGCTGCGCTCATAGACTTTAGAAAACGGCGCTCATTTGTTTGATTTCTCCTCGAGAAGCTGCGCAAGCCTCAAACGTTTAAGGTCCTTGCACCCTGACTGAGTCCGAAACTGTCGTATTCGTTTTTTCATATTCGTCATTTGAATTTGCATCAACGACGCACCACCAGCTGCAAAAAAGCTTCGAAGGTACGATGAAGCATACCTGCAGTTTGGGTTTACAGTCACGGCTGATCTGAGACCTCAGTGTGTCATGTGTGCCGAGGTGCTGGCAAACGACAGTATGAAGCCTTGCAAATTAAAAAGGCACCTCGAAACAAAGCATGTGTCACGGTGCACACACGAGGGAGGACACAGGAAACACGGAAACGAGGATGTAAACTCAAATAATACTTTACTTGACATCAGGCAGGGCAAGACAAGGCAGACACTGACAGGAACACCGGGGAGTAACGAGTAGACCAGACAAAATGGCACAACACAGACAGGACTATAAATACACAGGTAAATTAACTCAAACACACCTGGACACGAATAAACTACTAATTACATGAAACGAGAACAGGAAACAAACCAAATAAGGGCACAAGAGGCAGGAACATATGACAGACACACAACAGTTCCCTTACATTACTCCCCCCTCCCGAAAGGCTCGTCCCGAGCCTCAACAGTTCCATCGGGGAGGGGGGGGGTGGGCGCTCTGGAGGCCTCTCAGGACAGACACGGAGCGATACAGACAGACGGAGACATCGGAGAGCTGGACGAGACCAGCGGAGACACAGCGGAGCTGGACGAGACCAGCAGAGACACATGAGAGCTGGACGAGACTAGCGGAGACCCAGGAGAGCTGGACGAGACCAGCGGAGACCCAGGAGAGCCCAGGAGGCCATGGTGGAGCCAGGGGCTCAGGTGACCATCGCGGTGCAGGGAGCACAGAAGGCCAAGGCAGATGGTCTACGGAGCCTTGGCCTCGGACCCCTCTCGGCCCGGCCCCTACAGCCGGAACCCTACTACCCCCCCCAAAAATTTCCCTGGGGGTGTAGGGGTATCAGGAGCCCTCCGGGGCTAGACACAAGTTAAAAAGACCTCGGTCACTGGTCATCACGGCGGCAGCCGGCTGACCATCTCAACGGCAGGGACCGGTGGGCTGGAGGCAGCCCCAACCGGTGTCGGGCCGAGTGACCTCGGATGGCGGGTTGGCCTTCCCCGCGAAACAGCGGGCTAGGTGAGCCGCGAACAGCGGCGTGATCTCCCGCGAACGGCGGGGTCCTTGAGCCGCGGACGGCGGCATGATACCCCGCGCACGGCGAGCTGGAGTCAGCGGCGATCCGGCGGGCATTGAGTCAGCGGCGATCCGGCGGGCATTGAGTCAGCGGCGATCCGGCGGGCTTGACTCAGCGGCGATCCGGCGGGCTTGACTCAGCGGCGATCCGGCGGGCTTGACTCAGCGGCGATCCGGCGGGCTTGACTCAGCAGCGATCCGGCGGGCTTGACTCCCGCAAACGGCGGGTAAAACAAAAAACACAGGAACAAACAAAACACTGGAAAAACTGGACAAAACAAAACGCGGTGAAGGGACGACGCTTACTGTACTGGTCTGGTCTTCTGTCACGGTGCACACACGAGGGAGGACACAGGAAACACGGAAACGAGGATGTAAACTCAAATAATACTTTACTTGACATCAGGCAGGGCAAGACAAGGCAGACACTGACAGGAACACCGGGGAGTAACGAGTAGACCAGACAAAATGGCACAACACAGACAGGACTATAAATACACAGGTAAATTAACTCAAACACACCTGGACACGAATAAACTACTAATTACATGAAACGAGAACAGGAAACAAACCAAATAAGGGCACAAGAGGCAGGAACATATGACAGACACACAACAGTTCCCTTACAGCATGCTGGCATTAAAAATAAACCGGCTTAATATTTTAAAAGAAAGCTTGATGGCCTCCATCAGCAACAGGCAACCATTTCAGTGCACAGCACTGTGTCTAAACAGTGTTTGGAGGCGTCGTATGTAGTGGCCAAAAGAATCGGTAAACTGGGTAAACCGCATACAATCGCAGAGACTCTCATTTTGCCGGCAGCGCAAGACATGTGCAGAATAATGATAGGCGATAGTGCAGCAGCCAAACTCGGTGCAGTACCGCTGTCCAATCACACAGTCGCTAGGAGAATTGTAGACATGTCCAATGATATCAGAGAGCAACTGATAGAGTTCGTAAAAAAGAGTCCTTACTACGCGCTGCAGCTGGACGAATCCACTGATATTGCTGGGCAGGCACAGCTCCTCACCTATGTCAGGTATCTGCGTGACAAGGCGATTGAGGAGGATGTCCTGTTTTGCCGGCCTCTTCAGTCGCACACTACAGGAGAAGCCATTTTCAATGTCCTTTATATTTTTATCCGTGAAAATGGTTTGGCTTGGGACCGATGCGTTGGCCTATGCACGGATGGTGCGCAGGCAATGACGGGGCGTGAGCGTGGCCTAGCTGCTCGCGTTCAGCAAGTAGCTCCACTTGTGAAATGGACACATTGCATGGTTCATCGCGAAGCACTAGCTGCTAAAAAAATGCCGGTTCTTTTTGACTCCGTGCTGAACCAATCCGTGAAAATGATAAATCTCATCAAATCACGACCGCTAAACACTCGCTTGTTTGGGGTCCTCTGCCAGGAGATGGGGTCAGGGCATGAACAGCTGCTTCTGCACACTGAAGTTCGCTGGCTCTCCAGGGGGCGGGTGTTACAGCGGTTGTATGAGCTGCGAGAGGAGGTGAAGTGGTTTTTGACAGAAATCAAATCAGATCTGGCGAAGCATCTGGATGACACTATGTGGCTTGCGTCTCTGTCCTATTTGGTCGATATATTTGACCGCTTGAACGGCCTCAACCTGTCTTTGCAAGGCCGCGAAACTCATATTTTGCTCCTTGCAGACAAAGTGCACGCCTTCACACAAAAACTAGACCTCTGGCATGGCCGCATCAGTCGAGGGAACTGCGACATGTTCCCCAGCCTTGCAGACTTTATCACTGATGCAGGCACGTCACACCATTTCTCCTCCCTATTTCAATCAGCGTCTGAGCACCTGCCAGCAATGAGAAAACAATTTGCGACGTACTTTAAAAAGGATTATCGCTCTTTTGCGTGGGTTCGAGATCCGTTTGTGTGCACAGCAAACGAGCTATCAATTGATATGCAGGAACAGCTTATTGAGCTGAAGAGTGACAGTAGACTGAAGGAACTCTTTAGCTCCTGCCCTCTTTCGTCATTCTGGGCAGCATTGATGCAGGAATATCCTGAACTCTGTGACGTCGCCTTTAAGATTTTCCTTCCTTTCGCGTCGACATATTTGTGTGAGGCAGGATTCTCAAAAATGATTGCACTCAAAACGAAATACCGCAATCGTACACAAATCGAGGATGATTTGAGGCTATGTTTATCAAACATTGAGCCAAGAATTGAGGATCTTTGCAAGGCAAAGCAGGCTCAGGTCTCACATTAACATCACCTACCTGCAAGCTTCTGTAAAAAATGCAGATGATGCCTACTATTAGGCCTAGTAATAATAACAATAATAAAGCATAAATTAATATCAGAGGTCTGGTGCCAATTCCCAATTATAGCAATAGCCTAGTAATGATAATAGGCCTATACTGATGATAATAATAATAATAACAACAACAACAATAAAGCATGCAACCTCATATAATTATATAGCAATAGCCTAGTAATGATGATAGGCCTACTACTACTCATAATAATAATAATAATAACTCAGATAGCAAAATTGCTGTGGCCCAGATCTGGCCCACACTTGACACTTTCATCTGGCCCACATACCGCGTGGAATGATGGCTCTTGGGCGGTCCACTCCTGTTTGCCAGATTTGGGCCACAATTAAGCCATAGCAATGCCGCATGTCAGCCGTAAAAAAAACAAATAAAGCAGAACTGGCCCACATCTGGCCCAGACACCAAAATTGCTGTGGCCCAGATCCGGCCCACACTTGACACTTTCATCTGCCCACATACCGCGTGGAATGATGGCACTTGGGCGGTCCGCTCCTGTTTGCCAGATTTGGGCCACAATTAAGCCATAGCAATGCCGCATGTCAGCCGTAAAAAAAAAACAAATGAAGCAGAACTGGCCCACAGTTTACAGTTCAAAGGGTATGTGGGCCAGATGAAAGGGTGTGGGTCAAGTGTGGGCCGGATCTGGGCCACAGCAATTTTGGTGTCTGGGCCAGATGTGGGCCAGTTCTGCTTCATTTGTTTTTTTTTTTATGCCTGACATGCGGCTTTGCTATGGCTTAATTGTGGCCCAAATCTGGCAAACAGGAGCGGACCGCCCAAGTGCCATCATTCCACGCGGTATGTGGGCCAGATGAAAACGTCAAGTGTGGGCCGGATCTGGGCCACAGCAATTTTGGTGTCTGGGCCAGATGTGGGCCAGTTCTGCTTCATTTGTTTTGTTTACGGCTGACATGCGGCATTGCTATGGCTTAATTGTGGCCCAAATCTGGCAATCAGGAGCGGACCGCCCAAGTGCCATCATTCCACGCGGTATGTGGGCCAGATGAACATTATGGCACTTAAGGCAGTCCACTCCTGTTTGCCAGATCTGCTCCACAAGTAGGCCAGTTGTTCAGCCACATGTTAGCCAAGAATTACATAAACCATAACTGTGTGTTTTTGTGTGTGCATGCTGTGCCATATCATTGACACTAAGAGATATAAACTAAAGAGAAATTTAAAAATGCCCCCTTTTTATGTTAAGAGAAGTTACAACAGATGATTTAAACACATTTCTGGAAACATTTGCATTATTTATTAATATTGTCAAAGAACAACCAAGTGCAAGTTTCCATTTTCAAAACTGGAAAGCAATCTGAAAAAAAAAAAATAGCAATAATAATAAAAACACAAAATATGTGCATATAAAGCATCTTAGAACTAAACAAAAAACAAAACAAAACATGTTTCCAGTTGGTCATCCAAAAAAAAACAGACAACGCAGAAGTAAACACACTAGAAGACATTGGCAAATGGAGCCATCCAAAATTAAAGAATTTGACCACCTTGGCTAGGCCCATCTGCGTCATCATGGCAATCTTGCAAGCCTTTATTGGATACACACAAAAAAAAAACACTGTTGAATGCTGATTTTACAATAGTGTTTTAATAGCAATAGCACATTAATACTGAATGGGGAAAAAATGGACTGGAACTACCAGTGCATTAAACAGTTTGGTAACTCTAAGGCCTTAATTGTTAACATTAATTAATGTATTAACTAGTATTAACTAACATGAACTGCATCATTTATTAAGCTTTTTTAATGTTACAGTCATTCACTGTTTGTTCATGTTAGTTCACAGTGCATTAACTAATGTTAACAAATACAACTTTTGATTTGAATAATGCATTAGGGAGCATCACAATGAACATTAACTAAGATTAATAAATGCTGTAAAAGAATTGTTCATGCCTCATGTCAACTAAAGTAGTTAAAGGGATAGTTCACCCAAAAGTGAAAATTCTGTCAGTAATAACTCACCCTCATGTTGTTCCAACCCCGTAAGACTTCCGTCCATCTTCGGAACACAAATTAAGATATTTATGATGAAATCTGAGAGCTGGATCACTCCTCCATAGGCTTCTAAGGGATTGAAACTTGCCCGCCCAGAAAACGTATTGAAAACATTGTTAAAATAGTCCAAGTGACTACAGTGACTCTAACCATAAGTTTATCAAGCGACGAGAATACTTTTTGTGCGCAAAAAAACAAACAAAAATAACGACTTTATTCCACTATTCATTTTCAGCTGCTTAGTGCTATGCTTAGTTCAAGTAATTTCACATAGTTTAACTGCGCAGCGCATCACACATGACCAGTGTCGGCCAATAGTGAGCCTGCATGGTAACATAGAACCCGCAGTTACACTACGTGAACTTGATTGAACCAAGTAGCCGAAAATGAATAGTGGAATAAAGTTGTTGTTTTTGTTTGTTTTTTGCGCATGAAAATTATTCTCATCGCTTGATAAACTTATGGTTGAGCCACTGTAGTCACTTGGACTATTTTAACGATGTTTTCAATACGTTTTCTGGGCGGGCAAGTTTCAATCCCTTAGAAGCCTATGGAGGAGTGATCCAGCTCTCAGATTTCATCATAAATATCTTAATTTGTGTTCCGAAGATGGACGGAAGTCTTACAGGGTTGGAACAACATGAGTAATTACTTACAGAATTAGAACCTATTTACAAACTGTTTGCTCAAGCATAGAATTTTCTCGATGTTTACTAAAAACGCACACAAAAACTGATTTTGCACGGTCATTTTGCACTCAATTATGTCACAGAACTTTTGCTGTGTTATTGTAACAATGAGCTCTCAAACACACCAAACCAACAATTATTAAAAACACAAACAAAAACTGATTTTGCACGGGCATTTTGCACTAGTATTAACCCTCTGAGCCCGACAAACGCGAATACGCGTTTTGGGGCAGATTTTCCTGATAAGGCAGAAATGAGCTTGAATTACTCTGCCATTTTTGATCGTTCAGATAAGAGCAATACACCATTCGAATCTGTAAGGGGTCTTCTTTTATTTGTATTCACTCATAATAACAACTAAACTTTGTGCGTTTGAAGAATAAAGAAAACAAACAGCGTGCGCTCTCGGTCTTCTCCGTCTCCGCGATCTGTTTTCAGAAATGCGTCACTAAAATGAAGTGTAACTCAGCGAATACTCAACACAGAAACATGAGAGTTATCTCTATAGGAAGCTTGAAGTGTCTTCTTTCAAATGAAGTAAGTCATATCGAAAACAAATATTCTGTGATGAAGTAATCCGTATGAAACCAACACGATGTCCAGTCTGTCCCGTCTAACTCATTATTTTTAATGAGATCCCGCCCCCTCGCGTTCACATGCAAATAACCACGTGACCCGCGCGCGCGGAGCATAAACAAAGCGTCAGTGACGAGTTCATCGCTGCTACTGTTACTTTCTGGAAGAAGACGCGCTGAGTAAAGGCTGGATTTCCCTCAAAATCGATCTGATGAGTAAGTAATGTTTATTTTCTGCATTAGTTAACGTGTTATTGTGACATAAACTTGAACACATTACTAGTTGGGTTGTTCCCAAACTACAACACGATAAATGCTACGCATCTAAGAATGTTTAGACCATGTTTATTATTAATAATCTGTTCACAAATATATTTTAATAACGTGCTAAACGATAACAATTAGTTCTCAGATATAAAATATATGTTTTATAGTACGAAGTATATCCTTTTATAGTACAGAGTCTATGACTGCAGAATCATATCTTTTATACTATAAAATCATACATGATGTTCAGGATGGCTATAATTCCTGACTAAAATGTTTGAAATCCAGTAAAACATTGTGAATATGATGGGCAATTCATTGTATTTAAATTTCTTACGGCGCGAGTATAAAACAATAAAAGTAATATGAGAGTACATTGTAACATGATGAATGCTACGAGTCTAAGTATGTTTAGAACATGTTTATGATTAATAGCCTACTCTGTTCAAAAATAGATTTTAATAACGTGCTAAACAATAATAATTAGTTTCTCAGATATAAAATGTTTTTTTTTTTTTACGATAATACAAAGCATGAATGAGTCTATGACTACAAAACCTATATAAAATATATATAGAGATGCTCCTGATATAAACATGCTCACAAATGTTTTTTCTCTTTTTTTGGTTGTTTGTATTTTATTGAATCAGACACCTGCACCACAGATGATGAATCCTGCTGACTTACAGTCTCTTCAAACTGTTTTCCTCTGAGAGCGCTGCACTAACATCAGAAGTTCAACTTCAACAGAAGAATCTGTTGCAGGAACATGTCAAAGTCTGTTCACATCTCTGTGGTTAGATCAGTGCACAATAATGTGTCTTTGACCTTCATTATGTATGTTTTGATTATACTGTGTTGTAAATAAAATACAAATCATTTAAGAAACCCATTTTTTCAGTCTCCTCACACTCTCTTACCTGCCTCAGTCACAGTCACACTGATGGGCCATTAGCACCTTTAGGGGAGGGCCCTTTGTCTCTCAGGTGAGAACCACTTAATATTCAAGGCTATTACCACTCCCTTGCATATTGGCTCTCGATCACAAAACATGTCTTTAAAAATTTAAATCAATGTATTGTTTTCTGTGAGCAAATAAACAAGATGATTTTCACATAATTGTGAAGTAAATATTCTAGCCTGCAAGATCTGGTTCTCAAAAGTCTTGTGATCAGTTGTTCTGTGTGTGTTTTATGGTCTTATTTCAGTGACTTCAAAATTTTAGTTTTTCACTAACCACGCATAAACGTTGTTTTCTCAAAAACACAATCATGTACATAAATGCTGCTAACATATTATTGTAGCCCAGTTTGTGCTGTTTACAGTGTTATTAGACTTTAGCCATTTATATTTTTATAAGCAACTGAAAAAAGCACAAATGTCAGGGCATGTCGAAAGTTCTCCAGGTCCCCAAAACACCCTCAGGGCCCAGAGGGTTAAACAAAGATAAACAATAGATAAAAAAATATAAACAATTAAATAAAGATACACATTATATAGGCCTAGTGCTTTAATTTCAGGAAGGTCAACTAACATTATTGTTCAGGTATGGCACGACAGCACCGATGTTCTTGTTGCCCTTCAGGATCGCAGGTATCTGCGCAGAAACATTGAGAACACGAGCACCGGGGAAACAGTGAGTGTGTACTCTACCTTCAGCTGACGTAGCACGGACGTGCCGGACGATGGAGCCTCCGACGATCACAGCATCGCGTTCCGTCTCGCGGAGGGGGGCGAAGCGGTTTCGGGTGGAGATGAAGGACATCTGGGAAGATCGCATTCTGGGTGCACAGGGTCTGTGCAGAGAAACACACGGAGTAGAGGTAGACTAACAAATCTAAGATCAGATTCAATCTCTTTTAGTAGTGACACAATGTCATCATGGTCAGAGTTTGAGGCCGAACAAGTAATAATGTTAGTCGAACGATTTTGGAAAATAATCTAAATGCGTTTTTTATTTAAAAATTATTTTTTTTACTTTTTTTTTTTACTAACAATGCGATTTAATATACTAGTTTTTTAAGCTCTTTATCTTCTGTATTATTCAACAAAGACAAGCAATAAATAATTGTATAATATGGCTGGGAACTGGGAATCTTTAGTCACCTCATGATCATGATTGAGTCACCTCAACATTTTTTTTTGATGGAATTAAATACTGTATGTATTTATAAGAACTGTTTAAAAAAAATAATTACACTTTAAAAAATAAGTTTTACACTTTAAATTACACTTTTAAATTGAAACTTATATAAACGAAAAAACAAACAAAAAAAAAAAATTCCTTGATACTTTTTTATTTTGTACCACATGAAATGTATCAGCAGCTTACCTTAATGGTGACAGTGAACTCTAAACTGTAGGCTATTTTACTCCCACCAGCAGTTTTCTGTAGCAAATCACATCGACATGTGTTATTAAGGTGAAAAACATCCTGACTCAAAACATTAAATGAAAGAAAAAAAAAGCAGGCAAACTAATTTTAAAATTACTAGGGTATACTAAAAATGTGAACTACATAGTAATAATACCTGAACCAACTTGCTCAATAATATCTATTAGGCTATTGTTACTTTGCAATCATCTCATAAAAGCTTTTATTGTAAGAAAAAGCATGTAGTTGTTACGGGGCTGACGAGACGTGAGACGTGCGGATCCATTTGCAAAGCTTTATTATGAAACATGGTCAAGACAGGCAGGGTCGAATAACCAGCAAACAGGTATGTTGAGGGCAAGACAGAAGAGTGGTCAGTAAACAGGCGTGGTCGACGATCGGCGTACAATCCAAACAGGACAAGGCAGAGAGAATAATCCAGGAACACGGGCAGGAATCAAAACACAGGAAAACAACGAGGAAAACTAAGAACAGAGAACGCTTGGTATGCAGACTAGGCTAACAATACTCGGCGGTGAGCAAGAGCAAGTCCCAGGCTTAAATAGAGTGATGGTGATTGTGAAATTGTGATCAGGTGTGAGCGAAATAGTGAACAGCTGTGCAAGTCGTCAGTGCAATGGATTGTGGGAAATTGTGTGCTGTGTAGTGTAAAAGTCCATGTGGTGAGCGGGTGACCTCTGGTGGTGAGTAAACTGAAGTGCATGGCCAGGATTCGTAACATAGCCCCCCCCACAAGGAGCGGCTTCTAGACGCTCCGATACAATCAAGGAGGGCGGTGGAGCGGAGGCGGAACAGGAGCCCACCAGGGCAGAGCAGGCGGAACAGGAGCCCACCAGGGCGGAGCAGGCGAGACCAGAGCCCACCAGACCGGAGCAGAGGACCGCCACGGCGGAGCAGATGACCACCAGACCCGAGCAGAAGACCACCACGGCGGGGCAGACAACCACCAGACCCGAGCAGAAGACCACCATGGCAGGGCAGAGGACCACCACAGGGAGGCAGACAGGGCAGGAACCCATGACAGAGACTGGGATCTGGGGAGAACAAGGACAGACAACACAGAGAGAGTCCTTGTTGCAGGGCAGGACGGGACCAGAGTGCACCTGGGCGAAGCAGGAGACCCCCAGAACCAGACAGCTGACCACCAGCGCTGAACAGACAAAGCCGGAGCCCACCAGTGTGGCGTAGACTGGGTAGAGAATCTCCACGGTAGAGTGGACTGGCCAGGAAGCCAGGGCAGGATCAGGGATCTGGGGAGAGCAGAGACAGACACCACAGGGAGAACAGAGACAGACAACACAGAGAGAGTCCTCATGGTCTCATGAGCTGGGACCGGGCAGGTCGAGAGCTCGTAAACGGTCTCTATGGCTGTGGCAGGACAGGAGGAGGATATGCAGACGGCCTCCATAGCCGTGACTGGGCAGGGCGAGGAGTTACAGACGGCCTCTTTGACCGTGACAGGACAGGGCGTGAGTTCACAGGCGGCCTCTTTAGCCGTGACAGGACAGGGCGTGAGTTCACAGACGGCCACTTTAGTCGTGACTTGAGCTACCAGAAGTTCTGGAGTGGCCTCTGTGGGGCGCTCAGGAGGAGCGGGCGCTCGAGGGCGCTCTTGCAGCGCGGACGCTCGAGGGCGCTCTTGCAGCGCGGATGCTCGAGGATCGGGAACGTCACTCCTGGCCGTGACTGGAGAACAGGATTCTCGGGGATCTGGATCGGCACTTCCGGCCGTGACTGGAGAACTGGATTCGGGATCGGCACTCCTGGCCGTGACATGAGAACTGGATTCTCGGGATACGGGATCGGCACTCCTGGCTGTGACTTGAGAACTGGATTCTCGGGATACGGGTGTAGGTGCCACCACTTCGAGAGGTTCTGCAGCCGAAGCCGCCACCTCTGGAGGCACTGGAGCAGACTCGTGAACAGGAGAGACCTCAGGAACAGACTCGTGGACAGGAGAGGCCTCAGGAGCACAGTGTGCAGCCCACACACTCAAAATGGCGACCGCCATAACGGGAAGCACTGAGGTCAGGGGAACAGTCTCTGTAACAGCCAGGGTTGAGGCCCTGGGAATGCCAGCTACTCGCACCGACATCAGTGGTGGGTCCATCACACTGGATATCAGAACTCGAAGGACTGACCTTGAATCTGTGGTAACAGCCTCTGGCAGTTCGGCGGAGGCGTGAAGAGACTCTGGCTGAGGAGCTGCGGCGTGAAGAGACTCTGGCTGGGGCACTGAGACGTGCTGTGACTCTGGCTGGGGCACTGAGACGTGCTGTGACTCTGGCTGGGGCACTGAGACGTGCTGTGACTCTGGCTGGGGCACTGAGACGTGAGCAGACTCTGGCTGGGGCACTGAGACGTGAGCAGACTCTGGCTGGGGCACTGAGACGTGAGCAGACCCTGGCTGGGGCACTGAGACGTGAGCAGACCCTGGCTGGGGCACTGAGACGTGCTGTGACTCTGGCTGGGGCACTGAGACGTGCTGTGACTCTGGCTGGGGCACTGAGACGTGCTGTGACTCTGGCTGGGGCACTGAGACGTGCTGTGACTCTGGCTGGGGCACTGAGACGTGAGCAGACTCTGGCTGGGGCACTGAGACGTGAGCAGACTCTGGCTGGGGCACTGAGACGTGAGCAGACTCTGGCTTGGCAGGCACGACGTGAGCAGGCTCTGGCTTGGCAGGCACGACGTGAGCAGGCTCTGGCTTGACAGCGACGACGTGGGCAGGCTCTGGCTTGACAGCGACGACGTGAGCAGGCTCTGGCTTGACGTGAGCAGGCTCTGGCTTGACGTGAGCAGGCTCTGGCTTGACGTGAGCAGGCTCTGGCTTGACGTGAGCAGGCTCTGGCTTGACGTGAGCAGGCTCTGGCTTGACGTGAGCAGGCTCTGGCTTGACGTGAGCGGGCTCTGGCTTGACGTGAGCGGGCTCTGGCTTGACGTGAGCGGACTCTGGCTTGACGTGAGCGGACTCTGGCTTGGCGTGAGCGGACTCTGGCTTGACGTGAGCAGACTCTGGCTTGACGTGAGCAGACTCTGGCTTGACGTGAGCAGACTCTGGCTTGACGTGAGCAGACTCTGGCTTGACGTGAGCAGACTCTGGCTTGACGTGAGCAGACTCTGGCTTGACGTGAGCAGACTCTGGCTTGACGTGAGCAGACTCTGGCTTGACGTGAGCAGACTCTGGCTTGACGGCGATGACATGAAGGGGTGCTGTTGCTGCCGCCATTTTGCGAGTGAGTGCGGTGTTGCGTTCCTCCGTGACACCCACAGTGAATGAGGAGCCCACTCACAGCAAAGCATAATCCATATACTGAGCGAGTGATGCACGGGGACCCTCACGGATTAAACGTGATTTGAGTGGTTGGTTAATGCCCTCACAAAAGAAGTCAATAAGTGCATAGTCCGGAAGATCAGAAAAATGGGCGAGGTCTAAATACTCTTGTATATACTCCTCGAGCGGTCGCGAGCCCTGCTCGAGGGTTAATAATATATGTGCCATGTCCATACCTGGCCAATGTCCACTGGAAAAGCCGCTGGATCCTGGTGTGGCCGAGTATTCTGTTACAGGGCTGACGAGACGTGAGACGTGCGGATCCATTTGCAAAGCTTTATTATGAAACATGGTCAAGACGGGCAGGGTCGAATAACCAGCAAACAGGTATGTTGGGGGCAAGACAGAAGAGTGGTCAGTAAACAGGCGTGGTCGACGATCGGCGTACAATCCAAACAGGGCAAGGCAGAGAGAATAATCCAGGAACACGGGCAGGAATCAAAACACAGGAAAACAACGAGGAAAACTAAGAACAGAGAACGCTTGGTATGCAGACTAGGCTAACAATACTCGGCGGTGAGCAAGAGCAAGTCCCAGGCTTAAATAGAGTGATGGTGATTGTGAAATGGTGATCAGGTGTGAGCGAAATAGTGAACAGCTGTGCAAGTCGTCAGTGCAATGGATTGTGGGAAATTGTGTGCTGTGTAGTGTAAAAGTCCATGTGGTGAGCGGGTGACCTCTGGTGGTGAGTAAACTGAAGTGCATGGCCAGGATTCGTAACAGTAGTAATTTGTGCATTATTGCTAGTTAACGAAAAATGCTGTCACAAAGTAATAAAACTAGTGCAGTTACTGCAGTATTACTGTATGCCCAATGTATAAACATGAATGAAAAATTACACTATGCTATTATATACTCATTTTTCATTGTTGTGCCAAAATAAGACAAGAGTTAAATACTTTCACCATGCAGAACTGACTGAAGGTTGGCAAGATCGGAGCAACATGAGCAAATCTAAATGTATTGGCGCGCCGTTCAATCGATACTTGTTCATTTCGCATTCGATAACCATAATAGATCTACCTTAGAGCTATAAACTGCCAAAATAATGTTACTTCGAAATTAGAAGTTATTCCATTAACTCATACAACATGGATATAACGAAGCAATCGCTAAGAAAATATAAATGTATCGATCTTACCTTGATTGTTTGCAGTATTCGTCCTCCCTCCAACTGACAATCCTCTGACCTTCTGGTTTCGAGCGCCTTTTTCGCGCTTTACGGCTGTTTAAATTTAAAGGGCCGAATCAGTTTGATTTTTTTTTTCAAAGACAACTTCAAATGCAGTAAATATTTTGTTATAAACAAAATAGAGATCGTATCTCTAATAAATAAGTAAGCTGAAGCAAAACAAAAGTGACAATTTTTTCATGAATGCAGGGGGCTGAAAAAGTTAAAGTTATCAAAATAATAATATTTTCTCACAAGAGCTTTGTCGTTCATTTAATCGTATTTCATCAATTATGATGTCAATTAAAATTATATATTTTTTATCTTTAAGAAAGATTATTTATAGCCTAAAAATGACAGTTGTATAAATGTAAATTATATTAAGCCAGAAATGTGGCCGTGAGACACACGCAATTCAACCAGTTCACACGCTGTACGCCACGCCGTGTATTTCTCACGCTGAAAAGGCAATGCCAACCGGGGGCGATTTCAGATACAGCCAAAGTGACGTTTCCTGCTGCCAGCACGTATAGCCAACATAGATGCGCGAACAAAGTTGACGGAACATTCTCGGCCACTGTACGTTCGTTACTAGGCAACCAACAACATCGCGCGAACACACGTCCTGATGGAGATAGGTTTGAACAAAACTAGAAACAGGTTGGCTCTGGACGGAACACTGTCATTATCCATTATGACAGTGAAAATGTCTGGGAGCCCCCTACCCCTGTTATCAAGGCATCAAAATGTGCAACTAACACTTACAACACAAAACACATTTCATAAGCTGGAGTGTGTACTCTTGAGCAATTTGTTATATTTTTGTAATTTTTGTATATTTGTAATTTTGAAATATAACATTAAAGAGTATTTTTGATGTGATGAATTGCTGTGTCATTTATCAGATTTACCAATTGTTATAATTTCAATTTGTGCTGGTTAATTATGAACAATGGGTAAAATTGGGGCTCCATTAGGGCTCCTCCCCTAACCGCATCAAGATTTTGATAAAACTTGAGAACCCTGAATGTAATAAAATTAAATGTTTATTTATTTATTTAAAATATGTTTATTTCATTTTTAAAAAGTTTTTTTTTTTTTTTATATTTTCAATATTTGAATATTTTAATTGGATTATTTTTTAATATTTGAATATTTTAAGGGGGTTTCAAATATTACCCTTTGTGGGGTCACTTGAGACACATAGGAACAGTGAATCACATCCTTTTTGACTTCAATGTCTCTCTGTGGTCATTAAAAATCCCATGGCACTTCTCGTAAAGAGTAGGGGTGTAACCCCGGTGTCCTGGCCAAATTCCCTCTACTGGCCCTTGTCTATCATGGCCTCCTAGTAATCCCCATCCACTTGATTGGCTCTATCACTCTCTCCTCTCCGCCTGTAGCTGGTGTGTGGTGAGCGCACTGGTGCCGTTGTGCTGTGGCTGCCGTCGCATCATCCAAGTGGATGCTGCACACTGGTGGTGGTTGACGAGAGACCCCCCACATGATTGTAAAGCGCTTTGGGTGTACAGCAATACACAATAAGGCGCTATATAAATGCATCATTCATTCATTCATTCATTCCTTATAGTCCTATTCTCCACAACAAATCCAGTACATTTGTTATAAAAATAGCCAAATAATAAGAAATATCTTGATTGACTAATTTGTCACAATTTTAACTCATCTTGAGGCCTCATTGGAAGTTTATCCGTGTCTGCTCTAGAAGTTAGGCCTATATGACACTGCTAGCAAGATAAGCAAGGTTTCACCGAGTAGGCTACAACATGTTCCTGGCTCAACATCTTTATTGATCCTGGAACAGCATTCATATCAACCAATTAGAATTGAAGTTATGCCAAGTTTAGGCTTTCAACCATGCTTCTAGATCAGTGTTATTATCATTTCCCTCTGATTGTAGGGGTAGGGTTAGGACTATTTTTATGGACAGGAATGATGTTCCAAGATCAACAAAAATATGTTGATACAGTACTTGGCAAAATAATTGTGCCCCAAGCTTTGCACAAACAGCAACTAAAGTATCTTCTTGCACATCCCAAAACCATAAAAAACTCTTCATAAGTTTGAACTTAGACACTTGAACTTTTCGAGACACTCTACCTACAAAACATATGTCAGCAATAGCATATATGTTATAGATGTAAGTACATGTAGCCTCACATCCAGTCTAAGGACATGTCCACCAAAGCGTTTTTAGCCAGCCGAAAATGCTAGGCAATCTGCTGAAAACGCCTAGCTGTGGGCGATTGAAAGTGTTTTGGCAGTGCAGCGTTTTTTTTTTTTTGAGACGCTTTGTTGCTATACAGAATATCCGTAGCACAGTTTACTTGTAACTGATTTCGCTGATAATTTGTATAATACTAATAATGTTTGTATAGTACGGATGTCATATGGTATAGACACGTATGTTCGGAAACCAGAAATATAATTTTTCCATCTACTCTGCTATTTGATGTTGTACAGAAAGAATGTTGTGACAGTTGGTCGGTGTGGTATTTTTCCCGCCCCTCCTCCATTGTGATTGGACGGTCTGGTAGAAAGTGACAGTGATGAGCGTTTTAACCAAAGTTTAACATTCTTTAACTCTCGCCGATCTATAAAAAACGCTGAGTGTTCAGTGCTTTATAGCCAGAAAAATGCATGGCGTTTTAAAAACGCGGCACTCCCATTGAAAACAATTGAATAAACACACCAGTCGCGTGAAAAAAAAACCGCATTGGTGGACACGACACACAGCCTAAGTGTCTGCTGCATCTATACCAAAAAATATTGTTAAATGTTGTTAAAAAAAAAATTCAAGGCAGTTTCAAAGTCTGTCCTTTTTAAGCTAAATTAGCCATTGTCAGAAGTGTTGCATCTAAGCCAGAAATAGACTTACCACGTAGGTTTACATTTTTGGGGGGCATATTTCGAAGGTGGGCCTAGTTAGACTTACACCCTGATTAGCCAATGCTGACTGTGCCGTATATTTTCCAAATGTGGCCCAAATTATTATGAATTATATGGGCCATATTTGCCATGCCATATGGGTGGCACTTTCGGCTCACACCTGAGGCAGTGCCACTGTACCATATCTTTGCCAAAACTAGCCCAAATACATTCTGAGATAACTGTGCCTCATTTGCAGCGTTATATGTGGGCCACTTTTGGCTCACATCCAGATGAGCCAGTGGTCACTTAGCCATATCTTTGCCAAACCTGGCCCAGATATGTTTTGAGATAACTGGGCCAAATTTGCAACATTATATGTGGACCACTTTTGGCTCACATCCAGATGAGCCAGTGGTCACTGAGCCATATCTTTGCCAAACCTGGCCCAGATGTGTTTTAAGATAACTGGGCCACATTTTCAATATTATATGTGGGCCACTTTTGGCTCACATCCAGATGAGCCAGTGGTCACTGAGCCATATCTTTGCCAAACCTGGCCCAGATGTGTTTTGAGATAACTGGGACACATTTTCAATATTATATGTGGGCCACTTTTGGCTCACATCCAGATGAGCCAGTGGTCACTCAGCCATCTTTGCCAAACCTGGCCCAGATATGTTTTGAGATAACTGGGCCAAATTTGCAACATTATATGTGGGCCACTTTTGGCTCACATCCTGATGAGCCAGTGGTCACTCAGCCATATCTTTGCCAAACCTGGCCCAGATATGTTTTGAGATAACTGGGCTACATTTGCAACATTATATGTGGGTCATTTTTGGCTCACATCCAGATGAGCCAGTGGTCACTGAGCCATATCTTTGCCAAACCTGGCCCAGATGTGTTTTAAGATAACTGGGCCACATTTTCAACATTATATGTGGGCCATTTTTGGCTCACATCCAGATGAGCCAGTGGTCACTGAGCCATATATTTGCCAAACCTGTCCCAGATGTGTTATAAGATAACTGGGCCACATTAGCAACATTATATGTGGGCCACTTTTGGCTCACATCCAGATGAGCCAGTGGTCACTGTGCCATATCTTTGCCAAACCTGGCCCAGATGTGTTATAAGATAACTGGGCCACATTTTCAGGATTATATGTGGGCCACTTTTGGCTCACATCGAGGTGAGCCAGTGCCACTGTGCCATATCTTTGCCAAACCGGGCCCAGATATGTTTTGAGATAACTGGGCCACATTTTCAGGATTATATGTGGGCCACTTTTGGCTCACATCCAGATGAGCCAGTGCCACTGTACCATATCTTTGCCAAACCTGGCCCAGATATGTTTTAAGATAATTGGGCCACATTTGCTGAAACATATGTGGGCCATATTTGGTTTACATCCAGATTAGTCATTGTCAATTGTGCCACGTTTTTGCCATAGGTGGCCCACATTTGGTTTGTCATATTTGGGCCATGTTTATTATCTATCATATGGGCCACTTTAGGCTCAGATTCAGATTACACATTGCCATGAGTGCCGCATCTTTGCCTAAAATGGCCCAGATGTGATTTACATTTTTTGGGCCATATTTGCCATTTTACATGTGGGCCACTTCAGGCTCAGACACATTTGGTCCGGGCCATAAGAAGGCCACCAGTGCGCATCATTGCCTGAAGTGGCCCACATCCGTCTGCTATCTGGGAATAATGTCTGCAAGCTCACATTAGAAGTCTGGTGCTACTGCCAATTATAACAATAGCCTAGTAATGATAATAGGCCTACCTACCGCTACTGATGATAATAATAATAATAATGTGGGCCTAAAAATAATAGCCTAGGGCTATCTATCTATCTATCTATCTATCTATCTATCTATCTATCTATCTATCTATCTATCTATCTATCTATCTATCTATCTATCTATCTATCTATGCAAGGTGGTGTTTGGGATGTGGGGGGGGGGGCACTGGGGCCCCAACTGCAATGAACCAGCTTTGGGGGGGCCCAGCTTGCAAAAGGTTGAGAACCCCTGCTTTAGAGCATCACGGTTTTAGGTTTGAAAGATCTAAAATCTTATTTGTTAAAACAAAAGTTATATCGTTGTTTAATCTTACTGCTTTTCATCATCTTGTAGACATACCCAGTGTGATTCTAAGTTTTTTATTTGTAAAAGGTTTGTATGAGACATCACAAAAGTCTAAATGTTTAACTGTATAGTGGTTGTTTTAGTGTGTGTGTGTGTGTGTTTGTGTTTGTGTTTTATTATACTATTTGCAACAGTAATATTGAACTTTACACATGTTTTACACATACTTAACATCTTAACACATCTGTATCATTAAGATATTTGTCACAAACTGTCAGACACATCAGGTGAGCTGATAATTTGGATTTATCGACTATTTGAATTATTTCCTCTGTCAACTATTTGATCAAATCTTAGTCAAATTAAATTTTAAAGACTCTTATGTTTTTATTGTAATATAATAAAACATAATAGTGTGAAATAATGTTGCATTTAAACACCATGGCTAATAATACCATTTTTAAAGTGAGAAAGAAAGTCTAATCTACTGTAAAGATACTGTGAGACATTTGTAGCAACTTGTTTAGGATGTACTTTTGTAAACAACCTTATGATGTCAAATTTTTAGTCTAATTTAGGTCTAATTCATAAAGGAAAATTTCTGTAACCACCTTTGCATTCATCAGAGGATCATTTGACTTCTAATCCCTGCTTTAGGGCATCATGGTTTTTCAGTTCAAGTTCAAGTCAGCTTTATTGTCAATTCTTCTACATGTACAGCACATACATACAGAGAATTGAAATTGCGTTACTCTCAGACCCTTGGTGCATACAGATAACATTAAACACGTTCAGATACAGATAAATACAGTTTAAACATATGTACATACAACTATACAAATATACAAATGAGGATATTGTAGAAAAAAATAAGAATTAGATCGATAAAGTGGCATAAGGCGCATGGCAGATAGAGTGCAAAACCAGTTAGATAAAAACATCACTGTGTAGATATATTTGTAGTGCAAAAGAGCTTATCAGTATGAAAAAAAAGAGAGATAGATAAAGTGCATAAGGCACATGGCAGAATAGATGGAGTGCAAACCAGTTGAATGTACAAAAACAATCTGTGCAGATTTGTTTTGTTTTGTTATGAGTGTAGTGCAAGAAGAGCTTATCAGTCTGTTAAAGTGACAAATTGAAGTGACTGTTTGGATAGTTTTTGTCAGACTATCCGAAGAGGTAATTTGCAGTCAATGTTGGATGGGTAGTGATCAGCCAATGCTGCATAAGTGACAGGTGCCGGTCACAGTTTTTTGGTCGGTGGGGGGGGGGGGGGGTCACAGAGTCAGAGTTCCTAGTGTGTTGCTGTGTTAAATGGGGGTGAAAGAGGGGAGGGGGGGGGGGGGGCAAGGACGGGAGGGAGTTCAGCTTCCTGACAGCCTGATGTATGAGGCTTGTTTTAACTTCACCAGATATGTGTCGTAAAAAGGCCACACACCCTTTGACCATTCCAGTGAATTTTTCCCTGAACTTTTGACAGAGTTCACACATGCAGGTGCATGCCATAAAATGGTTAACATGGATGTCATTTGATCACTGAACTTTAGGCGAAAAGTTCACCAGGACCGGACCCCCATCCGCACTCGCAGGTGCATGTTGTAAAAAAGGATGCAATCACTGAACATCTTACATGAAATGTTTTGATCACTGAACTTTGTCTGACACAACACCACCGTTCAAATCGCCAGATCCCTCCAAACTCGCTAGATTACGATTATAAAACAATCCCCATAAATTTTTTTTAGATGTTTTACAACGGTCTCTTGATCAGGTAGGATCGTATCAGTAATCATTCATCCCAGACATCCATCGACACATTCTCGTTTCGTTGCACTGCGTTTCGTTGCATTTCGTAGTACCCTATATTATAGAAGTTTAGACGTTGTGAGTCCGTTTCAACTGATAGATATCACACCACAAGTGTTACGGTGAGAAATCAAAGAGGAATACTGTGTTGATTTTATTAAGCGGTATGAAACAAAAACATTTACTTTCATTCCTGTTAAATATTTGTATGCTGCGTGAATGTGGTTTAACCGTTAGGCTACTCTATAGCACAGCGTCACAAATTCTGCATGCCATCTTCAAACCTTCTCTCCTTTCATTGCGATGCGTGGGCTGCGATATCTTGCATTTCGTATTATGTTATGAAAGTTTAGACGTTGTACGTCTGTTTCAACTGATAAGAAGCCGTACAGCAAGAAAATCAAAGAGAAATCGTGTCTTGATTTATTACAAAAAAACATTTGGGTTCATGCCAGTTTGCATCCACATACACATGTATGCATTTGAACTGTTATACCACATCGCAAGTTTTAAGATTGATAAAAACCAAAAGACATATTAAACTAAACTGAGCTAGATAATAGGGGTGCAACGGATCGTAGATGATCCGTACGGACCAGTCCCCATGGTTCGGCACGTATGTGATTTGCGGATTAACTGATAAGTTTAACCACCATAGAGTGAAAGTGTATCATTTGCACGCGTTTCGGGACTCGCGCTCCGTTTTCTGCGCTCAGCAGCTGCCGCACACACTGAAGCGCGCACACGCAGAGAGAGACTGAGGCGTGATTCAGATACTGCATTTCAGACAACACCTCAATGGATGGATACATACACACACACAAAGTTATGTTAAAATACCCGTTTTGGCAAGTATTCTGGTAAAAACAGTTGGTTATGTCTTAAGTTAACATATACAGCTGAGAAAGCAACCGGATGTGTGTCAGTGTTTGGTCTGTGCATTTAGTCTTAAAGAGACAGCAAATACCTGCTTCTGTCTGCTAATCATCTGTATTTTTAACTTATGCAGTAAGCATTATTGTGTTGTTTTACATTTAATTTTTACATTTCTGCACCTGAATACTACTGTTACTGTCTTTATTTATAATTTTATGTTGTAGGCTGTTCATCTATGCTTGTAATTTGTGTAATTGTTCTTGTTTTATTACTGACTTAAGTAGTTAAGCTAGTAGTTTACAAAACTTTTTTTTGCTGATCCGAAAAATGATCCAATCCGTGAATCAAAATCCGTAGTATGATCCGAAACGTGAGTTTTGTGATCCGTTGCTCCAGTACTAGATAATGACATCTCTGAAATTCAATAATGAAATGCCTTTAACTGAAAATTGAGTGTTTAACCTTTTAGGCGCCAGGGTTTTTTGGAAAAAATGCTGGATTTTGACATCAAGATTTCATTTCATTGAGAATTTCTTGTGGCTTGAAAGGGCTTCAAGTTCAAGTTGTTGAGCTTTATTGTCATGCCGCTACATGTGGGGACATACAGTGGAACGAAAAGCCATGTTGTGCCTCGCAGGGCCACGGTGCTACATAAATACAGATATACAACAATGAGGTAAAAACACTATAAACCTATACACAACTAACCTACTGACAGATTTTAACTGTAAGTATACTATATATAAATATTTACCCTATACGAACTAAAAAATAAAAGATAAAAAATACAAACTATACGAATGTTTCACATAAATACTGTACATGTGCAAAGAGAAACATTGTGAGTCAAGCAGCTATCTGGGGGAACAGTGTAGGATGATTTGTAGTGCATGAGCATGTAAACATACATATATTGCTGAGTATTGCTGGATGACTACAAGGCTGCATCTTACATCGCGCGCAGAGCGGTGAAGGAGGCGAAGCAGCGCTACGGGAGGAAACTAGAGTCGCAATTCCAACATGGCGGCTCTAGGAGCTTGTGGCAGGGACTTAGAACCATCACGGACTATAAAACACCACCCTCCAGATCGGGGAATGCGGACGCTTCTCTGGCTGACGAGCTGAACACTTTTTATGCTCGCTTCGAGGCTGCAGCTAATCACGCTAGCGGCGCTAGCAGTGCTAACTGCATGCACGCTGAGAAAGCCGGTGAGGACAACGTGTTCACCATCACGGAGCATGACGTGAGGAGGGCATTCAGGAGAGTGAACATCAGGAAGGCAGCAGGACCAGATGGCATCACAGGTCGGGTTCTGAAGGCCTGCGCTGACCAGCTAGCACCGGTGTTCACCGAGATCTTCAACCTCTCCCTGGAACAGTCTACAGTCCCCTCATGCTTTAAGCAGTCCACCATTGTTCCTGTCCCCAAGAAACCCCAGCCCACCTGTCTAAACGACTATCGCCCTGTAGCACTCACATCAGTGGTGATGAAGTGCTTTGAGAGACTGGTCAGAGACTTCATCATTGCATCACACTGGATCCACTACAGTTTGCATACAGGCATAACCGATCCACGGAGGATGCTATCTCACACCTCCTCCACACCACAACAAGTCACCTGGACTGCAGAAAAGGGAATTATGTAAAAATGCTGTTTGTGGACTACAGTTCAGCGTTTAACACCATAATTCCCTCCACACTCACCTCCAAGTTGGAGGTCCTTGGTCTCAGCACATACTTGTGCCAATGGATCTCCAGCTTCCTGAAGGACAGACAGCAAGCCGTACGGATGGGTAAACACACCTCATCCTCCATCACCCTAAGTACTGGAGCCCCTCAAGGTTGTGTTCTGAGCCCCCTGCTGTACTCACTGTACACTTATGACTGTGTGGCCACTTCCAACTCCACCACCATCATCAAGTTTGCTGATGACACTGTTGTGTTGGGCCTGATCTCAGACAACGACGAGACGGCCTACATACAGGAGATTAAGAACCTGGAGAGTTGGTGCCAGGTGAATAGTCTACACCTGAACATCAACAAAACTAAGGAGCTGATAGTGGACTTCAGTACGAAGCAGGAGCGGTCATACCAGCCGATCACGATCAACGGGACTCCAGTGGAGAGAGTGGACAGCTTCAGATACCTGGGTGTTCACATCACGCAGGACTTGACTTGGTCCTGTCATACCAGCACCCTGGTGAAGAAGGCCAGGCAGCGTCTGTACCATCTGAGACGCTTAAGGGACTTTAGACTTCCCTCTCGGGTGCTTAAGACTTTTTACACCTGCACCATCGAGAGCGTCCTGACGGGCAGTATCACTTCCTGGTTCGGGAACTACACTATGCAGGACAGACGAGCCCTCCAGAGGGTGGTGCGTTCAGCGGAACGTACCATTCACACCGAGCTCCCTGACCTGCAGGACATCTACAGCAAGCGGTGCCTGACCAGGGCCAGGAAGATAGTGAAGGACCTCAGCCATCCCAACAATGGACTCTTTTCTCTGCTGCGTTCAGGGAGGCGCTTCCGCTCCATGAAGGCGAACACAGAGAGAATGAGGAGGAGCTTCTTCCCGCAGGCCATTCGGAGTCTTAACCACTCTCCACTCTAAGCACATCACCCCACACTTCCACTTTGCACACTTTCAATACAATCTGCACTAATTTGTAGAAGGTTACGTAAGGATAAATGAGTGGGACCTACATACCATTTGTCTTTTGTCTTTAGTATTCCTTTTACTCACTTATACACTTTACTGCACTGCACAGCACACGGACACTTTATCACTTTTATCACATCCGAATGACATTTTTATTTATTTATTCTTCATATCTATTTTATTCTCATATCTATTTTTTATTTTATTGCTAGTTTATTTCTGTATATATGTTTACTGTACTTTTTCTATTTGTATTTTTATAAACTTGAGGTTTTTCTTAATTTTGTTGGACAATTTGTTGGACAGTCGTACAATACATTTCACTACATGTCGTACTATGTATGTATATGTATGTGACAAATAAAATTTGAATTTGAATTTGAATTTGAGTATTTTGAGGGATTGTGTACACGCAGCAGTGTGTTAAAAGTGTCTAGCGCACATAAAGGAGAGTGTTACTACAGGTGGTTTGTACAGGCCCACTCACCTGTGTGTAGCACACTTCGAATTGCACAAAAAAAGGTTTCATACAGTTTTTTCCTTTGGTGTGGTAAGGTTAGGGGGGTGTTTGGGGAGAGGGGTCCATGTTTCAGGAGGTAGGGGTTTGCATGGGGTTTCAGAGGGGGGTGGGGTGGTTTGAGTTCAGGGCTCTCACAGCCTGGGGGAAAAAGCTGTTGAGCAGTCTGGCAGAGCGGGCCATCTTACCGTCTTCCTGATGGTAGGAGCTGGAAGACAAAAAATTAAGTGTGAATAACTAAATAAAATGAAATCAAACAAAACAAAACAAACAACATTTTACCTGTTGCTTAGAAGTGATTTTTTTTAAGTGAAAAAAAGTCTGGGTTAAATACCGCACCAGAAGTCTTAAACTGGACAAAAATCAAAGACCGATCAAAGGAATAGGCATATTAAGCGTGAATAGCTAAATAAAATAAAAGCTTGTGCCTTAGATGTGATTGTTTAGAAGAACATTTGTATAGGCTAACCTATTTTTTAAAGTGAAAAAAACTTATGTAACACAGCAGAAGTCTTAAGCTTGACAAAAATCAAAGAGTTTTTCAGAATTTTTTTTTCAAGTTCCACAAATCCCCAGTGAGGACCCTAGACAGCCATCAGGGAAAACCATTGGAACCAGTTGAGCCCTTACAATCTGACTGTGCAGCAGTTGGAATTGAACTGCTGGGTCGTCTGGCCAGAGAAGAAATGGCCATAATAAGAGGAATGTGCAAAATTAATGTTCAAAAAAGTTGTACAGGGTATTTAAATAGCAGCAATATGAGGTAGATAAAAATTATGAATAGCTTATTGATATATGATATTTACATGGAGAAAAATTATGAATAACTTGTTGATATGGTGATATTTACATGGAGTCAAGTGATGTTATGACACAGAGTTAGAGTTTAGGAGCCTGATGGCCTGGGGGAAGAAGCTCCTCCTAAGTCTCTCAGTTTTTGCCATCAGGCTACGGAAGCGCTTACCAGATGGAAGCAAAGTGAATAGTCGGTTACCAGGGTGATTTGAGTCCTTGAAGATTTTAACAGCTCTATTTTTGCAGCGTTTGAGGTAGATGTCCTGCAGAGAGGGGAGAGCAGACCCTGAGATGCACTCAGCTAAGCGCACAACTCTCTGTAGTGCTTTGCAGTCCTGATTGGAGCTGTTTCCATACCACACTGAGATGCACTGAGTCAATACACTTACTATGGTCCCTGAATAGAAAGTTTTCAGGATTGCTGGTGAGACCCTGAATTTCCTCAGCTGTCGCAGATGGTACAGTCTTTGCCTGGCTTTCTTAACCTGTGTTTGGATGTGTGTAGTCCAAGTCAGGTTCTCGGAGATGTTTACACCGAGGTACTTGAAGCTACTCACTCTCTCCACAGGGGTCCCACTGATCATAAGAGGAGTGTAGGGCTGCTGCTGTCTCTTCCTAATGTCCATGATCAGCTCTTTAGTTTTGCTCACATTCAGAGAGAGACACTTGTCCTGGCACCATGATGTGAGACTCTCTACCTCATCCAAGTATGCGGTCTCATCATTGTTGGAGATGAGGCCCAGAACCACAGTATCATTAGCGAATTTGACAATAGATGACAAATGTGGCTCTTTACAAGTCTCTCAAAAACCTTCATGACTATAGATGTGAGGGCAACTGGGAGATAGTCATTCAGGCAAGAGGGTTTATTGTTCTTTGGCACAGGGATAATAATGGATTTTTTGAATGAGGTGGGAACCACGGAGGTAGCAAGGGACACATTAAAGATGGAAGTGAACAAACCAGAGAGCTGATTGGCGCAGGACCTCAGAACACGGCCGGTTATCCCATCAGGTCCGGCTGCTTTCCTGACGTTCACTCTCTTTAGCGCCCTCCGAACCTCATCCTCCGACACGGTGATTACAGGATCATCGCTGCTCTGCCTGATGCTTCCTGACGCGCTGGTCGGCAGAGTCGCGCCGCTGCAATCGAAGCGGCCGTAGAAGATGTTTAACTCGCCGGTCAGCAACGGATCTGCTCTCACCTCTGCGGAGGATTTGTCTCCGAAGGCACAGATGGTCCTCAGTCCCTGCCACATGCGTCGAGAGTCATTGAGCTGGAATTGAGACTCAATACTCTCTTTGTATCTGTGTTTGGCGGCTCTTACTTCGCGTCGGAGAGCATAGCACGATGCTTTGTACTCGCTCGTATTCCCAGACAGAAGAGCCTCATTGTAAGCGGCAGTGCGTGTGTTAACCGCAGCACGGATTGTTCTGTCCACCTACGGTTTCTGATTGGAGAATGTCCTTATCGTTATGGTTTCTGTAGCTTGCTCAGTTAGCGTGTTTACAAAGCTTAATGCTACATCCGTGAACTCGCTGACGTCAGAAGAACTCGCCCGGAACATGTCCCAGTCGATGTCATCAAGCGCCGCCTGCAGCATAGTCTCTGAGTGGGAGGACCAGTGCGTCACTACTCTCTGCACCGGAGGATCCTGAACGAGCCTTTGTTTGTATTCCGGTGTGAGGAAAATGGCGGCATGGTCCGATTTGCCAAAAGCCGGTAGTGAGCGGGCTTTGTAGGCATTTTTGAACTGAGTGTAGCAATGATCCAGTGTGTTTGGTCCTCTAGTTGGACAGGATACGTGTTGATGAAAGTTCGGCATGACCTGCCTGAGGTTGGCTTTGTTAAATTCCCCCGCGATGATAAAGGCAGCGTCAGGATGTTTGTTAATGTAGCCGTTGAGCACATCGTGAAGCTTAGACAAAGCCAAGCCGGTGTCCGCCTGTGGTGGAATGTACACAGCAGTAACAATGATCGATGAGAACTCCCGGGGCAGATAAAATGGGTGGCAGATAATGGAAAGATGTTCCAGATGAGGCGAGCAGGAACGCGACACAATGGAGATATTCCTGGGATCACACCATTTCTTGTTGATCATGAAACATACTCCTCCACCCCTGGATTTACCGGCCTTTGCTGTTCTGTCCGTAATGCCGAAGTTATCACTCGGCATTACAGCAGTGTCCGGGACCGAGGACGAAAGCCACGTTTCTGACAAACAAAGGATGTTACAGTCCCTTATGTCCCGTTGGAAACTAATCCTGGCTCTAAGATCGTCCATCTTATTCTCCAAGGATTGGACATTAGCGATGAGAATGCTTGGAAGAGAAGGACTGTGAGCCCTTTTCCTGAGTCTGACTCGAATTCCAGCGCGCTTCCCGCGGTGTTTCTTGATCCGTCGCCTTGGGGGGTTATTGTTTATCTCCGCGTTCCGAAGAATCTCCAGAGGCCACGCAGGATTCGTGGATAAAGTGTCCTGGAACAGGTTGGTGTAGCGGTTTCCAATGTCCAAAAGTGTTTCTATGTTGTAGGTGATCAGTGCCGATGTGAAATGTGTAAAAAGAGAAAGTAAAAGTAAGTAAAAAAGAAAGTTAAAGCAAAATCTCAGCGGAGCGACCCGAACGGCGTCCGTACACAGCGGCGCCATCTCTATTTTCTTATTTTGATAATTGTGCAGTTGCTTTGACACAATTTGTATTGTTAAACGCGCTATATAAATAAAGGTGACTTGACTTAAAGTGAAAAGCATTAGGATGAATTCTGAATGGCTTCATTAATTAAGAAACACTAAAGATGTATTAAAAATAACTTTAAAACATCACTTTAATTCTTTTAAATGTTGGTCCTTACCCTGTCGGTCTCTCCGCCCGTGTTAGGGGCTGGCAGTAGGCATGGTCTGACTGCAACGCTTGTAAACTCATTCTAAATTTAACAGCGTGGAGCGAGCATGGATCTGCTGGATCAGCATGCGATGCTCAGTTCTTTTTCCCCTTCTTTTCTTTTCTTTTCTTTTCTTTTCTAACTTGTGGTAAAAAGCTAGCTTTTAAATTGTAATGATACAAGATTATGTCATGTATCTTATACTCTTACTTAACGATCTGATTTTTTATTTCACACCACGGTAAGATAAGTCAGCTCTATTTTCTTTAACTTTGTATCTGTTATGAACTCAAACTTTTTTAAAAGTGCAGCATAGATTTTGACATCTATCTCACTTAACTAACGAGTCTGATATATTTTGTCGAATGTGCTCACGTCTTCTTTTTATTTAACTTTTTTCAAACTAACAAGTTTTAAATTGTAGCCTAATGATAGAAAACTACCGTTTCTAATGCCATATCTAATGCTTTTTGTTTTATTTTCTAACTTTTCCGAAAATTGTTTTAACAACACTAACTCATCTTGACCTGTAGGGAAAAACAGTCAATGCATGTTTTATGTGTATTTTTGATGATTTTTTCTTAATATGTGAAAACACTTTAATAAAAACTTCCCTTTATTCCAACACAATTTCACCATTTAAAGATTAAAGCACATAACAGTTTCAACGGGAAAACACATTGTCATAAATTCCTTAAGATCACTGGGGTGGTTGAAACAGATGGCCACTTAGACAGGTGGGGGTGGACAAAACAGATGTCCGAACAGGTGTCCAGTTATGGGTGGGGGGAGGAATTTTTATAGACATATAGACACAGTGCACTAAGGTCTCTCTCTATCATTCAACAGCTCCTGTATAGTAGGAGAGACTGGCTGGAGTACTCTATTCATGCAGATGCTGCATTCTTCTACCCATGCAGAATGTTTCAAGCGCCCTCCTCTGCCACAGACACCACATTTACGATTATTGGATTTTGCGACTGGAAGCATGCAGTGGAAACTGGGAAAGGACTTAATTAACATTCAGCGTCAAAAGAACACCAGACTTGTGAAGCTATGTGGAGGGACGAGGAGAGACGGATTCAGACCGGTAAAGAAATCACAACTATAATCAATGCAGAACATTTGGAACACAATAGGTACTACTTATCATCAATAATCGATGCCGTCGAGTTCCAAGCAGTGAACCAGCTACCTTTTAGAGGTGACCATGATGCTTTTGATTATATGTCTGAAGATGGATGCAAATTAATTTTGTCCTTATTTGAATATACTTTGAGAAAAGATGCTGTGTTGGCCAAGATAGCGCAGACTATCCCACACAATGCTAGGTATACTAGCCATGACATTCTAAACAGTTTGATAGAGATTATGAGTACTTTGGTCACGGAGCACATAGTGAAAGAGGTTGGCGAGTCATTTTATACGATAAAAGTGGATGGAACTCGAGACCCCACAGGAAGAGAGAATATTGCGATAGTTGTGTGTTTTGTGAATGAACTGAATGAGCCAACTGAACGTCTTCTGACAATTGCCACCGCTGACTAGGGAGACGCAGAAACACTGACTGACACGATCATTGAAGAATTAACAAAAACAGGACTGAGTTCTGGGAAAATCATCAGTCAGGTGTATGATGGCGCCTCCCTGGAGGGGAGGGGTGCAAAAACATCAACAACAAAAATTGCACCGAGATATACCCTATGTCCACTGTTTCAACCACCAATTACATTTGGTGGTCACCCATGCTTTGTCAGCAGACAAAAGCTTGGTGGACTTCCAGCTTGGTGGACTTTTTCTCTATGTGTAACATGCTCTACAAATTTTGCAGAAAGCCTACCGTTGCCATTCTCTACAAGGGAGAGACATTGAAGCACCTCCTAGACCAACGCTTGACTGGTCATTTTGGCACAGTCTCCATTATTCTGAGATCATTTGATGACCTATCCACACTGCTCTGAGAAATCAACAGCAGCCCAGCCTATAGAACAGCAGGTTTACTATGGGCCATGTCTGAACCCAGCTTTAGGTTCTTTGCTGAGATAGTGCACAAAATCTTATCGTATCTCGACCCCCCTAATCTGATGCTACAGTCAGAAGACATGGATCTGTTAACAGGTGTGCAACTTCAAATTCAGCATGTACGTGTATTGAAAATCTCCGTTCTGAGACGGAATTTGTGACACTCTTGAAGCTTTGCAAGGATGCAACAACAGAACCTGTGGCAAATAAGAGACGGCACACACTAAACACATTCTTCGCTATGTATGAAGTTGAGGAAAGAATTATATATTCCTCCAAGATGGCGCCTGTGTATTTGGCGTGCCGTCTACTGCTCTCCTGTTTGTTTGTCTGAAAAAAACAAAACAAAAAAAAACAAAACAAAACCTCTTTCCCTCTATCTTTCTCTCCGCTTACTAGCTTGTGCTTATTTGAACAATGACTGAGACTTGGTGTTACGAGCACTTCCTCTGTCTGATTGCCTCTTCAAGATTAATCGCTTTGTGTATTCCCCAATTGTAAGTCGCTTTGGATAAAAGCGTCTGCCAAATGACTAAATGTAAATGTAAATGTCTGGTTATCTGCTCTGTCTCTAAACTGCTGCTCGCTTTTAATCTACGACCGCCGAGCACTCTTGGACATCCGTGACTCTGTTGCAGACACACTCATAAACTCTTATACTTCGGATGTGGACTGCTCTCGTGACAATACGAATGAGTCGTTCCAAATGGTCATCCCAGATTGTATCCGCCGGTGGCCCCTCAACATCCCGTGGAGAAAGCGTAGGAGGAAACGAGGCAACCGCGGAGGATACCTCGTGAAGCTGAAAGCTCGTCTGCGGGCTGGCTTTCTCTCGGATCCTACCTATGAATCGTCTCACCGCAGCTCTGCTACCTGGCGCCCGCTGGACTTGATCTACCGGTGGCTTCATCCTGTTGTCCCCCTGCACCTGAGTCCTGTTTCTCGTGCCGGTCTCCACCGAATCGGCCTCGGCTCTCGAAGACGTGGAGTAACTCACGGAAATCTGCGCTCACTGAAACGAGCGCCCTCATCTCCTGTTATTATTTCTCCACCGAAGATGGCATTATTAAATGCCCGCTCCTTGGTGAATAAGACCTTTTTATTAAATGACTTTTACTCATCTCACAACTTGGATTTTATGTTCATTACGGAATCCTGGATAAAGGTTGGTGATCTAACTCCTTTTGCTAATCTGATCCCCTCTGACTGTACATTTTTTAACTCTCCTCGTCTGAATGGACGCGGGGGCGGGATAGTAACAATTTTAAAGAACTCTCTCTCTGCACGCTGTCGATTGGTCCCTGTAACGGCCTTTTCCAGTTTTGAAGCTCAGTTTCTTCAGTTAGACTGGAATGGTCCTGTATGTTTAGGGGTGATCTACCGTCCTCCGCACTCTTCTAAGGACTTTATACAGCATTTCACTGAACTGGTCGGCAATATTGCCACTAATTACGATCGCTTTCTATTGGTGGGCGATTTTAATATCCATGTTTGCTGTCCGTCAAACCCCCTATCACATGACTTTCTTAATCTTATTGACGCTTTTAATCTATCTCAGTGGATCAGTGACTCTACTCATATTCAGGGCCATACGTTGGATCTTGTACTGTCATATGGGCTTGATGTGACTAATATTGTGCTCTCAGATTATATGATCTCGGACCATAAGCCCATACTATTTTCACTGACTCTTCCAGATCAGTTGTGCTTTGCTGAATGCTGCTCACAGTTGCACTTGGATCAATCATTATCTGACTTGGATGCTGATCAACATCTTAGCCTCATGAATTCTGCCTGGCTTAAATCTAGATTAAAGACACATTTCTTTAATCTGGTTTACACATAACACACTATTACACTTGTATTATTCAAATCCATTAAAGGATTGTTAGGCTGCATTAATTAGATCAACCGGAACCGGGGACACTCCTCATAACACATGATGTACTCGTTACATCATAAGAAGAATGGCATCTACGCTAATATTTGTCTGTTTCTATTCTGTTTCTCAGTCCGTGTCCAGATCAGATGGTGGATCGGCGCCGGGAGATGATGTATGAGGCCCTGATCGTCGGCGGAGGCCGGACACCTGGATGAGCATCGGGGACATATCCCCAGTGAAGACCTCAACTTAAAATCCAATAAACTTAAAATAAAACATACCTAAAAATATAATAATATACTGAACTACATAATACTATTATTGTTAGAAATTGCAACAATATAAAAATAGAAATATAATACATTTATACATTTAAAGTTTTAATTAAAACAATAAATAAACAATAATATTCTGGCCAGAGGAGAACTGGCCCCCTGACTGAACCTGGTTTCTCCCAAGGTTTTTTTCTCCATTCTGTCACAGAGGGAGTTTTGGTTCCTTGCCGCTGTCGCCTCTGGCTTGCTCAGTGGGGGACACTTCATTTCTAGTCAATTATCGTCAATTTGATTTCACAGATACTAATTAAACTAAACTGAGCTAGACAATGACAACTCTGAATTCGATAATGAAATGACTTTAACTAAAAATTGAGTGTTTAATCTTATTATACATTACTAACACTCTATCCTCCAATTTGATACTGTTAAGTGCTTTGACACAATCTGTATTGTAAAAAGCGCTATATAAATAAAGGTGACTTGACTTGACTTAACGGTCTCTGTGACCGCAACA
Organism: Barbus barbus; assembly: GCF_936440315.1. Classification (NCBI taxonomy): domain Eukaryota; kingdom Metazoa; phylum Chordata; class Actinopteri; order Cypriniformes; family Cyprinidae; genus Barbus; species Barbus barbus. The sequence continues at coordinate 187,452 of NC_136756.1, forward strand.
TGACGGCTGAGAGTACATTGCTGGGCGCCACCAGCTTACAAGGGGCTGAAGCGAGCACCACCACTTCGGGAGGTTCTGCAGCATGTGCCGCATGAGAGGCTGCAGTGGGTGCCATCGCCTGGGGCAGTTCTGAGGTGGTGTATGCGGCCCAAACGCAACATAAAGGATCCCCATCCTAGGAAGCGCTTCGGACAGGAGAATTAATTCAGAAACAGGAGGGCTTGAGTGAGTGGGTTTGGGGATACCAGCTGCGCGTGCAGAAACCAGCGCTACATCCCTCACGTTGAACCCCAGACAGGGAACTCGAAGGACCGACCTTAAATCTCTGGGTGTGACAGACTCTGGCAGTTCAGAGGAGACATGAGGAGACTCTGGCTGAAGAGCTGAGGCGTGGAGAGACTCTGGCTGGAGAGCTGAGGCGTGGAGAGACTCTGGCTGGAGAGCTGAGGCGTGGTGTGACTCTGGCTGGAGAGCTGAGGCGTGGTGTGACTCTGGCTGGAGAGCTGAGGCGTGGTGTGACTCTGGCTGAAGTGTCTGTCTCGGCTACAAAAGGATCCAGCGGCTTTTCATGTGGATATTGGCCAGATATGGACACTGCATGAATGTTATTAACCCTCGAGCAGGGCTCGTGACCGCTCGAGGATTACATACAAGAGTTTTTAGATTTCGCCTATTTTTCTGATCTGCCAGACTGTGTGCTCATAGACTTTTTTTTGTAAGGTAGCAGTGGCTAAACAATACTCAACGTAATCAAAGAGAAAGTCCAATGCTTATAAAGCGTGTGTGATTACACAGCTGATCACACAATCATGGTAATGTGAGATTGGTGCAATGGATGATGGGAATTATATTTTGAAGTGATGTGCAACAGTAGTGTAGTGCAAGAGTCAATGTGGTGAGTGAGTGACCTCAGGTGGTGATTGAACGGAAGTGCATGGACAGGATTTGTGACAGTAAGACCTAGAACACTATCTAATACTTGACGGCTGCTCTGTCAGTTCTTCTTCATCAGTTAGGAACTTAGGTGTGCTGTTTGATAGCAATCTTTTGTTTGAAAGCCATGTTTCCAGCATCTGTAAAACTGTGTTTTTCCATCTCAAAAACATATCTAAATTGCGACCTATGCTCTCAACATCAAATGCAGAAATACTAATTCATGCGGGGAAAGCCGATTTGTCACCAGAAGAGACGGACAGACGCGTAAATGCTTTTAAATACTTGGTCGCAGTTCTATTTGTTTAAATTATTTACTTGCTGCTAGGAAGGCATAGTTAGTTTCCTATCTATTTCTACTCTGCATTTTTGTTGTGGTTTTTATGTTTGATTGCACTTACTGGTAATTAGAATAATTTGCGCCTCAGCTGAGAACGAGAGTGTGATTTGTGCAAAGTGTTAGTTTCGTCTTGAGCTATTAGCAGTTCTTTAACCTTATAGGCTGGGTTGATCAGAAGCCGGCCACAGCTGTTTTCACTCTAGTTTCCTAGACTATATTTATTTGATGTCCCAGCGCTGAAGCGTCAGCCTTGTGTGAAGACCAACGAGTGTAAAGACAGACGACTTTTTCCTGCGCGACTTTGACCGAGCAACGACACCAAGCACACACTTAAGTATCGTTTTTATCTTTCCTCACACTTTCCTATCCTCTATCCTCCCACATCTATCATGTGTTTTCAAACCATTCCTGTTCTCTCTCAACCTCACTCTAAAAACACACGCAGAAGGCTACGTAACCCTGCTAACCTGCGCACTATCTCTACATCTTCCACTGCACCTCTTTCTTTCTCTGTGGGTCTTTGGAATTGCCAGTCAGCTGTCAACAAAGCTGACTTCATTTCTGCTTTTTCCTTACAATCCACACTCAGCATCCTGGGCTTGACTGAGACCCCAGCTGCTCTCTCTAACAATTTCTCTTTCTCTCACACCTCTAGGCAAGTTGGTCGGGGTGGGGGCACTGGTCTACTCATTTCAAACAATTGGAAATACTCAACCCACTCTCCCCTAGGCAATCTCAATTCATTTGAATATCATGCCGTTACTGTGACAGCTCCTATAAGACTCCAGATTGTGGTAATCTATCGTCCACCGGGCCAAATACCACCAACCTTCCTAGATGAGCTGGACGGACTGCTGTCCTCTTTCATGGAGGATGGCACTCCACTCTTAGTCTTCGGCGACTTCAACATTCACCTAGACAGGCCTTATGCTACAGACTTCCATTCACTCCTTGCTTCATTTGATCTAAAATGCCTCACCACTACTAGCACGCACAAATCAGGTAACCAACTTGACTTAATTTACACACGCAATTGTACTACTGATAACATTCTGGTACAACCACTACATATCTCTGACCATTTCTTCATTACATTTACTTTACATTTTGCTAACCAGGTGCCACCATCTCCCTTACCGGTTATTTTTAGACGCAACCTACGTTCCCTTTCCCCCTCCCTTCTTTCCTCTGTAGTATCCTCCTCTCTTCCCCCTCCTACTCATTTCTCTTCTCTGGATGTGAATGCAGCTACTGAAACTTTATGCTCTACCTTAACCTCTTGTCTAGAAGACATCTGTCCTCTCTCCTCTAGGCCAGCACGGGCTGCCCATTCTAACCCCTGGTTATCCGATGTTCTTCGTGAGAATCGGACCAAACTCAGAGCGGCAGAGAGAAAATGGCGCAAATCAAACGATCCGTCGGACCTAAGTAGGTATCAGTCTTTGCTTTCATCTTTCTCTACTGAAGTCCACACTGCCAAATCTTCACATTTCCACAACAAGATCAACAGCGCTCCAGACATGCGTAATCTCTTCAGAACATTTAATTCTCTCCTCTGTCCCCCTCCTGCACCTCCCACCACTTCAATAACTGCTGATGACTTTGCCTCTTTTTTCACAGACAAAACTAGAACAATCAGTAACCAGTTCTCAACTCCACAGGACCTCCAATCAACCACATCTGCGGCTCTAACTCCCATCTTCTCCTTCTGTCCCCTCACCGAGGCAGAAGTATCCGAACTTCTCCTCTCCAGCCATCCTACAACATGTCCTCTCGACCCAATCCCCTCACACCTTCTCCAAACAATCTCTCCCACACTCTTACCGGCACTCACACACATTATCAACACATCTCTCCTCACAGGCATCTTCCCCACAGCATTCAAGCAGGCTCGGGTAACGCCACTGCTCAAAAAACCTACATTAAACACTTCTGTTTTAAATAACTACAGACCTGTCTCTCTCCTTCCATTCATAGGGAAAACGCTCGAACGAGTTGTCTTCAACCAGCTCTCACGGTTTCTTTCGCAGTACAACAAACTGGATGCTAAACAGTCAGGTTTCAGGAGTGGCCACTCAACAGAGACTGCGCTACTCTGTCACTGAAGCCCTGCGAATTGCAAAGGCCGACTCCAAATCATCAGTCCTCATTCTGCTGGATCTTTCTGCTGCTTTTGACACTGTCAATCATCAGATTCTCATGTCCAGCCTCTCGTCACTGGGCATCACTGGGATTCCACTTCGCTGGTTTGAATCTTATCTCACCGGTAGATCTTTCAGGGTGGCCTGGGGAGGAGAGGTGTCCAAACCACATCAACTGGTCACTGGAGTTCCTCAGGGATCGGTTCTTGGACCCCTCCTCTTCTCCACATACACTACATTGCTGGGTCCCATCATACATGCACATGGCTTCTCCTATCACTGCTACGCAGATGACACACAACTCTATCTCTCTTTTCAACCAGATGACCCAACGGTAGCTGCACGGATCTCAGACTGCCTGGCGGACATCTCGGCATGGATGAAAGAACATCACCTACAGCTAAATCTGGCAAAGACGGAGCTTCTTGTCTTCCCTGCCACTCCGACTCTACGGCATGACTTCACGATTCAGTTCGGATCATCAATAATTACCCCATCAACTTCGGTCAGAAATCTTGGTGTAACCTTTGATGACCAGCTGACCTTCAAAGAGCACATTGCAAAGACTGCTCGATCCTGCAGGTTCGCACTACACAACATCAGAAAGATCAGGCCCTTTCTGACACAACATGCTGCACAACTTCTTGTCCAGGCCCTTGTCGTTTCTAGGCTGGACTGCTGCAATGCTCTTCTGGCTGGTCTGCCATCAAACACAATCAGACCTCTACAAATGATTCAGAATGCAGCGGCACGACTGATCTTCAATGAGCCCAAAAGAGTGCATGTTACACCTCTTTTCATCTTCTTGCACTGCATGGCTACCAGTGGCAGCTCGCATCAAGTTCAAGACACTGATGCTTGCATACAGAACTACCACAGGCTCAGCACCCTCCTACTTCCACTCACTATTACGAACCTACATCCCCTCCAGAAGTCTGAGATCTGCTAGTGAGCGAAGCCTTGTGGTACCATCACAGAGAGGCTCTAAATGACCAAGATGGCGGCGCGAACACATCGCGAGGCTCAGCGTCTTACCAGATTAAAAAATAGTGTTAATTTACCTGGTTACTTCACTCGTGTTCGCGCGATTCAGTTATGCGAACTACAGCTATACTAAACAGTCACTTTTGGACATCAACAAACAGTGTTCCAACATAGTTTTAGATCATCCTTTCGACTTCAGCGAACTCCCGCCGGAGCTACTGAGATCACCGCGTACAGGCGGATCACTCGTACCGGCCGGAAGTGCTCGGCGTCGGCGTCGAGACCGTAAACAAAGACGGGGAAAGCGTGGAGGGCTGCGTGCTAAGCTAAGGCTAAACCCACATCGACCAGCTCTGCCCAGCATCTTCCTTGCCAATGTACGGTCTCTGATGAACAAGATGGACGAACTAAAGATCTGGACCCTCACACAGAAATGGCTTATGGACTGTAATGTTATGTTCTTCACTGAAACATGGCTCTGCAACGATGTCCCAAACAGCGTGGACGCTCTCTCTTCAGGGCTGACAGAGTAGCAGCAACCTAAAACAAGGGTGGTGGAGTATGCATTTATGTAAATAAATCATGGTGTAAAGACTCTGTCATTGTTGATACCTACTGCTCTGCTGAGCTGGAGTTCCTGATTATCAAGTGCAGGCCATTCTATCTACCACGTGAGTTCATTTGCATTGTTGCTGCTGCAGTTTATGTACCTCCGGACGCTAATGCTAACGTGGCTATGAAGGAACTTTGTGCTGTTATTAGCAAATTACAAACCCTGCACCCGGATGGAGCCTTTATCGTTGCTGGGGACTTCAATCACTGCACTTTTAGATCTGTTCTCCCTAAATTTCATCAAAATGTCTCCTGCACTACAAGGGGACATAAAATATTGGACCACGTTTACACTAATGTGAGTGATGCCTACAAAGTCACACCCCTTCCCCACCTGGGTCAGTCTGATCACCTCTCTTTGTTCCTGCTCCCCAAGTATACCCCAGTCATCAAACGTGTGAGACGTACAATAAGGACTGTTAAAATCTGGCTGGAAGGTGCTGACTCCACTCTTCAACATCAATTCCAGCACACAGACTGGAGTGAGTTTGCTGCCTAGGCCACCACAAACTCTCAGATTAACATTGACATTTATACCAACTCTGTCCTGGAGCACATCAACAGTTGTGTGAGCAGAGTGATCACTCACAAAAAAATAAAAATTTTCCCCAATCAGAAGCCCTGGATGAACAGAGAGGTTCGACCTCCTGCTCAAAGCAAGAGATGCAGCCTTCAGGTCTGGAGACCAGGAGGCTTACAGCTCAGCCAGAGCCAACCTGAGGAAGGGTATCTGCCAGGCCAAACTCACACACAAACAGAAGATTGAAGATCACTTCAATTCTTCAGACCCCCGGCGTATGTGGCAAGGCATACAATCTATCACAGATTACAAACCACCTAACTCTGTGCCCCCCTCCTGCTCTGCCTCCCTCCCAGACGAGCTCAACCACTTTTATGCTCGTTTTGATCAAAATAATAAGGAGATCTCACTCAAAGCTGAGCATCAACCCAGTGAACTGCCTCTCACTCTCTCCACATCAGATGTTTACTCCACTCTGCGCAAGGTGAATGCACAGAAGGCAGCTGGCCCTGACGGAATACCTGGTCGTGTGCTTAAAGCCTGTGCGGAGCAGCTAGCTGAGGTCTTCACGGACATTTTCAATCTTTCCCTGGCCCAAACATCTGTCCCCACTATCTTCAAAACCTCCACCATCGTACCAGTACCGAAACACTCCACTGCCTCGGTCCCTAACGACTTCCGTCCTGTTGCACTCACCCCCATCATTGCCAAGTGTTTTGAGAAACTGGTTGCATCCCACTTAAAATCCTGTCTCCCTGCTACACTAGACCCATTCCAATTTGCCTATCGCCACAATAGGTCAACAGAGGATGCCATCTCAACAGCACTTCACTCTGCCCTCACCCACCTGGACAGTCAAAACACACATGTGAGAATGCTGTTCATAGATTTCAGTTCTGCATTTAATACTGTAATCCCCTCCAAGCTGATCTCCAAGCTCAGCCAGCTTGGAATCAGCACACCCATCTGCAATTGGATTCTAGATTTTCTGACTAACAGACCTCAGTCCGTTAAGTTAGATAACCTCTCCTCCTCCATCATCACCCTGAACACCGGCGTGCCACAGGGCTGCGTACTGAGCCCTCTCCTGTACTCCCTCTTCACCCATGACTGTGTTCCTGTTTATGGCTCCAACACCATAGTCAAATTTGCAGATGACACCACGGTGGTAGGTCTGATCAAGGATGACGATGAATCAGCCTACAGGGATGAGGTGCAGCACCTGGCTGTGTGGTGTGCCACCAACAATCTAGAACTAAACACCCAGAAGACAAAGGAGATCATTGTGGACTTCAGGCGGACTAGGAGTCATGCGCACACACACCCATCTACATCAACGGAGCTGTAGTGGAGCGTGTGTCGAGTTTCAAGTTCCTTGGCATCCACATCTCTGATGACCTCACCTGGTCCCATAACACCTCCACTCTGGTCAAAAAGGCACAGCAGCGCCTTTACTTCTTAAGGAGCCTTAAGAAAGTTCACCTGAATCCCAGGATCCTTGTGGAATTCTACCGCTGTACCATTGAGAGCATACTCACGAACTGCATCTCAGTATGGTACAGCAATTGCTCCGCATCTGACCGCAAAGCACTCCAGCGGGTGGTGAAAACTGCTCAACGGATCACCGGCACCCAGTTAACTTCCATTGAGAACATTTATCATAAGCGCTGTCTGGGCAGGGCAAGAAACATCATCAAGGATGCCTCTCACCCTAACCATGGACTTTTCACCCTCCTTCCATCCGGCAGGCGTTACAGGTGCCTACGCTCTCGCACTAGTAGGCTCTGGAAGAGCTTCTTCCCCGAGGCTGTGACACTTCTGAACGCTACACCACTAATCTAACTCCTGCACCTGCTTATTATTACTGCACTGGTCACAGTACTTTACACACATGCATTTGCACTACTCATATTTTGCACAGACTGCACATTGTTAAAGTTATTACACTATAAACTGTATAAAGTTGTTACTATACAAAGCACAGTAAACTATTTCTATAAAATATTGCACTACTGTTATTTTGCATAGAATACATTGTTCTATCAATACTTGCACACACTCACCAGGACTTCTGGTTAGATGCTAACTGCATTTCATTAGCTCTGTACTTGTACTCTGCATAAATGACAATAAAGTTGAATCTAATCTAATCTAAATCACTCTCTAGAACATTCTCGTTCACCATTCCTGGCTGGTGGAATAATCTTCCCACCCCTATCCGGAATGCTGGATCCCTGTCAATCTTCAAGAAACAACTGAAAACTCATCTCTTTCGGCAGTACTTGACTTCATCCTAAACTCAAAAAAAAAAAAAAAAAAAAAAAAAAACTTTCCCTCTATCCTTCTCTCCCTCCCTTACTAGCTTGTACTTATTTGAACAATGACTGAGACTTGGTGTTATGAGCACTTCCTCTGTCTGATTGCCTCTTCGAGATGAATCGCTTTTTGTATTCCCCAATTGTAAGTCGCTTTGGATAAAAGCGTCTGCCAAATGACTAAATGTAAATCTACCTAACACTGTTGGGGAGGCAGACACACTCTGTCAGTTTAAATCTAGATTAAAGACATATTTGTTTAACCTGGCTTACAAATAACGCACTAATAAACTTCTATTATTCAAATCCATTAAAGGATTGTTAGGCTGCATTAATTAGATCAACCGGAACCGGGAACACTCCTCATAACACATTATGTAAACGTTACATCAGAAAAGCAATGACATCTACGCTAATATTTGTCTGTTTCTATTCTGTTCGTCAGTCCGTGTCCAGATCAGATGGTGGATTGGCGCCGGGAGATGATGTATGTGGCCCTGATCGTCGGCGGAGGCCGGACACCTGGATGAGCCTCGGGGACAAATCCCCAGTGAAGACCTCAACTTAAAATACAATAAACTTAACTCAAGATGGCGCCGGTGAGGTCGGCTGCCGTCACGACTGCTCTGACCAAACCTTGTCTTCTTTTTGTTATTTTTTCGTATTTTAAGCCATAAACACCGGTTTCTTTTTGTAAGATGGCCATCATTACATATGACAGGGCCACTCTTATTTCTATTGGTGCACAATGCACTCACCTTTCGCCGTCTTAGAACCCGGACCCATCTTGGCCGAGCGAGATGCTGAGGAGGAACAAAGGACACGACCCGTACCGGTGCCCTCAAGGGAAACAAGCCGGTGTCAGGAACAGGCTGAGGGCACGCGCACACCGCGCTCCCTTACCGAGTGTCCTGCTCGCCAATGTCCAGTCGCTGGATAACAAGCTCGATGACCTCAGGGCAAGGGTCAGGTTCCAGAGGGACATTCGGGACTGCAACCTTCTCTGCTTCACCGAGACATGGCTGAACCCAGCGGTACCGGACCACGCCATCCAGCCGGCCGAGTTCTTCTCGGTTTACCGCATGGACAGAACGCTGGACTCAGGGAAGACTAGGGGAGGGGGAGTATGTCTGATGGTGAACAAGCACTGGTGCGACAGCACGAGCATTGTTCCCATCTCACGCTCCTGCACACCAAATCTTGAACTTCTGACCATCAAATGTCACCCTTTTATCTCCCTTGGGAATTTACCTCGGTCATCGTCAATGCCGTTTATATTCCACCTCAAGCAGACTTCCATCAGCACATCGGCTGCCCCACCAGGGGCGAAAGGACATTAGATCACTGTTACACCCCATACAAGAACAGCTACAAGACACAGTCACAACCACCGTTTGGGAAATCCAACCATGCCGCCATCTTCCTCATGCCTGTTTACCAACAGAGGCTGAAACAGGAAGCCCCGGTGCAGAGGGAGGTCCCACACTGGACGGACCAATCGACTCTAGGAGCCTGTGGCAGGGACTTAGAACCATCACGGACTATAAAACACCACCCTCCAGATCTGGGAATGCTTCTCTGGCTGATGAGCTAAACACTTTTTATGCTTGCTTCGAGGCTGCAGCTAATCATGCTAGCGGCGCTAGCAGTGCTAACAGCATGCACGCTGAGAAAGCCGGTGAGGACAATGTGTTCACCATCACGGAGCATGACGTGAGGAGGGCATTCAGGAGAGTGAACATCAGGAAGGCCGCAGGACCAGATGGCATCACAGGTCGGGTTCTGAAGGCCTGCACTGACCAGCTAGCACCGGTGTTCACTGAGATCTTCAACCTCTCCCTGGAACAGTCTACAGTCCCCTCATGCTTTAAGCAGTCCACCATTGTTCCTGTCCCCAAGAAACCCCAGCCCACCTGCCTAAACGACTATCACCCTGTAGCCCTCACATCTGTGGTGATGAAGTGCTTTGAGAGACTGGTCAAAGACTTCATCATTGCATCACTACCGGACACACTGGATCCACTACAGTTTGCATACAGACATAACGGCTCCACGGAGGACGCCATCTCAAACCTCCTCCACACCACAACAAGTCACCTGGACTGCAGAAAAGGGAACTACAGTTGAGCATTTAACACCATAATTCCCTCCACACTCACCTCCAAGTTGGAGGTCCTTGGTCTCAGCACATACCTGTGCCAATGGATCTCCAACTTCCTGAAGGACAGACCGCAAGCCTGTGATGAGGACACATCCCTCTCCGATGCACTCAACCACTTTTATTCACGGTTTGAAATGCAGAATGACACACCTGCACAGAAACTACTCGCATCATCAAACGACCAGGTACTCTGTCTCTCTCCAGATGACGTAAAGAAGACCCTCTCCCGGATTAACACACGAAAGGCGGCGGGCCCTGACAACATACCTGGACATACCTGACAACATACCTGGACCTGGACAACATACCTGAGAGACTGTGTTGCACAGCTGACTGATGTCCTAATAGACATCTTCAACACCTCTCTGAGACAGGCAGTCGTCCCCACGTGTCTCAAATCCACCTCCATAATTCCAGTACCAAAGAATTCACCTGTGTTCTGTCTGAATGACTATCGTCCCATGGCATGATGAAGTGCTTTGAGAGGTTAGTCATGCATCACATTAAGTCCAGTCTCCCAAACACACTGGACCCTGTCCAGTTTGCATACCGTCCAAACCGTTCCACGGACCACCACTTTCCACATAGCTCTCAATCACCTGGAACAGAAAGACTCTTATGCAAGAATGCTGTTCATCGACTTCAGCTCAGCATTCAACACAATAATCCCACAACAGCTCATCCACAAACTAAACTTGCTGAGCTTTAACACCTCCCTCTGTAATTGGATACTGGACTTTTTAACTGCAAGACCTCAGTCAGTCCGTGTCGGCCACAACTCCTCCAGCACTACCACACTGAGCACAGGTGTCCCACAAGGCTGTGTGCTCAGCCCACTTCTCTTCACGCTGCTGACCCACAATTGCACTGCCAAGTTCAGTTCCAACCACATCATCAAGTTTGCTGATGACACAACTGTGGTAGGTCTCATCAGCAACAACGATGAAACGCACTACAGAGAGGAAGTGGCACAGCTGGCTGAATGGTGTGGCGCTAACAACCTGTCCCTCTATGTGGGTAAGACAAAAGAGGTTGTGACTGACTTCAGTAGAAACTCTGTTGACCACCCCCCACTGACCATCGACGGCTCAACCGTGGAGAGAGTCAGCAGCACTAAATTCCTGGGGGTGCTCATCACAGAGGATCTCACCTGGAACACCAACGTCACGTCACTCAACAAGAAGGGACAACAAAGCCTCCACTTTCTCCGCCGGCTGAAAAGTGCAAGTCTCCCGCCACCCATCCTCACCACATTCTACAGGGGCACCATTGAGAGTGTGTTGACCAGCTGCATCACTGTCTGGTATGGGAACTGTAGTGCTGCTGACCGCAAAACCCTCCAGCGAACACTGCCGCAAAGATCATCGATGCTCCTCTCCCCTCCATGTTGGACATTTTCCTTGCACGATGCTCCACAAAAACCAACAGCATCGTGAAGGACCCCACCCACCCCTCCCACAGTCTCTTCCAGCTCCTACCATCAGGTAGAAGATACCGGAGTGTCAAAGCTCGCTCTGTCAGTTTGCTCAACAGCTTTTTCCCCCAGGCTGTGAGAGCTCTTAACTCCAATCTCCCTGTCCCCCTCTGAAACCATGAACACCTCAGCGCCCCCCCCCCCCAACTCATTAACCTGTTAACGTTCACCAGAGCGACCTCGCACTGAACGATCTTTGTTTGCATGTGTCATTGTTTTCTAATAGAATAAATGAAACGGGACAAAGTTAATCTTGTCAAACTATATATCATTCTGAGGGTCTAAGCCTCAAGCATCGACGACAGATCGCTGTTTTTCGATGGAAAGCTTATAAGGAATGAGTGGCACAAATTTGCTACATTTGTGTAAGCAGTACACATCCAAACACGCAGAATAAAAAAGCAGTACGTACCTTTATCATTGTAATAACGAGCCACAAACGCGTCCACTGCTGAAATCCCAGTTTAGTTAGAGAGGTAAGGGTCCACAGAACAACATACCAGCGAGCACTTTTAGTCCAGCGAAACAGTAACGTTGTAATAAGGATGAATATTCCTTTGTTTACGTTTCATTTCTTCAGAGAGTTATTGTTCGCGTCCGTTATGGAATAAATTACGCTCAAAAACAGCGTCTTGGTGGTAAAAAAACAAAACGATGTTACAGCATACGGTTTTACAAAAATAATGAGACCGTCTACGGAAAAAAAAGTCTCAGAAAAGCGGAATATAGATTATTTGAATTTGGCGCTCCCTCCTGCGAGCTCTGACGCGGGCTATGACGCTTCTGTCATCTGAGCGGGGCGTAACTTAGCGATCTGCTTTATCCATAAAAAAATGTTTTTTTTTTTCTTCTACATTTTTTATATGTGTGTGTGTGTATTGTGTGGGGAATGTGGCCGTGTCTGCATGATTATAATATGTATGGACGCACATCAGCGTGTTTATTAGCGACTCTATGACGGCTATCATTGTGATTCATTGATCAGCTATTATTGATTATATGGCCCATCTATTTGATTATAATCTGAATGGAAGCACATCAGCGTGTGTTTACTGACTCTATGACCATGTCTGGCAATATCACTTCACGTCTGGCAGTGATATTTATCATTGTAATAACGAATAACGAAGAATACTTCAGTATACATACTATATACAAAGCATTTTTTTTCTATTTTTTTTCCTTTTTATTACTCAAATAATTATTTTTGTATTTTTTAGTGCTCAAATAAATCTGTCTATTATTTTATAATTGAAAAACTATGCAGGAACATGTATAATGACTAAAATAGCTTGTATAATTCTGCAATCCATTTGGTGGTTATTTTTCCTCAAACAGGGGGGAGGGGGGGACTATAAATAGTTTCAGAAAATATTGCAGGAATCTCATTTTTCATGGTATCTTCTTCAAATTTGAAATATGAACTCATGAGACCAGTGGCTTTCGATCCATTACTTTTCTGGATTGCTCCAGGACTTATTTCATGTATTTGTATATGAAATAAAAAAAACATTCAGTGTGGAAAAATATTTTTCAAGGCACGTCAGTGCCTATAACTTTTTATCTTTTTGAGCATTATCAACTCTGGATGATAGATAGTAAAGCCCAGAGTCTCTTCTTTCCAAATATACCTAATTTGTTTGTGTAAGCACACTTTGTCACAAACTGTTACCATTTTAATTTAGGTAGGTTATTTTCACCTGCGAGGCCACAAATGGCAGTGAAGGTTAACAGGTTAATACTGTTGACAATTTCTTCTAAGTGCAATTCTGAGTGTGCTACACACAGGTGAGTGGGCTATACAAACCACCTGTAGTAACGCACTCATCCCACTATATGAACACTAGACACTTTCTATAGACAACCCCTGCTACAAAGACTCAATAAGATAATGTTTACTTGAGCATTGCACTACAAAATAATGTTTACTTGAGCATTGTACTAGAAAATCTTTTTGCACTCTGTGCTGCTTATATACAGTATACATATATATTTTGATATATATACATATTTTGCACAATTTCATGTACAAATATCTCTTTTGCACAATTTAATGTACAGTATTTATTAACTTATTATGTTAAGTTCTTGTACAGTCTCAGTTTGTGTATGTGTAGTCAACTAGCTATAGTAGTTATAGTATTTATAGTATATGTATAATCAGATGGTCTATTTTTGTCTCTAATCAGATGCTCTTTTTTTTCCTTTACTTGCATTGTTGTATTTTTATCTTCTGTTTAACTAGTATGTAGCACCATGGTCCTGCGAGACACAACATTTCGTTCCACTATATGTCCACACATGTAGCTGAAAGACAATACAGCTCAGCTCGACTTGACTCAGTTGGGGACATTTAATTTCTAGCGATTATCATCAGTTTGATTTCACAGATACTAATTAAACTAAACTGAGCTAGACAATGACATCTCTGAATTCAATAATGAAATGCCTTTAACTGAAAATTGAATATTTAATCTTAATATTATGCATTACTGAAATAAGTTACTTGGATAAGCCGTTGTTGCTTGTTGACTTTTGATGAGTTTGAGCGCATGATGCGCGCTGTGAAAAAGCGCGTGATGTAATAAAACTGCAGCTCATTAATAAACTTGTGAGCTTGCGCATAAACCATATACAAGTTCAACACTTTTTGTTCAATTCAGTTGTGGATGCTGCTGATTCACCGAGACCGCCGCGGCTCAGCGAAGAGATGTGCGTTTGTATTTTCTTTTGAAAATGTTTCCCCAGAAATACTTAGCTATTTAATGCATTTTTCCTTACAAATTGTTTTATCAACATAACAATTCGAGTAAATGTATAAAAGGTATGGCATGATGCCATCCTTCTAGAACAATGTGCATTTATGTTAAAATTGTAACATAAATGATCAAGTTTAGTTATCATTTCTTTATTGCAAAACAAAATTGGCACCGTTTTGGAGAGAAATGGGCTCATTTTAATCCATATCATGGTGTGTGATGCTGAACTATGAGTTTCTAATGGTGTTTGTATTTGCACTATTCTAAACATTAATATTTGATGTGCAACAACAGCATGCTGTCTCAGTGGCCTTACACATTTTAAATCTATTTTTCAAACTTTATGATTGAAATGGGGATGATTGTACTGAGAATAACTTTCATATTTTCTTCAACTGAATACTGTTTCCGTGTTATTTTGATGTGTTTTAAAGAGTTGGCAGTCAAAATTAAAACTGCTGGATGATAGATATTCTTCGTTCTTTATGACAAGTGAATTACAGAATGTGCAACGTTTTTCAAATGTATAAATTGCACTGTAAAGCATTTATTATGACGGGGTAGAATCCACAGCTCAGTACTCACTACTCAATACTCATGGGTACTTTTAAATAGGCTACTCTTTTACTCTTACTCAAGTACTTTTACTCTACTCACACTACACTTTTTGGAAGTTAATGGTACTTTTACTTGAGTATATTTTTTCAGTACGCTTTCCACCACTGTGTATAACCAGAATCAGCGATTGATGCGCTGGTCTCTGGTTGTCCAAGGTTACCATCTGAGGATCGAACACAAGAAAGGTTCAGAAAATGTAATGGCTGATGCTTTGTCAAGAGCCTAAGAAAAAGAAGATTGGAGTATGAATTGTTAAAACTATATGATTTTTTCTTAACCCATATAGTTTTGTCTTAAGGGGGGAGTGTTGCGTTCCACGTGTGTTTTGTGTATATTGTTTATTTTTCTCACTCTCCTGCCTTTACGTGTTACCTTGTGCTCGCTTCTAGGTCAGTGTTTATTGGCTGACTCAACTGCCAATCATCATTCTGACGTCATGATGCTCTGCCAATCTGCTGACATGCCAGCTGTATTTGAGGACTCCAGTTGATTGTGTGTGTGTGCGCCACGCTAGCGTACCTTGTGCTCCAACACGGTCAGCAGTTTGCGTTCGATGCCAGTGGTCTCCCGATAATGCATCTTGTCTTATGAGTCATACTTTGTGTTGTTTGATTTTGATCCACTTATAGATTTGTTCTTTGGCTATTGACGTGTATCGAATTCCTCTTAAAATAGAATTTTAAATAGTAAAAATATTTCACAATATTACTGCTTTTGCTGTATTTTGGATCAAATAAATGCAGGCTTAGTGAGCAGAACAGACTTCTTTAAAAATCTTACTGTTCAAAAACTTGACTGGTAGTGTGTGTGTGTGTGTGTTTGTGTGCGTGCGTATTTAAGTTGTAAATAAAATATTATTGGTTTATTTTATATAAGAAAATACAATTTCAGAATTTCATGTTTAATTCAATGAGAAAGTGGCATTTCTTTGTAATTGTAAAAATGGCTAGCATTTTCAAAGGGCAAAACTGTTTCTACACCCTTTTTTTTTTTCAATGTAATAACTATGCCACATTTACCAGGCTTTTCAACGGGTGCTTGACTGAGCGGGAACCTGTTTGAAAGAGTAATGTTGCGTTTCCCTTCAGCCATGAGGCCAAGTTGTCACACATAACCACATCCAAAGCAATAAGTTTTATTCTCACTAAATGTAGTGATCGTTCACATGTATGTCTCTAGCTCTGTGATCTTCTCCATCAGCCTGTTTATTGCCTTGTATTCAACTCATGTGATTGTGAATTATCCCTCACTGATGGATGAAGCTATGCTGAACATATGGCGTGATGTGCATATGGCAATAGCAAGAGATCCACAGTTGGTTGATGAATGAAGAGTTTGTTGTTTCCAAGAGTAGAGGTTTTGAGATTGATGAAATTAGCATGAAATATGAATCACCAAGATAAAAATAGATCCATGAAGTATGAATCACAGAGGAGAAATAACCTGATGTATTCCATAGATTCTTCACATTCAGAAAATAATGTTTTCAGCATAGTCACAACATTTTGCACTTGAAACTAAATTAAAAGTTAATCAAAGTAGCATAGAAATTGATTAGCTGTCTACAATACAAAATAAATATAAAGTAACAAGAAAAAATTACAGAAACAGAAAGCAAATGGTATGAGATTATGTTTTTTAAGGCAAATGTAAATTCATGTTGCATTTGACATTTATATGTCACATTGAATTTATCAATTTTATGTTGCAGAATTTATGGATCTCTTACAGAGGCACATCTGGGCGTGACTCCATGAACTGTAAATATTGACTCAAGGTACTGCTTCACTTTCTTTTGAAGCCATTTTGTCGGCCTTTGCAGGCGTACTTTGAAACTCACAAACCGAAAGAGAAACTTGAAGTGGGACTATTCGTTTCCAAGCACCAGATGGGCTTCAAATGTTGCATTTAGACAGCTGAATCATGACCTTTTGAGGTAAGCATGGCTTCATCCGCTGTACCAGTGAGCAGACAGCTCTCAATTGGGTTAAAACGGCATCAGCAGGGGTAAATTAAATAGCAGATTAAAGAGAAATGACTGCAAATGGCCAGTAAACGAAACCGTACACACAGGACTCTTAACCCTAAAGTGCTACATTATTCAGGAATTCATTAATAACTCATGACATTCTGTAGAAATCATGTTTTGCGCTAAGCTTGTTACATTCAAAATGCATGGGACTGAACGCTGTAATAAAACAGCTTTAATTTAAATATCATACCAGATCACATTACATACAGTCAATATTATTTTTCTTACTGAAAAAAGAAAAGATGGGATGCAATGGCCAAAAATGTGAACACTGACCAATATCAAGTTAGTGTATTAGAAAGTTTCTCAATAAATTCTGACCATGCCTTAATTGTTATTGGTTTATCTCTCTTAGTCCTTGCTGTTGAACATTCTAACAGTGCAATTTTTTTTAATTCTATGTACCATATTTTGTCAGCCGGGAATGTGGGTTCATGCCAAATTTTAAAGATTACCTTCTTGGCTGCAGTTAGTGTGGTGTGCAATACTCTACGCATCACGTGACGCTTTCATGAGCCGAAACGCACATTAGCTGAGCTCCGCTTATGTAGCCCGTTTGTTACTCTTTTTTACATTTGGGGTAGTTATTTCGTATGCCGTTGGTCTGTAGATGTCACACAGACGGAAACTCGCTTATCTTTCACCATCATCCTCGCCAATTAAGAAGAAAACTAAATCAGCCGCCGCAGCAGGCCGAACGGACATGGAGGAAGATAATATGGCGGTCACTATAAAGCGATTTGAGGACATTTTGAAGGCTGAATTAGCAGCAATGCGCACCGAATACGCCTCTCACATGACTACAATCCAGAATATATGCTCTAAAGTTGACTTTTTAATCGGGGAACAGAGAGAGCAGAAAAAGGTGATCAACGAACACACTATGCGTCTGGATGCCCTCGAGCAGCAGGTGACTGATTTACAAAAGCGCAGTAATCTCCGCCTGCTGGGACTGCCTGAAGGCACCGAGAAGGATGACCCGATCGGCTTTCTGAAATGGTCTCTGCTGATTTGGATCCCATCACTTTGGGGCAAAGATATCGAGATCGAACGCGCGCATCGAGTTTACTTCAGAGCTTCAACGGCTCTCTCCAAACCACGAGTGTTTCTCTTAAAACTGTTTTGCTACAACAACAGGAGTTTGATCCTTAATGAAGCAAGATGCCGCGGTCCTGTGAAAGTGGGTGATGGTGCGATGTTGAGCTTTTTCCCTGACTACTCTCCTGCGACGGCAAAGAAGCGGAGCTCCTTCAGTGCAATACGGAAGGAATTGAAAGAGGCAGGTCTGCAGACCTTTCTTCAGTATCCATCTACTCTGAAGATTGTCATGAAACATGGCGAGACCAAACTAATGCACTCACCGAACGAAGCGCGTCGGTTCCTGAGCTCCATTCCCGCTCCTCATTCTCCTGGGATGGATGTGGCTTGAGGGCTTGATAATACTGAGTGACTCGACTTCTGATTTGCTGCTCTGGAACATTTTGTGACGTTCGGCTGCTGGCAGTTCTTCATGTCGGCTAGGAAGATTTGTGTCACTGATGTGCAGTGTTCGGTGCACATGATGCAATTGTTTGTGTTTGCTTCCTCGTTATAGAAAGTATACATACCCCCTTTTTTAATTTTTTTTACCTCACTTTATTACTCGTGTGAATTTGAAGTTATTCTGTTCTCTTATAGGAGGGCTATTGGCAGTGTTCTAGATTATTTCTTTGGCTGTCATGTTAATGTCACTGAGACAGGGGAGGACGGCAGGCTGGGGTTTGTTTTCATCCCAGTCTGTAAAAGTTCTAAGGGGTGGGTTTTCTTTTATGTTAATGGGTTTTCGGGGAGGGAGGGATGGGTTAAAAGCAGACTTGAGATAATTCATTTGCAGCGGTATTATTTTCTCTCATTTGTTCAGTTCACTTACTTGTTTGATAGTAATGACTGGAATTAATGTTCTAAGTTGTAATGTCAATGGTTTAAATGGCCCCCATAAACGTACAAGTTTTTTAGAACTATTGCGACGAAAAAAGGTTGACATTGCTCTAATCCAGGAAACTCATTTGCGGAAGGAGGATGTTCATAGATGTAATAATAAATATTACGAGGTGGTCTCTTTTGCTGCGACTGACAATAAAACTAAAGGTGTTTTGATCATTGTTAGAAGAAATTTAAATATTTCCATTTTAGACAGAAATGGTGATAATGCTGGCAGAGTAGCTTGTATGAAGACTATAGTTAGGAATAGGAAGTTAGTATTTCTATCAGTTTACGCACCATGCAGTCCAGATCCAACTTTCTCGCTGATCTAACAGACTTTGAGATAGTAATGGGTACAGATATGAATGCTGTAATGTCCAATGAACTTGATAGTTCTGGTGACAATTTTTCTTACTGCCAGACTGTTTCTACTGAGCAACTTAATGAATGCATAGCCTCTTTTTCATTAGTAGATGCATGGCGATTATTCAACCCCTCTCTAAAAAACATATATATTATTCTCAGCTAGACACAAATCATATTCATGGATTGACTACATTTTTGCTTCCTCTTCCTTGACCTCAATGCTACTTGAAGTCTACTTGAATCTTTCACCTTTCTCTTTCAGACCATAGTAGTACATTTTTGAAGCTTTCAATTACCCAGAGACCTTCACGAGCCCCAAGATGGCGCTTTAATTTAATTTTAATTCTAATTTATTAAAAGATGAGTCTTTTTGTGATTAGTTCAGAAGTAAACTACATAAATTTATTGACATCAATAAAGGCTCTGTAGATGACCCACGGATATTGTGGGAGGCGACAAAAGGCTTCATAAGGAATTTTTCTATATCATTTGCTTCCTTTTGCCAGAAAATTCACCGTAAGAAAATCTCTGACCTGGAATCCAATCTCCGATTATTAGAACAGGCAAACCAACACACTTTTTCTGATCATACGGCAGCTAAAATTTAAACTGTTAGGAAAGAACTTAATTTGAGAGAGAGAGTCAATTTTTCTTTTATTCAAAGACCCAGACAAAATTATTATTTTCAAGGTAGCAGACCTATCCATTTACTGGCTCTCAGACTGCGTAATAGTGAAAAATTTGCTAATATTACAGCGGTGAAATCTCAAACCAGTGAGGTTCTGATTGACCAGAAGAGCATAAATGTCACTTTTCGTTCCTTCTATTGTAATCTATATAGCTCCAACTCTAAATGTGAACCCACATTTTATACTTCTTTTTTTATCTAATCTTAATCTTCCACATCTGTCAGAGTTAGACTCTGAGTCTTTAGATAGGCCTTTATCACTTATTTAATTAGAATCATCGATTAAAGTTATGAGCAAGGGAAAATCCCCAGGCCTAAATAGCATACCAGTTGAGTTCTACTTGACCTTCTGGTCCGATTTGGGGCCACTTATGTTAGATATGATGCAATATTCGATTGATCAAAGATCCTTTCCACAAAATATGAACATGGCCATTATATCTCTCCTATTAAAAAAAGATAAAGACTCTACTTTATGTTCTAGTTACCGCCTACTTTCTCTAATTGGTACAGATGTTAAAAATTTATGCAAAAGTTTTAGCCTGCCGCCTAGAATGCTTTATGACTAAACTTGTTGATCATGATCAAACAGGGTTTATTAAATCTCGTTCTGCTTCAGATAATCTACGAAGACTACTTCACATAATCTCCTCATCTGAACAATTGATTTTTCCCACTGCTATACTTTCTTTAGATGCAATGAAAGCATTCGACCATTTGGAGTGGAACTATCTGTGGACAGAGCTAGATCACCTAGGTGTTACCTCTAATTTTATAAAATATGATTAAAATCCTCTATGCTAATCCCTCAACCACCATTCTTACTGGCCAGATAAATTCACAATCATTTCCAATTGGAAGAGGCACCCGCCAGGGTTATCCTCTTTCACCTTTACTATTTGGTTTATCTCTAGAACCTCTTGCTCAAGCTGTACGTCAATCAGAACTTATACTATCCATTAAAAACACTTCACATCACATATATTTATTTGCAGATTACATATTGCTATTTTTAGACAATCCAGTTCTATCAGTCCCCCATGGTTTAAATTTATTCAGTCAGTTTAGTAATCTGTCAAAATTGGACAAAGTCATATCTGCTCCCTCTCAATGTTTGTGTTGGGTCTGCAACATTTTCTGGTTTTATTCCAGTGGTGCATTCTTTCACATACTTAGGTGTAGATATCTATCCATCCTTGCAGGATATTGTCTCAAGAAATTTGAACAAAAACTTGGCTAAAGTCACCTCAGATCTGGCTAATTGGACGCATCTTCCTACTTCTTTCCATGCAAGAATATCTGTTGTTAAAATGAACATCCTTCCTCGCGTTAATTTCTATTCCTCTATGATTCCTTTACCCCCACCTGCTGACTATTGGAAAAAACTTGATTCAATCTCAATATATTTGGACTCCTTTACTCTTCGTGCACTGGTTTAAACCAAATGTGTCAACCTCATGGTGGGCCATTGACGAGTTTGTTGTTTCTCCACACAATATAAAATACTTGGTTTTTGCTGGTGTCTCACTTAGACAATGTAAACTTCGTTTTGGCCCTATCATAACACATTTTATTTCTACTTAGAGAACGGTGACCAGGAAGATAGAGCCAAAAAGGCATCGTCATTCACCTTTGTTCCAAAATAATATTTTTTTTATCAGGTAAAACCCCATTTTATTGTCCACAATGGATTAAATGTAAAATAAATTCCTTTGCTTACATTTATGATGATAAAGGCCTGAAATCATTTCAAGATATTAAGTCTCACTTTAATCTACCAGGAACCTCCTGTTTCGTGTATCTTCGTATTAGGTCAGCGCTTTGCGCATATGGAGTTCCCTGGGATGCACAATTACCTGTACATCCCCTCCGGAAAGTAATTCTCCCCACTGATAATTCTGTTATTTCTGCTTCAGTTATCAAACAAACCATTATCCATAACAACTATCTTGTCTAAGGATATCAGTGGTGACTTAATTAGGACTTAATTCAACTTAAACTTAACTAGGAGTGATCTTACATATGCAGATGATCGATTGCTGATCTATTGATTTTGTGCTGATCTATTGTGAGTGCAGCGCTTCCATTCGCGTTTCTATTCACGCTTATTATGGTTTTCTTTTTTCTCGCTTTGTTTTTCACAAGTTCATCAAACAACAGTGGTAAGCGAATCATTCTTCAATCACGGTGAGTAATGCCTTCTTCTCCTGCTATTGTTGTTTGCACTGTTTGCCACATGTACAGTTTATCTCTCTCTGTCAGCGACAAGAGATTCACATGTGATAAATGCAGGGAAATATTTAGGCTGACAGAAGATTTAGAGACACGCATCCAAACTTTAGTTGAGGACAGTAAGAATGTGAGGGCTGTAGATACTGCTTTGGATGTGACTAGCTCAGGGAGTCCTGCAGCAGGGCAACTGGGTGACTGTGAGGCGGCCTAGTCGAGGGTCAAAACACCACTCTTCCGTTCCGATCAAAACATCAAACAGCTTTCCCCACTCAGTGACGCACCCACTGAGAAACCTGATGAAAGTGCTCTAGTTATTGGCGATTCGATTGTACGGAACGTGAAAATAGAGACACCAGCCACCATAGTCTAATGTTTACCGGGAACTAGAGCGCCTGACATCTTCGCAAATTTAAAAGTGCTGGCTAATGCTAAACGTAAATTCAGTAAGATTGTTATTCACGTCGACACTAATGATGTTCGACTTCGCCAGTTGGAGATCACTAAATATAATGTTAAAGAGGTGCAAGTACAATGTCAGACACTATAATATGCTCTGGTCCGGTCCATGCTTACCGGGGTGATGAGATACATAGCAGACTGTCGTCACTCAATGGCTGGATGTCTAAGTGGTGCCCGCAGAATAACATAGGTTTCATAGACAATTGGAAGAATTTTTGGGGCAGACCTGACCTGTTGAAAAGAGATGGTCTTCATTCCTCTTGGGGACCAGGTCAGGAAGCAGACAGACTGGCTAAACCGACCATCTGCTAGCCACCTCATGTCACCGAAGTCAGTTAATTCTCAGCACATAGAGACTCTTTCACCTAGATATCACACTATAGAGACTGTGTCTGTGTCTGTTAATTTGTTAGAAGTAATGGTGCTTCATATAACGTTATCCATAGAAACAAGTGTTAATGATAAATCCCCTGCGATGTTTGTACTGACTACTGTATACAGGCCACCACGGCACCATACAGACTTTATTAAAGAATTTGCTGATTTTCTATCTGAGGTAGTGCTGGCTGCAGATAAAGTCCTAACTGCTGGTGATTTTAATATCCATGTTGATAATGAAATAGATTTGTTGGGATCAGCATTTATAGACATTCTAAACTCCATTGGTGTTAAACAACACATTTCAGGACATACTCATTGTCGAAATCATACTCTAGATTTAATACTGTCATATGGAATTGATGTCAGTCGCGTTGAAATATTGCAGCAGAGCGATGATATCTCAGATCATTATCTAGTTTTGTGTATATTCCATATAGCTAAAGCTGTAAAGCCAACTCCTTGTTACAAAGACTACTTTATAAATAATCTTCCTGATTTATCTCAATTCCTCAGCATATCCAATAGCTCAGAAGAACTTGATGATGTAACAGAAACTATTAACTCTCACTTTTCTAGCACTTTAGATACGGTTGCTCCTTTTATGCTTAAGGAAGATTAAGGAAAAGAGTCCAACACCGTGGTATAATGAGCACACTCTGGCCCTAAAGAGAGCAGCCCGGAAAATGGAGCGCAGCTGGAGATAAACAAAATTAGAGGTATTTCATATTGCTTGGCAGGAAAGTACCCTATCCTACAGAAAAGCATTAAAAACTGCTAGATCTGCTTACTTTACGTCTCTTTCAGAAGAAAACAAACACAACCCCGAGTATTTATTTAATACGGTAGCTAAATTAACAACAAATATAACATCAGCAGGTGCAGACATTACCCAGCAGCACAGTAGTAATGACTTTATGAACTACTTTACTTCCAAGATCGAAACTATTAGAGATAAAATTGTAACCATGCAGCTGTCAGCCAAAGTATCGCATCAGATTCCACTCATTCTCTTCTATTGGAAATGAAGAATTGTATAAACTTGTTAAATCATCTAAACCAACAACCTGTATTTTAGATCCTGTTCCATCTAAGCTCCTAAAAGAGGTGCTTCCAGAAGTAATAGATCCTCTTCTGAATATTATTAACTCATCATTGTCATTAGGATATGTCCCAAAAACCTTCAAACTGGCTATTATTAAGCCTCTCATTAAAACATCACAACTTGACCCTAAAGAATGAATTAATTACAGAACAATCTTGAATCTCCCTTTTCTGTCAAAGATATTAGAAAAGGTAGTATCATAACAACTATGTTCCTTCTTAGAGAAAAATTATATGTGAGGATTTCCAGTCAGGTTTTAGATCATATCATAGTACTGAGACTGCTCTCATTAGAGTTACAAACGACCTGCTTTTATCATCTGATCATGGTTGTATCTCTCTATCAGTGCTACTGGATCTTAGCACCGCGTTTGACACAATCGACCACAACATTCTTTTAAATAGACTAGAAAATTATGTTGGCATTAGAGGAAGTGCACTGGCATGGTTCAAATCGTACTTATCTGACCCAGAGCAATTTGTGGCAGTAAATGAAGAGGTATCATAATGTAACGTAATACAAGTAATATTAATATGTAATTTAAAGAAATAGTTTAATTTAACTCAAAGGGAATAATTTATGCAGTCAGAGCTGGACTTTGTAGCAAACTTACATTAACACATGAAACTCCACGGAAAGACAAGAAACTAAAGTAAAAGAATAAAAGGATGTAACGAGACTAGGTTGGTTTTCTTTCCATCGCGGTAGCAGCTGGCACGTGGACCAGAGGACGCTCAGAGCAGCATGCGGTGGTAAAAGTTAAGCACAAAGGGCCTAAGAGAGTAAGAGTAAGAGAGAGTTTGATGGTGTCCTGAGTTTTTAAACTCTGCTTTCAGACCGTCCCTTCTGGACGTCTTGACCAATTAGATACTCTCCTTACTTGGGGTATTGCTTTGTTTCTCCACCCCACTAATAAATCGTTGTTATCTGTTCAGTCAGAGGTCCGAACTTTATAGGCTCTTGCAAAGTATACCTTTTGAACATGATTTCTATAACAAGACTATGATGCATTTGGCAAAGAATTGATTGGAATAAACATTTAAAGCATGAATTTTCAAACTCATACATACCAAGCATGAATATTAATCCTTCAGCTATTACCACTACATACACAATGAGTGATTAAAACAAGGATATTCAAATGTGTGGATTACATACATAATATGCAGTCATGCATAGAAATTATTAGTTTCATTAAAAATTGAAAATGAAAGTCTTTTATGTAGTTCTATGGAGAACAAAGGCATGTTCTTTTAGACAAAGGAATTTTGGTTTGGTCTGTCTTCTATGTGTGGAAACCGGCCCAAGAGAGTCCGTAGCTCGTGGTTTTCTATCACAGGTTTACATGTAACCATCAGTCTTGATTACTTACAATTATCAATATTGTAATTATCAGTGTTCTTTTGTCTCAATGTTGCAAGCTGTTTTGGGAAAGAGGCTTGCTGGTTAGGCTTTCTTCTAGCTGGTGCTAGAATCTGGACAGATTTATGAAATCCTGTTTCTTGGAGCCTCTCTTTGTGGAATCTCCGCTTCTCATGTTTTGATGTTCTGATGGAATCTTAACTTTGTCTGATTCAGTCTCTTATATCTTACACATACCAATCACAAGAGCAGTATGGAGTACCTCAAGGCTTAGTACTTGGCCCCTTACTTTTCACGCCTTACATGTTACCCTTGGGAGATATCATTAGGAAACATGGTGTTAGCTTTCACTGTTATGCTGATGATACCCAGCTCTATATTTCTTCGCGACCTGATGAAACTCTCAAAACTCTGGCCATTTGATAATACCTAGAATATCAAAATCAACTGCGGGCGGGAGATCATTTTTCTGTTTAGCGCCCAAACTCTGTTAGGTAGATTGTTCCACTGTTCGGGAAGCAGACACACTCTGTCAGTTTAAATCTAGATTAAAAGACCCATCTCTTTAACCTGGCTTACACATAATACACTATCGCATTTCTATAATTCAAATCTGTTAAAGGAAGGAAAAGGGAAGTAATGTGTGGCCAAGTATGGTGACCCATACTCGGAATTTGTGCTCTGCATTTAACCTGTTAACGTTCACCAGAGCGACGTCGCACTGAACGCTCTTTGTTTGCATGTGTCATTGTTTTCTAATAGAATAAATGAAATGGGACAAAGTTAATCTTGACAAACTATATATCATTCTGAGGGGTCTAAGCCTCAAGCATCGACGACAGATCGCTGTTTTTCGATGGAAGGCTTATAAGGAATGTATTTGCTACATTTGTGTAAGCAGTACACATCCAAACACGCAGAGTAAAAAAGCAGTACGTACCTTTATCATTGTAATAACGAGCCACAAACGCGTCCACTGCTGAAATCCCAGTTTAGTTAGAGAGGTAAGGGTCCACAGAGCAACATCCCAGCGAGCACTTTTAGTCCAGCGAAACAATAACGTTGTAATAAGGATGAATATTCCTTTGTTTACGTTTCATTTCTTCAGAGAGTTATTGTTCGCGTCCGTTATGGAATAAATTACGCTCAAAAACAGCGTCTTGGTGGTAAAAAAACAACACAGTGCTGTAGCATACAGTTTTACAAACAGAATGAGACCGTCCACGGAAAAAAAGTCTCAGAAAAGCGGAATATAGATTATTTGAATTTGGCGCTCCCTCCAGTCAGCCATGATGCACGCTGTGACACACACGCTGTCATCTCAGCGGGGCGTAACTTAGCGATCTGCTTTATCCATAAAAAACTGTTTTTTTTTTTTCTTCTACATTTTTTATATGTGTGTGTGTGTGTATTGTGTGGGGAATGTGGCCGTGTCTGCATGATTATAATATGTATGGACGGACATCAGCGTGTTTATTACCGACTCTATGACGGCTATCATTGTGATTCATTGATCAGCTATTATTCATTATATGGCCCATCTGTATGATTATCATCTGAATGGAAGCACATCAGCGTGTGTTTACTGACTCTATGACCATGTCAGGCAATATCACTTCATGTCTGGCAATCAGAATACTTCAGTATACATACTATATACAAAGCATTTTTTTCTATTTTGTTTTCCTTTTTTATTACTCAAATAATTATTTTTGTATTTTTTTGTGCTCAAATAAATCTGTCTATTATTTTATAATTGAAAAACTATGCAGGAACATGTATAATGACTAAAATAGCTTGTATAATTCTGCAATCCATTTGGTGGTTATTTTTCCTCAAACAGGGGAGTGGGGGGACTATAAATAGTTTCAGAAACAATATTGCAGGAATCTCATTTTTCATGGTATCTTCTTCAAATTTGAAATATGAACTCATGAGACATGTGGCTTTCGATCCATTACTTTTCTGGATTGTTCCAGGACTTATTTCTTGTATATGAAATAAAAAAAACATTCAGTGTGGAAAAACATTTTTCAAGGCACGTCAGTGTCTATAACTTTTTATCTTTTGGAGCATTATCAACTCTGGATGATAGATAGTAAAGCCCAGAGTGTCTTCTTTCCAAACATACCTAATTTGTTTGTGTAAGCACACTTTGTCACAAACTGTTACCATTTTAATTTAGGTAGGTTATTTTCACCTGCGAGGCCCCAAATGGGGGTGAAGGTTAACAGGTTAACCCATCCAAGTGTACACACAGTAGTGAACATGCACCCAGAGCAGTGTATAATGGGGTGTATGCAGCCATTGCTGCGGCGCCCGGGGAGCAGTTGGGGGTTCAGTGCCTTGCTCAAGGGTCTCACCTCAGTTGTGGTACTGAGGGTGGAGAGAGTGTTGGTTATTCACTCCCCCACCTACAATCCCTGCCGGACCTGAGACTCGAACCCATGACCTTCGGGTTACAAGTCCGATCCATTAGGCCACGACTTCCCCCTAAAGGATTGTTGGGCTGCATTAATTAGGTCAACCGGAACTGAGAACACTTCCAGAAACACCTGATGTACTTGTTACATTGTTAGAAGAATGGCATCTACGCTAATATTAGTCTGTTTCTTTCTTATTCCGAGGTCACCGTAGCCACCCAGATGCAGACTGTATCCAGGTCAGATGGTGGATCAGCACCTAGAGATGACCTCTACAGCCAGGACACCTAGATGAGCCCCAGAGACTGATCCCCAGTCAAGACCCTGTCTCCAAGACGGCCATCGGGACAAGACCACAGGAACCATATGAGTCCTTTGCACAATCTGATTCTGCTTTAGCCTAGATTTAAACTGCTGATTTTGTCTGGCCAGAGGAGAATGACACCATTTCGACAAACTATTTCCCGTCTAAATACTGTAAAGCTGATATAAAAGTCACCCAGATTTATATCAAGCCGATGTAAAGCTGCTTTGACACAATTTGCATTGTTAAAAGCGCTATACAAATAATACTGACTTGACTTGACTTACAAAATATTTTCTGACCAAATTTGGGAGACAATCACATCATTCTAAAAAAAAACAAATCATCATATGGTCCATTGGAAATTGCTACATAGACTCTATCTGTCCCCTTTAAAACGCTTCTATATGCATGTGTCACCTTCCCCAAATTGCAATTTATGTCCGCAGGGGGCACTCGGTACATATTTACATTTTGTTGGGGGATGCTCTGCACTTTCTCTTTTCTGGAGTCAAAGTGGTTTTGACTCCAGATCTTTTCTTCTTAAAAGATTTTCCTGAATTGGCTCTGTCTTCGCAACAGAGAAACTTACTTTTAGCTGCTCTTACTGCTGCAAAGTGTAGTCAGTCGAAGGGGTTCCTCCCCATTCAATGACCAGACATGTTAGGGGCTTATGTTTGCTGGACATTGTTTCTATTGAGCTAGCTACAGCTCATATCCATGGAGCAAGGACAAAGACTTTGAAGAACTGGAGTGCCACTTTTGACATCGTTAAATCTTTTGTTTCTTCTTTTTGATGTATAATTTATTTTTAATTTATGTATGGTGTGGGTCTGCCTGGTGGGTGGGTGGAGGGGGATTATTATTTTTGTTTTTATTTTTTATAAATTTTTTCTCAATAAAAAGAATTGTTCACAAAAAAATAAAAACATATTGGGATTTTTAGGAATAACTCTATCACAAAATTCTGTAAGAATTGGAAAAACTACATTGACCAAAATATAGTGCAGATAAATGCGAAAAATGCTTATTTTGTTTACTGTGTTGAGAGGTGCTGAAATCGCGTTTGGTCTCGTACTGTATCGCGTATCTTGTCAGTGCGTGCACTTGCTTGGCCATTTTTTGTTGATAAACAGGAAAGTGGGTCCAGCTGAATTGAAATGGTGATTTGTTGGATTGGTATAAAAAAGGTTATTATACCGCGGCAGCGGTCGCGGCAGTCGTCGTGTGAAGCCCTCTTAGTGTGAAGTAAATATGTGGGTATATACTATTTATAGAGTTGTAACTTTTAGTTTGAAAAGTAAAGTAAATGCGAAAACATGACTTTCAGGGATTCATCAAGCCAAGTCAATATTATTTGTATAGCCCTTTTAACAATGCAAATTGTGTCAAAGCTGGGTGGC
The DNA here is from genome assembly GCF_936440315.1 of Barbus barbus. Taxonomy (NCBI): domain Eukaryota; kingdom Metazoa; phylum Chordata; class Actinopteri; order Cypriniformes; family Cyprinidae; genus Barbus; species Barbus barbus. The sequence goes on from NC_136756.1 coordinate 217,023, forward strand.
TTTATATCAGCTTTACAGTATTTAGACGAGGAAATAGTTTGTCGAAATAGTGTCATTCTCCTCTGGCCAGACAAAATCAGCAGTTTAAATCTAGACTAAAGCAGAATCAGATTGTGCAAAGGACTCATCTGGTTCCTGTGGTCTTGTCCCGATGGCCGTCTTGGAGACAGGGTCTTGACTGGGGATCAGTCTCTGGAGCTCATCTAGGTGTCCTGGCTGTAGAGGTCATCTCTAGGTGCTGATCCACCATCTGATCTGGATACAGTCTGGATCTGGGTGGCTACGGTGACCTCGGAATAAGAAAGAAACAGACTAATATTAGCGTAGATGCCATTCTTCTAACAATGTAACAAGTACATCAGGTGTTTCTGGAAGTGTTCTCAGTTCCGGTTGACCTAATTAATGCAGCCTAACAATCCTTTAACGGATCTGAATTATCGAAATGCGATAGTGTATTATGTGTAAACCAGGTTAAAGAGATGGGTCTTTAATCTAGATTTAAACTGACAGAGTGTGTCTGCTTACCGAACAGTGTTAGGTAGATTGTTCCAGAATTTGGGCGCTAAATAGGAAAACGATCTCCCGCCCGCAGTTGATTTTGATATTCAAGGTATTATTAAATTGTTACGATTCTTCTCAAAGATCGCAACAAAGTAAGGGAGACGCCACAACACCGCTGCGTAAACAATAAGATTTATTTAAATAAAATAACAAACATGAAATGTCAGGAGATCAGTATAAGTGTTAGTCAGCGTGTAAGCATGTAACTGTGTAGTAAACTCAAGTGATATCAGTTCAACCAAACATAACGAGAAGTCCAAATCAAAATATCGTCATCAGAGGAAAGTATATCACATCAGATCTCCGAAGCGGTTGTGCTCTCCCATAGCCCACACGTCCCGTCAGCTCTCTGGAAGCCTCCAGAGCCGCAACAACACCAGCGAGCCATCCTCTCCCTCTCTCTGTTTGACAGAGTGCGTCTTTTAAAGTACCCTGATCTAGTTCAGGTGTAAAGCCACGCCCTCCAGCAATCAGCAGCAATCAGCCTGTAACTCGGGACAAACACAAAAGCACTCACTGCACAGGAACTCATTGAACCGTCACACACCCCCCCTTTAAAAAAAATCAGATATTCTATAAGGATCCTCAAAACCTCTCAAAGAATCAAAAAAAAAAACAAAACAAAAAAAACAAAAACAAAAACAAATCATACTTTCCTTTCAAAAGCACTTTTTTTTTTTTTTTTTTTTTTTTAAGATCCGATTCCCGTATGACAAGTGTTTTCCACAGTCACCTCCATTCTCCTAGACTACTCAATTTATCCCCAGCAATCTGGATCCTGAAAGCATATTAAGGCAACAAACAGAGAGCACAGAAAAATAGTAACAACTGTACAAACACTTACAGTACACTATTCGATCTAGTCAGGAACACGAGATAACGCATCTGCCACTACGTTATTAGTTCCCTTGATGTGTTTTACAGTTAAACTGTAAGGCTGCAAAAATAGAATCCAGCGCATTAACCGCTGACTCGGGGACTGTAGAGAGTGTAAAAATGTTAGAGGATTGTGATCAGAATAAACCTCCACAGGTAATCCGCCCCCAACGTACACATCAAAATGTTGAAGAGCCCAAATTAAGGATAATGCTTCCTTCTCTATTACAGAATAGTTCCTTTGGTAAGTATTAAACTTACGAGAAAAGAAACTTACAGGATGGTCGAGTCCACTCTCACCAGTCTGTAACAAAACAGCTCCAGCACCAATCTGGCTTGCATCTACTTGTATCTTAAATAGTTTATCCAGCCTAGGGGCAGCTAAAACAGGAGCAACAGTTAATAACAGTTTAACATATTCAAAAGCCTTCTGACAATTTTCACTCCAAACAAAATTGGCAGCACTCTTAAGCAGATCAGTGAGCGGAGAAACAACAGTTGAAAAATTTGGGCAGAAACCCCGGTAATACCCGACCATCCCTAAAAAACGCATCAGCTCCTTCTTTGTTGATGGAGGAAACTGTTGAATAGCTGCCACTTTGGCTTGAACAGGACGCACCTCGCCCTGTCCAACTTTTCCCAAATATCTGACAGTACCCTTGGCAAACTCACACTTTGCCAAGTTAACTGTAAGACATGCCTCAGCCAAACGGAGCAGAAGCGCACGAAGATCTGACCTTTTTAACTCTGACAAATGTGAAAACAAAACCTCCAGATTCTGAAGAGTCTCTGAATTCTTTAACCGTGGAAGCAACACACAGTCTCCAGGTTCAATCACATCCTCCCCTCCGACTACCAAAAAAGGTTGAGAATTATCCAGAGGGACAGCAGCAACAGTTGGCTTAACCAGTTGAGTGTCAGAAATACGAGAATGATAAGGCTTAAGTAAATTTACGTGAAAACACTGTTTAGCCTTACGCCGATTTGGAGTTGCAATTTGATAATTTTGGTTAGTCATTTTTCGAAGAACAGTATACGGGCCAGTAAATCGTGCGCAAAAAGGAGAGCCAGATGAAGGTAACAAAACCAACACCTGATCCCCCGGTATAAAAACACGGCATTCAGTATGTTTGTCAAAGTGTTTCTTCATTTTATCTTGTGCTCCAACAAGGTTTTTCTGAGCACTCATTCCAGCTAAAAATAAACGTCTACGGAAACCATTTACATATTCCAACAAATTTTGAGGAGGATCCTTTTCACCCAATCCCTCCCTCAAAACAGAAAGAGGACCACGTACACTGTGACCAAACACAAGATCATTCGGGCTAAAACCCAAACTCTCTTGTTGTACCTCTCTAGCTGCGAGTAACAACCAGGGTAAACCCTCCTCCCAATCGCGGTTCAATTCCACACAGTAAGCACGTAATAACGCTTTCAATGTTTGGTGAAACCGTTCGAGCGCACCTTGACTTTGGGCGTGATATGCGCTTGATTGATTGTGCTTGACCTTAATCACTCTCAAAATCTCAGCAAACATACGTGAAGTGAAATTAGACCCTTTATCGCTCTGAATAATCTTTGGTATCCCAAAAATAGAGATGAATTGGGTTAAATCTTTCACAACTGCCTTAGTAGTAATTCTTCTGATCGGATAAGCTGCCGGGTATCAAGTTGCCTGACACATCACAGTCAGCAAATATACATTAACTGATTTAGATTTAGGTAATGGACCCACGCAGTCAATTATTAGATGTTCAAAGGGTTTACTTGTAACCGCAATCGGACACAGAGGCACTGGTCTCAAAGATTGATTCGGTTTCCCTGTTAACTGACAGGTATGGCACGGTTTTAATAAAGGCCGAAATATCCTTTTTCAAACATGGCCAATAAAACTGTCTCAAAACTCTGTTATAGGTTTGATTTACTCCGAAATAACCCGCAACTTCACCGTGTGAAATTCGCATTGCTACCTCTCGAAATTGTTTTGGCACCACTACTTGAATTACAGATTCCTCCATCAAACCTTTCTTACAGGGAATAAATTTCCTTAAGAGTATCTCATCCTGGATAAAATATCCACTGGCAGCACTTCTTACCTCCTGTGATGGAATAACCTTCTCAAACAGTTGTTGTAACCCAGGATCATTCAGTTGTGCAGTCATCAACTCCCTATGAGTAATAGGAAAAAGAGTAGACAAACCAGGCACAACACAGTTAAACACTTCTTTATCATCACAAGATGCCTCACGACTCCTCGAACGAGTTACTGCACACGTTACAAATACCTCAGGGAATTCTTGCATTAGAACATCAGACTCTTCAATCAATGGAGTGGACACTACCACAGGTGATGGAATTACCTCTCGCCATACCCTATCTCCAGCTAAATTATTCCCCAGTATTATCATGACACCCTCCACTGGCAATGATGGACGCACACCCAGGGTTACCTCTCCACAGACCAACTCCGAAGTCAAGTTTATCCTGTGTAAAGGGACAGAAAGAGTTTGTAATCCAATTCCCCTGATTAAAACATTCTTCCCTTCACTTGATGCATCAGAAAAAGGCAAAACTGATTCAAGAATAAAGGATTCTGAAGCTCCGGTATCTCTCAAAATCTTAACTGGAACTTTTTTATCAGAATTAATCAAAGAAACAGATCCCTCCGTAATGAATGGTGCAAAGGGCTTTATGCTGTCACTCTTTGACTCAGACACTGCATTCCCTACTTCCATAAAAGCACAACCCGCAAAATCATTAAGTCTCCGTCAACAATACAGGACTAACATTTGCATTTGTCTTATTCTTTAGATTAAATTTCAACTTTGAGGCCAAAATAGGACACTTATTTTTCCAATGACCAACATTGAAACAATAATTGCATACTAAATCTCGGTCACTCCTCCCACGACCCTTTTTCTCACAATTTGAAACATAAGTTTGCTCAAATCGTTTTGCTGCCACCCTATTTTCACTAAAGTTGCCATACTGACGCCCTGGTCGATTCTCTTGGTACACATTTTTATGCGTCAATATGTAATCATCTGCCAAGACTGCAGCTTCACTCACGTCATTTGGCTTCTTTTCGTTTATATATGTAGCAATATAGTCAGGTACAATGTTCTTAAATTGTTCTAAAATAACCAAGTTACGCAACTTCTCAAAATTATCAACATCAGAAGCAATACACCAACGATCAAAATGTGAAACAAGTTCTCTTACCACCTCAGAATGTGTTTGGCGGTCAGCTTTTCTCCAATTCCTAAAACGCTGGCGGTATGCCTCAGGAACTAACTCATACGCTTTTAGAATAGTTACTTTTACCTTATCATAGTTTCTTCTGTCCTCCATCGTAAGCGCTGCGTATGCCTCTTGTGCCTTTCCTGTAATGACAGTTTGAAGCATAATAACTCGGACCGCACTTGGCCATTTCCCCTCTTCCGCTAGGGAGCAGTCTTAAATTACCAGCAAAGTCAAAACTGCCAGACGAATATATCTTTTCACCACCCTCTGGGGATAATATACCCTCCTTAATCAAATTCAAACGTTCCGTCTGCAGCTCAAACTCCCGTTCTGATTTCTCAAACTCTATTTTCATCTCCAACTCATACCGTTTAGTTTCCATGACCAAATCTCTATCGTGAATCTGTTGCATTTGCAAAATCTCTTTTTTCTGTTCGAAAGACAACCCTGAAAAAATATCTATCGAAGCTTTTTTTTCAACGTCATATTTTTTCTTTGTGGAAATAATCAAAAGATTATTTTCGATTAAACAATCTCTCACAATAGAACGAAGTTCATTCTTCTTTATTGTTTTATCCACATCACCAATTTTAAAATGCTCTACAAGTTCCCACAACTGTTGTTTCACAAACAAATTTAACACGTCCTCCGACGGAGCTTTAACAAATTCTTCAACGGACGTCATTTTAACCTTCAAACTTGTTGATTACACTCTCGACTTAAAGTAAGTGCATTTTTTAAAACCTAATAAGCAATGGACGAAAACACTCATTCAACTTCTCCCCTTCTACCCTACCTAACAACCCACTAACCTATTCTATACCTAATCTTCATGCAGCTTCCAAGAGTAAAGCGACTTTAAACACCAAATACCGCTGGCTTCAAAACTGAGCAATACAGCCCAATCCGTAGCCACGGCGGTGTGCTTCACCCAAAAGCCTGCACAAAAATAAAAAAGGCAAAATAACAAATCAACGCAAAGCGTTGCTAATACCTACTGGGGAAAAAAATGAATAAGGTTTCATCCGTACCTTAATAACATGCACTTACCTTAAATAACTACCTTCGAACTCACGGGACATCTCCAACATAATCTAATCAAAGATTTACGTACATCTCCAAAATAATGCGAAATAAATAAGATGAACTTTTCACATTATCATCTAACAGAGCACTAGTCTACCAAATGAGCTAAACAATGTCTACATTTTAATCAAACAAACTCACTTGTTAACGAATTACTCTTTTAGGACGAGCCCCCATTTGTTACGATTCTTCTCAAAGATCGCAACAAAGTAAGGGAGACGCCACAACACCGCTGCGTAAACAATAAGATTTATTTAAATAAAGTAACAAACATGAAATGTCAGGAGATCAGTATAAGTGTTAGTCAGCGTGTAAGCATGTAACTGTGCCCACACGGAAATAACCTATATAAACATATATGTTTTAATATAGGTTTTGATATATGTTTTTAATATATGTGACATATATAAAATTGGCCATTTTCCTATAATATATGTACATATATGTACATATATTCACATATATGCGTACATATATGCACACATATGCGTACATATATGCACACATATGCACACATATATGCGTACATATATGCACACATATGCGTACATATATGCACACATATCTGCACATATATGCACACATATATGCGTACATATATATGTACATATATGCACATATATGCACACATATATGCACATATATGTACACATATATGCATACATATGTACACATATACGTGCATACATGTACCTATATAGGTACATATATGTGTGCATATATGCACCTATATGTTTACCTATATATTAGTAAAATTATTAAAATCCATAGCTGCTAGACAACATAAATAAAAGCCCAAAATGTCAAAATTTACATTTTTTATTTACTTAAGAACAATCAAATAGTACAAGAACAAAAATAAGACAAAAAACTGAACAGAAAAAAAAATAATTATCTTGATGATCTTCTCAGCTCCGTGAGCTTCGAATTGATAGATGTGCCTATCTGCCCTCGGGTGGCTGCTGGCCACTTCTTCAATGTAGCATCTAGAGAAGACAAAAATAATAAGACAGTATAATAATAATAATAATATAGTGCTTCATCAGGAACCTGAAGTGCTTACAGTACAGCTGCGATTGGACACATATTTTGGATAAAGGGCTGATCATAATAAAAAATGCTTCATGTAAACACGTCAATTGGAAGATTCTGATTGGATTCTGCTAAATCTGAAAGAAATTCTGATTGGAAACATCACCCCCCCTTATTTTTTAGCAGCATCGTTCTTTCATATGCACATGTCCGTCATGGGGACTGCATTGTTAACAGTCACACGGTCAATCATGTTCATCCAAAGCAGAGAAAATTCATGGATAGGAAAAATTTAGCCACTCCCGCGTTTTTTGGTTTGCTTAAAACACAGGTGAAGTACAACTTCTGCAGTTGTTTTAGGGAAATTAAGACCACTCTGCGGTTTTATAGCATTTTTCTGCACCCAACAGTACCCAAAATACTTTACAATGGCCTCCCATTGACCCATTCACACACTCACATTCCACCGGCGAGCTGCCATGCTAGGTTTACTCAGAGCAATAAGATATGCATTAAAATCAAGCAAATCAATTACCGGTATAGACAAAATAAGGCACAAACACAGGACAGAGGGGATTAAGGGTGAAGGAGGGGTGAATATGATTATTTATTAAAACTTCAGACGACAACAATTAGTGCCATGAGGTTATTTGCAACACTATATGTTCTACAAAATGGAGGACTACACACCTTACTGCGCAATACCCCAGAAATGTGGCTTTAGAAGAGGAAAGGTAGGATTAAGAAGTGAGCAAGCGATGAATTAGTATTATAGGTCCCAAGCAGATACAGTAACAATAATGGGTGCCCTACCTTATGCAGTCTCCATTGATGCCTAATAAACATTGATACAAGTAGGCTATGGTTAAAGTGGTGAACTTATAAAGTCTTAAAAGTTTTGTTTTCCCTTCTCAACGCATTATGCATTTACTCACCAATAATGGCTGCCTTTTTAATTTGGTCAAGGGCGACCAGCTGCTCCCCATCCCCTCTGGTTGGCTTCCCACCTTAAAGTAATATTTCAAAATTATTATGGAAGGGGGGTAAAATGAAGGTGGAGAAAGCAAGAGTTTTTTTATATACACATCACGTTTTCTTGAGGTGCAAGGAAATACAAAAATGCCAAGTAAAAAAGCGATGGTATGCCCGCACACAAACATAATTTATTCCACAGAATATGACTGACTGACTTTTTTTTTTTTCAAGGACAGAAGAGATTAGGAACATGTTGTTTTGTACCATTCAGGTTGCTTTTTAGCAAAGTCTCCAAGTCGAAGGTGCCCAGCAGCAGATTCCGCACCATGGCAGTAGCAGAGGTGGCAAGGCGGGCTGCTCTCCACGCTTCTGCCTGGCTAAACACCCCAGAGCCCTTTATAACTTCAATCTGAAAAATAATTTCACATCACAATATTAATTTATTGGCAACTTTTAGAAACTTTTTCATGTTTCATATTGATTCTTACGCTTAGCTTCCCAATAGTTAATAGGTTTTTATGTATAAATGCTAAATTAATGATAAAGATGTGAAACAAATTAATCATTGCCCTAAACGTTATTAAAGGAGAGAAGGAGGAGGACAGGGTGGGGGGAAAGGAGGAGGTTGGATGGAGAGTAGGGAAGGAGAAAAGACAGTGGGTGGAGAGGAGCGAAGGGGGACAGGAGGAAAGGATGATTGTCACTTATAACACTAACTGGCTCCTACAAAGCACACAGTTTAAGCACACCTGTGTTTTCGCTGAGGTCTCAGCTGTTGCTGCAGTCTTGTTAGAGAAGAAAAAACATTGTTAAACTCTTCAACAATTTTATGCATATGGGGCAAGTAAATTACATATTACCACTAACTATCCCAACATATAAATCCCTATAGCTCAGTTGGAGCCTTAAGTAAAATAAGTACAAAAAAATCTGAGGTATAAAAGGGTTACACACACCTGTGGTGTCTCTCGAAAGCGCTCAGTCACCATGGGACTCTCTTTAAAGGGCTCGGTCTCCTCGGGGCTCGGTCTCCTCTCTGGAGTCTTAGAGAAGAAAGAAATATAGTAAAACTCTTCAACAATTTTTATTCATCCAAGCAAGCCACTATAGATTCTTATTTACAGGGGGGCTTGGAAAACATTAAACATGTCAATAAATTAAAGTTACATGCAAAAGTAATCAGTCAAACATCATAAAAATCCATATAGCTCTGTTTGAGTAACAAGTAAACTAAATAAATAAATAAAAATGCAAGGGAGAAAAATACTCACCAGATGCATTTCTCCAAAATTCGAGGAGGAGGAATCTAGATCCTCCACAGGAGTCCTTCCAGTCTTGTTCATAGAAGAAAAATATAGTTATTCTCTTCAATAAATTAAAGTGCAAATACATCAAATAATTAACACTATCAATCAGCCCAACATCACAAGTCTCTACAGCTCTGCTTGAGAAACAATTTAAAAAGCAATGAAAATCAGAGGAACTTACCTTTTGAGCAATAATGGCGAGGTCACTTTTCATTTGAGGGATTTCTAGAAAGAGGTTATATAAAGAAAAAACAATAATTACAATCACTAGATCAAAATAGCACCCAGCAACTCAGTGCCCTTACTCTTTGAAAAACATTTCCTGCAGCTGTGAACGCAAGCTACAACCCCCCCTCCAAAGCCCATTGATAAGGCTCTGCAGAGGAAACCTGGTTGTGAACGCAATTTTCTTTCTCCCAATTTCTCTCAAATTCAAATTCCCCAAGGTTTTTTTTCTGGAGCCGATTGCCTTCTTGAGCCGAGAAGCATCATTTATTCTCATGAACTGTATTTAGGCCATGACTTTTGTTAACCCTCTACGAATTCCTCCAGAAAGAGACAAATAAATATAATTCTAATTTGAATCTTATCAACGGCTATATGAGCACCCACACTACCTCACCAGCTAACAGCATAGCATTTATTTTGCCAAACACGTGTTTCAGCCCATAAAATTTCTAAGTTTATACTTCTCTGCCACTGCAATATCCATCTCCAGAAAAAACCCTGCTAATAAATATTAAAATTAGGAATACTTACGATTGATGATAATGTCTTTCAGACGTGCATTTTCATTTTTAAGAGAATGGACTTCATTTCTCAACTCCTGCAAATTTCTTTGCATTTGGTCGAGTTTCCTTCTCTCCCACATCTGTTCGTCCAAGTGTTTTCTAAATTCAGCAGCTGTCTACGAGAAAGAGACAGAGAGAGACAGAGAGAAGAACAACAGCTAATTGTTATATAACTTCTTTTGTAAATGGTTGATTCTGATTGGCTGGGAGGATGTCACGAGAGGTGTAAGAGGAAGGTGGCAAGAAGTCTAGGGCAGAAATCCCTCCACTTGGCTATATGTAACTGGTTGTCCGCCCTTCTGGTGGTTATTCCTTACTTAAAACATGAAACTTCCACATCTTGTATTTCATGTAATGTATGCATGTAATACACCACACACTGGATGTCATCATTTAGGCTACCTTTTTCTTAGAGGGTGGTACTATGTCCTCTTCATCCCCAATACGCTCCTCCTCTTCGCTGGCCCGCTGGGAGGGAGAGAGAAAGAGAGAGAGAGGACAAAGTTGCCTACTGTGCTGGTGTTATACCTTGTAACAGCTACTGGTAATGTACTTTATTATAAAAGACTCACTTATCTTTACTGTATTGCAATGTAATAACACATACTGGGTGCAGACTGGTAGTGTACCTTGTTCTTTGAAGGTCAGTCATGACGCGCCTCATCCTCCTCCTCCTCCTCCTCCGCCGCCTCCTCCTCCTCCTCCTCCTCCTCCTCCTCCGCCGCCGCCGCCGCCGCCTCCTCCTCCTCGTGGTTGTATTTAGAAGAACATCTCTTTTTCACGCCAACCTTCAGAGGGAGAGGGGGAAACAGAGGAAAAAGAAAAAGCAATTTAACGGCGACAGTGGCACAGTTGGGAGAGCGGGTCGTCCCATGATCGGAAGGTCAGGGGTTTGAATCCCGGCTCCTGCAGGTGCAGACTGTCGTTGTGTGACAAGACACTTGGGCAAGACACTTCACCCAATCCCTATGTGTGAATGGTTGGTGGTGGTCAGAGGGACCGTTGGCGCAGATGTGAGCAGCCTCGCTTCTGTCAGGGAAACTGTGGCTACAAATGTAGCTTACCACCATCAGCATGGAGTGAATGAACCCCCCTCCCTTTCATGTGTGAAGCGCTTTGGGTGTGACTTGTGTGTCTTATGAAAAACGCTATACAAATAAGATTCCCTTATCCCCCATAAAAATCGTACTCATCATGAATGTATTGTAATGTAACAACACACACATGATGCAGACTGGTAGTGTACCTTGTTCTTTGAAAGTCTGTCATGACCCTCCTCCTGCTTCTCACCCTCCTGGTGCTTATATTTGGAAGCCCCTCCCTTTTTATTGTCAACCTTGAGAGACAGAGAGAGACAGACTGACTTTTAGCCCAACTCTTATTAACTTAAGTTACACCACCTTGCACATACATCTTGTCAACAAAGCACATGAAATCATCATAGACGACACAATTACAAACCTACACATTAAGAAACAAGAGCGAGAGGGGGAGATAACTTTAAGTAAAGCACCAATTGGTGCAGTCAGTTACCTTTTTCTTTGAAGCCTTCCCAGTCTGCCCCTGCTGCTCACTGTACTTTGAGTTTGGGATGTGAGGACGTTTTGTTTGCCCTTGTGTGTCCTCTTTCTCCATCTCGATCGCACGCAGTTTAATTTGGAGAGTTTTTTCAAATTCTGGTGCAATAAAATTGAAATGTTATCATGAACTGCAAACGTTTGCCTAATCATGTTTAACGTTACCAAATCTAACATTAGTCCCAATTGGACTTCGCTAACATTCCCAAATTAGGTAGCTAACATGAGCCAGAAAGCTAAGCTATTGCTAGCCAGGTACCTAGCAAAATCCATTTTACACTTCTTTAAGTGCGAGCAAAACCATTTAATGTGGTATGTAACTGCATAACGTCAGCTAAAGTTAGCGTGTAACATACTTGCCACGTCAATAATTCTGGCTCGGTGCACCGGCCAGGGTTTGCGGCCTTTTCGCCATTCCACCAGCTTCTCAGCTTTATCAGTCCTTTCAAGAAAATCTTTAACTGAAAAATTCCGGACACAGTCGAGGGCCAAAATACTATGGGCCCCTCTATCCTCACCCTCAGTCCATTCAAGTAGGACATAGCGGATCTCCAATGCTGATATCGCCATTTTTACTCCCAGCCGCTATCTTTCGGCATGAATGCCGCATGCGGATGACGTCACAAACTACGCTGTAGCTGTAGCGGCTGATCGGTATAAATATTGCTTGTAAAAATGCTTGCCAATATAAATAACGTTAAGGAAATAAGACGCAATTAAAGAAAAGCAATAGATATGGATCCAGTACGTTACAAAAGGTACCTCGTTGACGACGACGCACCCGTTCCAGAAAGAACAAAGAGAAGACGTAAACGAAAGTAAGTATTGTAACAAAACGTGCTAGAAGCTAGCTTGCTAAGTTAGCCAGCTAACAAAGCTACCAGCATTTCCTATACCATGTAAACGTATGTGGCATAATTTCCCTTAATGTATGTTAAGTATGTTTGTATAAAGGTAAAATTTTATCTTTCCATGTCCACTGTATACCCCAAAAATAAAGAAATGTTTTATGTTACTGTATTTATTAAAAAATAAAGAAATAAAGAAAACAGTTAAAGTTGGAATTCTAGCCAGGAAAATATTTCACTTTGTGTGTTTTGAATCTACAGTCTTAAAGGTTTCACCTCATGAATGGAATTTACCTACTTGGACTTAATCAATCAGTCATATCAATCCTATTATATTGAGTGATGCATGAAGTGTTTTAACATTACCACAACATTTTTGTTAGGGACATTTCTGAAGATATGGGTGATGATGAAGAAGCTGTGGCCTCTTCTTCTACAACTCAGTAAGTAGACAACACGCACATGCACACGCATTAGGCCTACATATTTCTTGATCAAGGATTTTTATTTTTATTTTTATTTTAGATATCTCACCCAAGAGGACAATCAAGATGACCCGGTGTCTACTGCTTCTGATGACACAATAAGTTGCTAAAAATGGCTAAAATATTCAAGTTAGGTGTTTTTTGTTTTGTTCGTGCATGTGCATGCACTCTAGTTACTGTAAATCATCATAAGATAATTCCACAACCCAAACTTCCACCTGATGTTGCTTAAAGTGGAGCACAAATTGGAAATACCATATTACTTTGTCCTTTCCATATTGCAGCGATACCCATGTTTTTATCTTGTCAAAAAAAAAAAACATTTAAGTTTTGATTCAGGTGCAAATGCAGCATCTCTCTCAGCTGGCCACATACAAAATGACAGAACCTGTCTCTCACTGTGTTTGGCCAGATGAAAATGGTGGTCAGGGCCTGATGTCACTCTGACGTCAACACAGGATAGTGTCAGAAAAATATACATGTGTACAAAAGAGTGCACAGTTATTTTTTTATTTTATTTTTATGATATAATGACAAAAAAATCAATGGAAAGGACTGTTAAAAAAATAAAAAAATACATTTGAGCCTGACTTCAAATGCAGGTGGTTACCAACCACATGAAATGGTACATTTGTATGAGTCTGTACAAATTTGGGATTGCTTATCCAATGTTTTAAATTCACAGATGAACCAACCCATACCTGGCCCTAGCTCTTCACCTGGGGAGCCAGTAGAGGAACATCTAGAAGACCCCACAAGTCCAACTTTAGACCAGAAACCAACAAAAGAACAGGTGGAACTCCTGCTGCTGGCATTAAAACTCAAACACGGATTAACAAATAGTGCCTTGGAGAACATCATGCATCTTATCAACTTTAGTGCTGGTCCTGGTGGGGAATTGATTAGTGGCTCAAAGTACCTTTTCTACAAAGCATTTGATTCAGTGAAAGACATATTAGAAGTACATTATGTGTGCAAGAGTTGCAACGTAAGCATGCAGGAAGGTCCCTTTAATGTCAAGTGCCCAGTCTGTGACCAGGACACATCAAAAGCGCATGCATAAAAAGACCAGTGTTTTTTGTACTTGCCACTAAAATACCAAATTAAAAAACTGCTTGAGGACCACCAATTAGGTAAACACCTGAAACACCGTTTTGAGAAGAAGGATGCCTCCATCAAAGATATATACGATGGACATTTATACAAAAAACTATCATCCCTTGCATCACCAGAAAACATATCACTGACTTTCAACTGTGTTGGAGTGCCAGTGCACAAATCAAACACAAAAAGTTTGTGGCCTATTTTGTGTACTGTTAATGAACTGCCAATACAACTACGTGCAAAACATGTTATGCTTTGTGGCCTGTGGTTTGGTCAAAACAAACCAAATATGAACACTTACATGAAACCATTTGTCGATGAATGCATAGAGTTGTACTCTAATGGTCTTATATGGCAAAGTGAAAGTGGGGAAGTTGTCACAAGTAAAGTACTGCTTACTACCATGGTGGCAGATTCAGTTGCTCGGCCACTGATTCAGAACTTTAAACAGTTTAATGGAGAGTTTGGGTGTTCTTTTTGTATGCAGAAAGGAACAAGTGTGCTAAAACGCAGGGGGCATGTAAGGGCTTATCCCTATGAAAAAGCAGAGTTGAGGAATCCCTCCCAGACTGATGATCTGGTAGAAGAGGCTCTTGCTGGAAACCCCACTAAGGGAGTGAAAGGGCCTAGTATTTTGTCTTGTCTCCCTGATTTTAATATCATTGATGGCTGTGTTCCAGATTATATGCACAGTGTGCTGCTGGGTGTAGCAAGAAGCATCACCACGCTGTGGTTTCATTCTGAAAACAACCAATCGCCATGGTATATCGGACGCTCAACAGAACAGATTGATGACATTTTAACTTCTATTAAACCCCCCTGTAATGTTTCCCGTGTCCCCCGCTCAGTGAAAGAGAAAAAGTTCTGGAAGGCACACGAGTGGAACATGTGGTTGTTTTATTAAGGCATACCAACATTGAAAGGGGTCTTACCTGAAAAATATCTGAAGCACTGGTTTAAGTTGGTAAAGGGGGTTTCTCTTCTACTCGGTGAGAATATATCACCACTGCACATATCAGAATCTGAGGGGTTGATAACAGAGTTTGTTCAGGAAATGGAGACCCTTTATGGGATCAATAATGTCACTTTCAATGTACATTTGTGCCTTCATCTGCCCAATACTGGGAGGAACTGGGGTCCCCTCTGGGCACAGTCTGCATTTGTGTTTGACTCATACAATGGGATCATTTTAGATATGATAAAGAGCAGCCAGGGAGTTTCTCTGCAGATAATGAAAACAGTTTGGCTACAGGTTGCATTTCCATCATTTTCCCAAAAAACCATGGTGGCAGCTTCTGATGATTACTTAGCTCTCTTAGAGTCTTTTTCAGTTGAGAAAAAAATGGTGCAGGAAGTAAGTCGATCTCATGGTGTTACATCTCTGGGTAGGCCTAAAATTTGTATGATCAGAAATGATGATTTTCTGGCCTTGAACAGCATCAGTATGTCACGGCAAAGCAAAGACAGGAAGCAAGGATGCAAGCAGCCAGTTTATTGGGGAGGATATAGACGAAAACACAAAGTACAGCTCGATCTCCCGGATGGGTAGGTGACGCAGAGACAAGACGGTCAGCGTGAGATGCAGAGGTGAAGGTAATCCGATGAGGGGGTGATCCAGCTGAGGTAATCCAAGGTGAAGACAAGACACAGACCAGGAACCAGGAGAAACACGGAAGACACTCGGACGACATCAAACAACGATCTGACAAACAGGAAAGAGAGCGATGAGACTTTATAGAGCGGTGAATTGACAGCAGCTGGTGCGGGAAGTGAGATCAGCTGGCGCGCTGATGAGCGATGACGTAACTCACGCACACACACACACATACAAACACCAATACACGAGACATGAAGAACACAGTGAATTCATGAACCGTGACACAGTAACCTAGGAAATCCAGTCACTGTGAAGTATTTTTGCAGAGTAGTGGTTAATGATGAAATAGTTCATTCACAAAACTACTCGCGTACTTTTCGGAGAAACTCGTACACTGTCATTCTTTCTGATCGAGAGGAAAGTATTTTCTCTGTGAAGACATTCATTGTCTGTGATCTGGGGCAGGGGGAGACATGTTATGCAGTGGGGAAGTACTACCAAAAAGTGAAACAGGACATCTGCGGGCAATTTAAGAATCCTTGTTATTTCATCCGTGTAGGGAAAGGTCTGGGGCCTTTAGTTGCTATACAAGCGTCTCAGATAAAAGAAAAGTGTCTGTTCATTAAAACTGTGAACAGAAATGTTGACATTGTCTTCAAATTCATTAACCACAGTGAAATGCTCAGATAAATGTGAGATGATGATGATGATGATTACTTGAATGTATGTTCTATGGAATTTTTTTTTTTTTTTTTTTTTGCTACGTTTAGACTGTAATGACCTTTCAGCCATGTTCATCTAGAAACTGCATTAAGACAATACAGAAAACATTGCATTTTGCATTGCATTTGGTGGATGTAACGGTGAATGTGTGGATGTGTATGAGCTGCAATGTGAATCTGGAAGTGACTTGAAATTGGAAAAAAGGCTTGATTGACAAAATAAAAAAACGACAAACCATTTTGTTATACATTTCCTTCTTTTCCACTATCTTCATACAAGAAAGAATTGACCTCGTAGATTTTTCAGGAAAACGTGTAGACATCATAGCTTTCCATCTCCTCTCACTTATTTGCCATAGTTAAATTCCATAACATGCCAATTACATGTGATACCAATTTCACGTGTTCGCACATACGTTTTTTGCATTTTTTTTATTTTTTTTGTTAGTTCTTAGTTATTGCCTTGATAATAGAAAATATGAGCTAGGCATCATGTATGATAGTTGCCAAAGTTAGATATGAGCTACAAAATGACCAGATCCTGCCATGAGCTATATAGGAGACATATCTTGTATGTACATATAGGGCTTATATGTGGATATAAAGAAGCAATACAGGAGACCTATATGGCCTTTATATGCACATATATGCACCTCAATTTTGCCTATATGTGGCATATATACGCATATATGCAGCATATATGTTATCATATATGTGCATATATACTGCATATAGGTTTCATATATGCGCATATATCCTCATATAGGTTCTTTCCATGTGGGTGTAGTAAACTCAAGTGATATCAGTTCAACCAAACATAACGAGAAGTCCAAATCAAAATATCGTCATCAGAGGAAAGTATATCACATCAGATCTCCGAAGCGGTTGTGCTCTCCCATAGCCCACACGTCCCGTCAGCTCTCTGGAAGCCTCCAGAGCCGCAACAACACCAGCGAGCCATCCTCTCCCTCTCTCTGTTTGACAGAGTGCGTCTTTTAAAGTACCCTGATCTAGTTCAGGTGTAAAGCCACGCCCTCCAGCAATCAGCAGCAATCAGCCTGTAACTCGGGACAAACACAAAAGCACTCACTGCACAGGAACTCATTGAACCGTCACAAAATGGCCAGAGTTTTGAGATCGCAGCGGACGTTAAGGACGATAATGCAATAAGAGCTCACTAAAATACTGAGGTGCCAAACCATTCAGGGCTTTATAGCTAATTAGCAAGATTTTAAAATGTATACAATGTTGTAGTAGTGAGTGGGGCGGGGCCGAGAGCCATGGGAGCGGAACGAGGCCGGTGGAGTGAATGATAATGAGCGACACCTGCGCCACTCACCGGTCTCAAGTCCCACGGAGGAGCTCCGGGAGGATAAAAGGAGGAGTGACGACAGTGGAAGACGAGAGAGGACCAGGCCTGGACTTTATTTTGTGTTTTGTGTGCGGCAGTCGTCCGTGAGGGGCTGCCGCTTTACTTTTGGTTATTGTGTTATTAATAGGGCCGGGACTTTAACGCGTTAATTTAGATTAATTAATTACACAAAAATAACGCGTTAAATTTTTTTAACGCATTTTAATCGCACTTATTTTTGCACCGCGGAACGTTTCTCACTGGATGAGTTTCGGCGGACCGATTATACTGGAGCACCAACTAGCGTTCAGACTTGCGTTCTCGTGGAGACCGGTCTTGCCAGGCTTCCTTGGAAGAACGAACTCGGAAGGACGCGAGAACACAGAACGCACACTTATGAGAACTGAGATGTACTGCATTCTTGCTTAACTGACCGCATAGTCTCAGCATAAGCAGCGACCAATGAACAATAAATATTACAAAATGTCATAACTTATTAAAACATTTCATACTATTATAGATATTACTTTCATATAATTGTATTGTTTTATTTTACAGCGTTATATGTTTTACTGTTAAGATTCATTTTAATATGCCAATAAAAATGCAGACTTTCTCCGGGTCTTATAACTTTATTAAAATTAACCAAAACAAAACGATAAATGTTTACTTTCAACTTGAAGAGCCGTTAAGTATTTGTGAGAGCGACTTTAAAGCTTACAGGCTTCCGTACACCGGCCACCCACAGCGTTTTCTGGGATTTCTAACGGCTCGATTCTCTCAAGTCTGCACTCGATGCATCCTCAGTTTCAAGAACATATCCGGGCACTTTCATGCATCCTCTGTACTTGCGTTCTTGAGAATTGGAACTGAACTTCGACGGTTAATGATGACGTAGAACGAGAACACAAGGACGCAAGATCGCTGAAGAACGCATATTGAGAAACAGCCAAAAACAAACCACAGTGAACATGGACAAAGAAGCTGATGAGACCGCTTTGGTTGGCCCTGTGGATGGGAAATATAAAAATCCATATAAAAAAAACTTACTTCTCACTGTTCTCAGGTCAAATATTTATATGCGATTAAAATGCGATTAATTTCGATTAATTAATTACAAAGCCTCTAATTAATTAGATTACTTTTTTTAATCGAGTCCCGGCCCTAGTTATTAAATTCTTAAATGTTTGCCGGTTCCCGCCTCCTTCTTCCCGACCTACGAACTTTGTAACAAATGTTTAATAGGGAGCCAGTGCATTGTCGACAGAACCATGCTAATATAGTCATACTTCCTGGTTCTAGTAAGAACTCTAGCTGCTGCATTTTGAACGAGCTGGAGTTTGTTTATTAAATGTGCAGAGCAACCACCCAATAAAGCATTACAATAATCTAACCTTGAGGTCATGAATGCATGAATTAATGTTTCTACATTTGACATTGAGAGCATAGGTCGTAATTTAGATATATTTTTAAGATGGAAAAATGCAGTTTTACAAATGCTAGAAACATGTTTTTCGAAGGAAAGCTTGCTATCAAACAGTACGCCTAGGTTCCTAACTGATGACGAAGAATTTACGGAGCAGCCTGGGTATCATCAGCATAAAATGTCATGTCATAACATCAGTGCATGTTAATTCAAATAAAATATGAACAAACCAAGACATTAAAAATTATGCATTAGTATGAGTAAGAGATCAGGTTTCTGTCCTTGCTGACAATTTTAATGGCAAAAAAATTAAAACATTTCCCAGTCAGATGCAGACACAGGAAGACATGCACTGCTTTCAAATGACAGAATCCATCATAATTTTTTGGCCGTCTGAATGCTAAGAACTTCTCAGCCCAGCAGTGGTGTCTAGACTCTGGGAGGAAGAGCGCAGCCATCATCTGTTGTGGTCACATACCTCACTTTTCATCAGCTCACGTCTGCTGTATCCATGGCAACACTTCAGCTGGTCATGCCCTTGGGATGCATTTCTTGACAGTATTACTCTGTCTCCATTGCTGAAAAGGTTGCCCTAATGCTGAAGCATTGTTTTGTATGCATGTGTCCTCTCTTCTAGGTCTTTTGTTTTGTGTATCCTCCTCTGATAGGGATTTATTTAATTTAAATCTAACTGATAATGACAGCAGCTCTTTCGGGTCGTCTCACTAATGTCATTACAGTATTGTACTGTTATTTTGAGTTACATCCTCATCTCCGTGTTCCTTGTTCCTCCCTGCTGTGTGCACCGTGACAGTCAGTCAACAAGCGTCTGTACTCTCTAGTAACCTATGTTATGTAAATCGGTGATCTGAACAATGACTGAGCTTATACCAAAATATCCAATCCAAAGTCTGCATTAGTATTTGTGCTGTTAAAAATACAGGAAGACAAAAAGGTGCTAGAAGTGGTGAAAAACTAAACAGATTTTTAGGAATTTTATGAGAAATACCAGAGGCAAAATTAATACATACTTTCAGTTAAACAACTGAAACTGAAAAAAAAACTCATTATGAATGAGTAACCTTTAAGCAATAACATCTTCCTTTTGCCAAGTTTGTAGACCAAATAAGATTTTTATGCAAGTATAAGCACACCAAGCATGAAATGCTTAAAAAAAAAATACACTCTTAAAAATAAAGGTGCTTCCACGATGCCATAGAAGAACCTTTTTGTCTAAATGGTTCCATAAAGAACCTTTAACATCTGAAGAAACTTTGTTTCACAAAAGGTTATTTGTGGTGAAAGAAGGTTCTTCGGATTATAAAAAGGTAAGGAAGAGATGGTTCTTTAAAAAACCTTTGACTGAATGGTTCTTTGTGGAACCAAAAATGGTTCTTCTATGGCATCGCTTGAAGAACCTTTTGAATCACCTTTATTTTTAAGAGTGTACTAAAGCAAGCATCATTATTACTATTGTTCATACTTGAGTGTTAGTGGTTAAGCATTAAACTGAACTCGTGAATCATTGCTGGGACTGTGGTGGTGATGCTGGCTTGAGGATGCTGCAGTGTGCTTCTCCATCTTCATACTGGCCAGAGGTTTGCACAGGCATTCACATGCATCATGGCATTCACCTGATGGAAAATAAACCCTCGTGACACATCCCGTCCGTCCCGAGCGTAGCTCCCCTCCACCGCGTGAGTCATCGTGCTGGGTGATGTTAAGGTTACCGCTGCCTCAAATACAGATTTCCACAGCTGCCTAAAGTGTTTTAAACATACAGCAGGAAGAAATTTGTGGGCCGTGCCCTCCCGAATCACTGTGCCTTCCATCCTCTAACCCTCCTTTCTGAACGTGTTTGAAAGTGAAAGTGAAATCAGAAAAAAATAGTGTGTATACGAAAGCCATTGCACGCTTTCCAGAGTGTCAGCAACTGCACACAATCACAGATTGCATAATATAACCCCACCCCCCACCCCCAACTTCCCAGTGCACAGACGGACACACAAAAATTAAACAAAAGATAAGTCCACATTCAAATCAGATAAAACCAAAAACAAACAAAAAAAGCCTTCAAAACATCTACTACTGTGGGGAGCACAGACAAATGTGGCAGGAGGTGTCTGCCAAAAGGACAAAGAGAGGTGTCAGGTGCAAAAGAGGGCTTTGGTTGATCAGACCTTCCAGGGTGGGGAGCTGAAGTTACTGAGCTGCAGGGGAACCCATTCCTCATGATGAGTGGTCAGACTCAACAAAAAGGCTAATCTGTAGCGGTTCAACATCTGGTCAGGGATGGCCTTCCTGTGCAGCAGATAAGGAGGACTTAATCACCGTCCGGGGTGCCTTCGGGGTGCCTATGTGCCATCAGTGAGGCAGAAGACCTCAACTTTCCTGGGGGAAATAAGTTGCTGTTTTGCAGTATAGATCTTATCAACTTATGTTCTGGTTTCATATTCACTATTGCACCAATCTCACTGGCCGCTGGCATCTCTGAATAACCCTGCTCCATTAGACCCATAATGGTGGTGAAGTCAAAAGTAGCATGTTTAGTGACATGCTAAGACTGGCTGCTTCCAGGATCTTGAGATCTCCTAATGGAGGTATTGAATTCATGGCAATGGCCTGCAAAGTCTACACTCTGAGCTGTATTGGACCACAGGGGTGGACTTAACCAATAAACGAGGTAAGCAGCCGCTTAGGGCCCCGGGGAATAATAATAATAGGGGGCCCCATCTGATATTGCAGAAACATATTTGCAGCACTGAACAATGTAGCCAAACACAGACATGTTTGTTAATTTTCTTGAACACAATGACCAAAAGTGTTTAAGTTAGAATCCATGCACCGCTCAAAATGCAGAGTTTGCGGAGTTTTGCAAGTTTAGGAATCCTCTCATTATAACAAATTGTTGATACGATGTAAATAAGAGATTCATTGTGCAGTGTAGAGAGCTTATTAATGGAACATCTTGAGATCGCAATGAACTGAAGTGAGTGACAGCTTTTAGTGATTATATGAGGGAGCGTTCTTTGCACGCATTCTAGGCTGTATATTAGTCTGACTGTCTCAGAATAGAGATATTCACCTCAGTAAAGAAAGTATTGTGTTTCAAGTCATAATTTTATTTGTCTTGACGTTTCAAACTGACTCTTGTGTTCTTTTCCTTGGCGCGCCGACGCAAATTGCCACGCACTCATATGCACGTATAAATGCACGAATGCGATGACTGGAGATTTTTGTTTAATAATAGATTACATTTTCGATTTGTAAAACCCTACTGTATGCCTTCAGAACACTTGGAGGTTTCACTTTATTTTGATGGTCCCTTTAACACATTCTGTTGACTCTAAGTAACTTTGCCCCTACATTTCTACTAACTCTCATTAGAGTGTTAGTAGAGTATTAGTAGACAGGTAGGGTTAGGGTTAGAATAAGTTGACATGTACTTGCAAAGTTACTTATAGTCGTAGAGTGTCTGTTGGGAGACCATCACAATAAAGAGATAGCAGATATGAAGCAGATAGTCTACTAATACTCTAATGAGAGTTTGTTGACATGTAGTTGCAACATTACTTAGTGTCAACAGAATGTTCAAAAGGGACCATCAAAATAAAGTGTTACCCACTTTGACTATGGAATGAGTTGCATGGGATAATTTCATGTTTGTAAAAAGATTGAAAAAGTTTACAATTTATTAAATGGGCAAATGCAAGCATTTTTTTAAAAATCTCCATTTGTGATCCGAAAAAAAGGTAGCCTAATATGGCTTTAGAACAGAATCAGGTTGACTACTGGTTTTGAAGGGATAAATAAACAATGAGAGCAAAATAAGGGTTAGGTGTAAAAGAGCACATAATTATTGTGTTGTGGCCCCATACCTGGAATTTGCTTAGGGCCCCCAAATCACTAGGTCCACCCCTGTTGGGCCAGTCCAGCTTCAGTGCTGGTGCGCTCTGGACTCTGACATAAACTCTCCCGTGCAAATTCATCCAGAGACAAGCAGTGCATGCGGTCCAGTGACAGAGAGAGTGAGAGAAAGGGAAAAGTCTGTCTGCTCCCTTTTCTTAGCCTCCAGCTCAACATCGTATCCCCAGGACCCTACTTCGTGTCGCTTTGGCTACTGCAGAACCATAGCAATTTACCTCCTTCCACTGAAAAGAGCAAGCAGAGAGATTTCATCCTGAAATGATCAGAGTGCATGCAGTTGGAGGTGCCATCATGCTGCACACCCAAACACTTAACACACCTCTCATGCGAGCCCTCACTCATAAAAATGAGAAGATGGCAGCAAACACTACCAGAACGACATCATGTTCCCCCCTGAGGAAATACAATATCTACTTCATGATGGTTACTGAAACATGATAGCAGGCTAGATAAACCGCTTCTTGAAGAAGAGAAATGTGAAAATTGATGGTGCGGGCACGTCCTTTTGAGGCGCTGATGATGAGGTGTCTCAGAGGACAGCATAAGAACCATCATCCAGTGGATTGCCATGCTTTTTATCGAGATTCAGAAAATGTTCATTCCTGGAGGTTGTTCCCATAGAATCCACTGTAGTACAGATGTAGTATGGAGTCAACTTATAACAGGGAGCATACTCTTACTTAAGCTCAAAATATTCTTCCCAGTCTAACAAGCACTCATTCTGACATCAGAAACCTAGTGATGAAGACTGGACCAGAATTTGTCAAAATTGTAGGGTAATGTCAAGAAATATTGGAATACGACTTATTCAATTTTTAAATATGAAATCACTTTTATTGGACTCCCAGCAGCTGAATGTTATCAATGTGAGAAAGAAAATCTGATACATGCTCTGTGAAATTTTGGAGTATATCAGTATGCTGCTTTTCATTTTGCCCAAGTATTTATGTCTTAGGGGAACCATCTTTTTAATTTAGCGAATGGATCCAAATATGTGGGAAAATAAATTATTATTATGAGAGACTGGCGGTCAGTGGGGGCGCCATCAAGAAAGTATCTTATTATTTTTTATTAGATTTGTTCTAGCAATCTAAGTCTAATTGTGACTGATGTATGCAGTATTGGTAATCTAGTGATAGGGGTTTGACCTCCATTTTACAAAACAGTGCACTCCAATTTAAAATTAAGTGTACTGTTTTGCCTATTGAAGGAAAATAAAAAGTGTGAATCATAAAAAAAAATTAAACGATTTATATATGCATGATTATAAATAACAACTCATCTTCTCTCATCTTTGTCCACCTAGGTGAATGTGTAGGAAACAGAGCCAGCCCTCTGAAGCGGTTCACAAGGTCCCGTTCTGTCCTTTCAGGGGATGGCCCGGGTCCAGGATGGGCACACAGAGGAATATAACAGGTGCAGTCATTAATAATCCTCTTACATCAAAGGAGAACAGTGGGAAACATAAAATAGGCATTACCTTATCTTTCCACACATACAAAGGGAATAACCTTATCTATACAACACTGAATAAAAAAATGGCACAAAGCATTGATGTTTTTATAATGGCTTGCTGCTCTATGAGATAAAGAGAAAACTGTCTGCATGAATGTCCATATCTAGTGTTGGGCGATATGGTCCATAGTCAAATCGTCTTATCGTCAACCTGTAAGATCGCCAATAAATAAAATAATAATAAAATATTATCATGCTAATTATTTACTTACTTAATTTCATAGCTGTGAACATAGAATGAAACAACTTGAGGGTAAGGCTAGAAGCAGACTAATATTAGTGTAATTTATTAACTACACATTATATCTTTTTGGTCAAGTACCATATGGATGTCACAAAATATATATTTAATTTGTATTTAACATGATAATTTAATAAAAACTATTTAAGTTACTAATTATAATGCTTACATTTCCTCAGTTATTCAAAAAGCAGTTACAGAAAATGAGCAAATAACACTTACATTACCAAAGAACATCATCACTGACTCATTCTTCAGTCTAGCGCACGTTTATGCACTTTAAAAAACACTCCCGTTATAATCAGTGAAGCTGTCTGCACTGTATGATGAATAAATCTCTTACATCGAACGCACATCTGCACTTTGTTATTTATGATGAGAGATTTGCGAGAGACCAGAATTCATTTCAATGAACAACGAAACCCCACTGTTTCAGCGATGACTCATCTGAACACCTCTGATTGACCGCTGCATCCAACTCAACAGAATCATGTGTAATTGTTATAACACACAACATTATAAAACCGTGTAAAAAGAAATATGATGACAAGTATGATGATAACAAATAAGCCCTAATATTAATTAGATAATAATACTAGCCTGATAATAATAATAATAAATAATCGTCTTGATATTGTCAAAGGCATCAGCCACAGGTATTGATACTATCGGCACAACCCTATCAGAAACCTAATGCTGTGATAGTTATGCAAATCATGGACAATAAAAATCATGTTTACTTGGAATATGTATTTATGATTTGTGTCACCCTAGAAATGGGGTTTCATTTTACGGACACTCAAGAACTGTGTTGTCTTATTTGGTAGCTCTGTGATATTAGAGGACGGTTGACGAAGAGTTTTATTAATCAAAATACAAATTAATCAAGTGTAATCAATGTGAATATAGCCATTTATGTATCAAGTCATTCTACTATTATAAAATAGTATCTGCCTGCATTTGTAGAGGCCTGCAGAAGAATGGAATGTGCAGACGTATGGTGTAAGGTAAAGCTGCACATCCTGTTTTGACATGATAGGGTATCTTCCTTTAACATAACATAAATTGGGGCCTATTGTCTGCTCTATGAAACAGATGGAGACTGTTTCCTGATAACAATAACGGTATAGGAAATGTATAGAACACGCCTTAGGGTAAAAACAGTATTTAAGAAGAATGAAAACAGATTCAGGAGATTCGCTGCAGCGTCTCTTGGCTTTATTGTCTCTGATAATAAAATCTAAATTCTGGCATCAAAACCCCAAGGCTTCAAGCGTTATTCTTCAGAAAAGACGGGAGGCACGACAAATTGGCACCACGAACAGGATTGGAAAGGAGCAACAAAGGTGGACGACCACTTTGAGTGGACTTTGACGAGCAGCAGAAACGGTGGCCACTAAAGAATAAAGGTAGGCAGTTCATGCTTATATAATAAGTTTGTGTTGTTTGCTGGTCTGCTCTTAGTGGTAAGAACACTTAAAATTGCTCTTCCAAATTTAAAGAACAAAAAAGAAAAAGGGGGTTTTGATCCCAGAAGAAACAATTGCATGCACAGATCTGTTTTACTGCTAAGAGGGCCTTTGATGGATAGCAGTGAATTAGGGCAGATTGTGTATGCAAAAATCTGTGTTTACTGTCAAGAGGGCCTTTGATGGATGACGTAAACGTTGAGCAGATATACATTGCATGCAGTGGTCTGTGTTTATTGTTAAGTGGGCCTTTGATGGATAACATTAAACGTTAAGCAGATAAAGTATAGGAAAGCGCGCAAAGTCCTGCGGTTACCGCTCTATATGTAATAAAATATATAGAGGTCTGTACGGGTAGGCAAAAAATTCCTGCTGGGTTTTATTTTTTACTGTGTTGTAAAGTGGAGCAGTGAAAGGGTAAAGCCAAAAGGTCACTCAAGACGAGTGTAGTGTAGTCTGTTTTAATGTGTCTGTGTGAATGACCGTGGTTGTATGAGACAATAAATAAATTCCGTATCAGGTGTGCAAGAGCTGCGCACCCCTCCTGGACCGTCCCTTAAGTGGGGCCTGGCAGAGTGTGGACGCAGCTCGTGCCGCACCTGAGAGGGATGAATGAGTGAATTAGCCCTATAAATAAAGGGACAAAGGATGAGTGTATGAGCCCTGTGAATAAAGGGACTAGATGGAGTGAATGTGTCTAAGAAAATTGTTTCAATAAAGATTGGATCAAGATTGGCATTGTAGATTTTTCGTACACATTTGAATGGATATGTTGTGGGATTAAGATAGGGAGAATATTTAGGAAATTTTAAGAGACTAATGCTATTCAGATAGTAGAATATAATAGAGGTATATGTTTTATGCTAAATAATTCAATTGTAATAATTAACATCTCATTTTAATTGTTGATAAAAAGATTTTTAGAACAGAAACAAAGAATGTCTAAGTGATTGGTTGGCACTTTTGGATACTAAGTGATAAATAAATAAATTAAATTAAGTTAAAATTTATAGTATGAAGTCACTCTATATTGAAAAGGTGCAAGGGTTGTAATAATTACTAGGCCTAAAAGTGCATGATACTGAAGGAAATAGGAGAAATTGATCAAATAATAATTTAAGTAGGGTGGAGAATATATTATTTGAACAAAAAATATAAATTAAATTGTTGTATAAAAGATATATTGAGCTTTAAATAAAGGATTTTCATATTATAGGAACACAATATGGCAGCCACTCCGGTGGAAATACTAGGATCAAAATATTCACTGTGTAAAGAACTAATACACAAGCTCTCAAACAAATGGCAGCAGAGAACCAAAAGAATGATGACAAAATGGCCAAAGGAAGGGACATTTGATGTATCATTGTGTGAGGAAATGGAAACTCTGATAAAAAATCATAAAACTAAAGGCAACAGTAAAAAGAGAGAAAAAAGAGAATCAAAAAGGGAAAAAGAGAAGGAAGTGCTAGCTTTGTTCAAAAAGGAAGGAGAAGACTCATTGAAAAGTATAAAACAGGCAAGAAAACTACTAAAAGAGGCAGACAAAGAGACAAAGAAAAAAGAAGAGTTGTATTCTAAACCACCCCCATATCTGCACCCAGAGGGACAGTTCCCAATACTTAAGGGTACTGTAGAAGTGTGTGGAGAAATGCAAATGGAAGGACAAGTAGAATTGGAAGAAAAACAAAAAGAACCAGACGTAAGACCAAAGAAACAAATAAAAAGAATGAAGGATATTTACCATTGGATTGTTATAAACAGGCACACATAGCATTAGAAATGATGAAAGCAAACTATGAAGGGAAAACAGGAAATGAGGAAACTTTAGAGCAGATGAGGAGAGAAGATAAGGAGATTGAAGCACAAGCAGAGGCTATGGAAGAAGAAATAGAAAGGAAAATTAAACAAACAGAAAAAATAATTGAAGATGCACATAAAATGGTGAAAGATAGAAGTAAACTATTAGAAAGCAGAGAGGAAGTGAGTGAAGGGGAGGAGTCATCATTTGATAAAGGAACATGGGAAAAGGAAGACTTAGACCACTGGCTGCAAAACTCCCAATTTTAATTAAGGGTACACAGGGACAGTTTGTCTTGTACAGAGAAAATTAACTCAGTTACAACTTGAAGAACTGACAAAAAAGAACAAGAAAAGGATTCAAGCTTCAATAAAGAAAGAAGAATCAGAACAAATGACATTGATGTCTCCAGTAAATGCTCCTCCACCAGTTATTCAGCAAAGTCCACCTGCAGCAGTTCCCCCTAATGCACACCAGATCCCTGTACCCATCGTTAATGTCTATACTCAACAGCCAGGGCCAATGGGATGGAAAAGAAAACCAGTACAAAGAGGACAGAGAGGAAGAGGCAAGTCTTATACTGGTCATCCAGGAGTGTGCTGGGGATGTGGACAATTCGGACATAATAAAATTGACTGTCCCACCAATCCATGGCAACAGCCACCTCGGGGTGGAATGGGGGAGAGTTGGCAGCAGCCCACCCAGGGTCCATCACAGGGCCCAGTAAACCCTTGGGGAGGTCCAAATCAAGGATATTAGGGGTGCCCAGAGAATCCTAGAGGGGAGAGTCAGCTTCCAATTTTAACAACTAAAGCTGATCAAGAACCTATTCTTCAAATTGAAATAGAGGGAAAGACCACACCAATGATGGTCAACACAGGAGCTGTGTATTCTTGTGTAAATTCAAATTATGCCTCCCATCTCCCCTTGTCTGGAAAATTCGCAAAGATAATAGGCTTCTCGGGACAAATGCAGCTAATTCCAATGACAGCTCCAGTGTGTCTACAAACAAAAAATAAAAGTGTAACTATGCCCATTCTTGTGTCAAACCAGACTCCTGTTAATTTGTTAGGAAGAGATGCATTATGTAAATTGGGGCTACAAATTTGGTGTTCTCCTGAAGGAGTATATATAGACACAATAGGGAGAGAACCTCAAATGATAGTTGTAGAACCAAAAGCAAATGTTTATTGGATAGGACAGATTGAACAAGATGTGAGACAGACAATTAATAAATGGGGAACATTTATTGAGGCACAGATTCCATAAGCACAGTTACCAAAATCAGAATTTCACTGTACAATTATATAAAATCCCGAAAGAGATGAAAAAATGGAAAAGAAATGGCAGGAAGAAACTGAAGGACAAAAAATTGAAATAATTTCGCAACACATTATAATAGGTAAACAGGGAGCAGCTCTAAGTATACCTAAATGTGAATTTGTGAAAAAATGGTTTAATGTAACAGATTCTGTACCACATGTGTCTTTATATGTAGGAAAAAATTGGGGACCTATGGACCTATGATGAAAAAGGCACAACAAAGCAAATGGGAAACAACAGAACATCCGTTGATTTTTCATTCATCTGACAAAAATTACATAAAAATTTTATGTGGAACCAGTTTTATGGGAATCCCTCAGGAAGTAGTTATCAGTCAAAAGAAATTGACACAGATGACTACAGCATCTGAATTGATAGACACTACTAACACTGAACTATTTAAGGAAGTAGAGCATCAGGTACCAACTGAACTATGGTCTCAACATGACTAAGATGTAGGATTGATAAAATCAGCAAATCCAGTGAGAGAACAACTTAAGCCAGATGCACGTCTGCCCAGAAAATCGCAATACCCTTTGCGTCCTGATGCTGAAGCAGGTATAAAAAACACTATTGAAGGTTTAGTAAAGGCAGGAGTATTAATAGAAACAACTAGTTATTGTAACACTCCAATTATGCCTGTAATCAAAGCAGACAAAAACAGATGGCGACTTGTTCATGACTTACGAGCTATCAATGATATAATAGAGGATTTGCCAGCTGAGGTACGAAACCCGCACACGCTACTGACTAATGTCCCTCCTGAAGCCAAATACTTTACAGTAATTGATCTGTGTTCAGCCTACTTCAGTGTACCTCTAGCAGAGGAGAGTAGATATTTATTTGCATTTACATATGCTGATAAACAGTATACTTACACCAGAATTCCACAAGGGTTTAAACATTCACCACATATATTTAATCAAGTTCTTAAGACTGATTTAGAGGATCTTATGATAGACAGTACTTTGTTACAATATGTTGATGATTTGATTATTTGTTCTACAACACTAGAACAATGTCATAAAGATTCTATTAACCTGTTAACCTTCACCCCCATTTGGGGCCTTGCAGGTGAAAATTAGGTATCTTTGGAAAGAAGAGACTCTGGGCTTTACTATCTATCATCCAGAGTTGATAATGCTCAAAAAGATAAAAAGTTATAGGCACTGACGTGCCTTGAAAAATATTTTTCCACACTGAATGTTTTTTTTATTTCATATACAAATACATGAAATAAGTCCTGGAGCAATCCAGAAAAGTAATGGATCGAAAGCCATGTGTCTCATGAGTTTTTCAAATTTGAAGAAGATACCATGAAAAATGAGATTCCTGCAATATTTTTTCTGAAACTATTTATAGTCCCCCCACCCCCCTGTTTGAGGAAAAATAACCACCAAATGGATTGCAGAATTATACAAGCTATTTTAGTCATTATATGTTCCTGCATAGTTTTTCAATTATAAAATAATAGACAGATTTATTTGAGCACAAAAAAATACAAAAATAATTATTTGAGTAATAAAAAAGGAAAAAAAAAATAGAAAAAAATGCTTTGTATATAGTATGTATACTGAAGTATTCTTCGTTATTCGTTATTACAATGATAAATATCACTGCCAGACGTGAAGTGATATTGCCAGACATGGTCATAGAGTCAGTAAACACACACTGATGTGCTTCCATTCAGATGATAATAAAGCAGATGGGCCATATAATCAATAATAGCTGATCAATGAATCACAATGATAGCCGTCATAGAGTCGCTAATAAACACGCTGATGTGCGTCCATACATATTATAATCATGCAGACACGGCCACATTCCCCACACAATACACACACACACATATAAAAAATGTAGAAGAAAAAAAAAACAGTTTTTTATGGATAAAGCAGATCGCTAAGTTATGCCCCGCTCAGATGACAGTTGCGTCACTGCCGGCAGGAGGGAGAGCCAAATTCAAATAATCTATATTCCGCTTTTCTGAGACTTTTTTTTTCCGTAGACGGTCTCATTATGTTTGTAAAACCGTATGCTGCAACACTGTGTTGTTTTTTTTACCACCAAGACGCTGTTTTTGAGCGTAATTTATTCCATAACGGACGCGAACAATAACTCTCTGAAGAAATGAAACGTAAACAAAGGAATATTCATCCTTATTACAACGTTATTGTTTCGCTGGACTAAAAGTGCTCGCTGGGATGTTGTTCTGTGGACCCTTACCTCTCTAACTAAACTGGGATTTCAGCAGTGGACGCGTTTGTGGCTCGTTATTACAGAGATAAAGGTACGTACGGCTTTTTTACTCTGCGTGTTTGGATGTGTACTGCTTACACAAATGTAGCAAATTTGTGCCACTCATTCCTAATAAGCTTTCCATCGAAAAACAGCGATCTGTCGTCGATGCTTGAGGCTTAGACCCTCAGAATGATATATAGTTTGTCAAGATTAACTTTGTCCCGTTTCATTTATTCTATTAGAAAACAATGACACATGCAAACAAAGAGCGTTCAGTGCGAGGTCGCTCTGGTGAACGGTAACAGGTTAAAGTCTTAACAAAATTAGCACAAGGAGGTCACAAAGTATCCAAAACCAAAATACAGTATTGCCAGCCTCAAGTTGAATACTTAGGACGAATAATTGCATTTGGCACACGAGCTATAGCTCCAGCTCAATTGGAAGGCATAAGTAAAACACCATTGCCTCAAACAGTAGGACAAATGATGACTTTTCTAGGGATGACTGGCGTCAGTGCCGATTGGATAGAAGACTATGCAGTAAAGACAGCTCCATTGAGAGAAATCATGAAACAAGCAGGACTGCAACATTTAGGTAATCCATTAAGATGGAACACAGATGCACTACTAGCATTTGAAACTCTAAAACAGGAACTGCAAAAGGCCCCAGCATTGGGAAATCCAGAATACTCTAAACAATTTCATTTGTATGTTGCAAACAGAGCTGATGGTTATGCATCAGCTGTATTGATGCAAGAAACTTGTAGTGGTAGGAAAAAACAGCCTATTGCTTACTATAGCACAAAATTGGACAATGTAGCTCAGGGTTACCCACCATGTTACCAACAAGGCCTTGCTGCAGTATATTATGCATATGAGAAAGCATCCACAATAACCATGGTGTACCCAGTAACTATTTATACTCATCACAAAATTGTTGAATTAATAGAACAAGGAAAATTTGTTCTGACTCAAGCCCGGATTCTAGGCTATTCATCACTACTTACATATCCAGATGTTACTATAAAGCGATGTCATACAGTAAATCCAGCTGAATTAATTCCTTTTGAAGGAAAGCCCCATGACTGTGTGACAAATTCATTGACATTTACTAGATTACGGCCAGATCTTGAGTCTACACCAATCCCTAAAGCAGAAGTCACATACTTTGTGGATGGTTCTAGCTTTAGGGATCATGTAGGAAATCATACAGGATATTCAGTAGTGAAGAAGGACAAGGAAGAATTTGTGCCTGTGATATCACAACATTGTGTACAGCCATGCTCTGCTCAATTAGCAGAGTTAAAAGCTCTCACTGCTGCATGTCAAGTAGGAAAGGGACAAACAGCCAATATTTTCACTGATTCAGCATATGCTCACGGTGTATGTCATTTATTTGGAGCAGTATGGAAACAAAGAGGTTTCAAAAAGAGTGATGGAGCTCCCATCCAACATGCTGAACAAATATGTCAATTAATTTCTGCTATGATGCTACCAAAAAGATTAGCAATAATCAAGTGTCAGGCTCATAACAAAGGAAATGATTATGTCATTAAAGGAAACAATGCAGCAGATTTGGAAGCTAAAAAGCATCAGGGTGTCAGGTAGCAGTATTAACACCTGTAGTACTTATAGAACCTCAACCTCAGTTGGACGATATTATTCGAATTCAACAACAAGCAGGCCCTTATGAACACTCAATGTGGCACCAAAGGGGGGCCAAAAAAGACACGCAAGATATTTGGCGTACGCATGAAGGGCAAATTGTTGCCCCAGCTTCACTTTTGAATATTCTCATTTCAGATGCGCATGGTTTTGACCATTGCGCAAGGGGGGAAGTGATAAGGAAAATTAAAAAGCAAGGATACTGGTCTCCTTATTTACATGCAATGGTAGATGAATTTCTGACCACATGTGAAGTTTGTGCCAAAAACAATGTGAGGAAAGGAATAATGACACCAATAGGCCATATACCAGTACCAGAAGGACCATTTAAGCATTTGGTAATGGACTATGTGGATATGATAAAGCGAGTACAAGGCAAAAGGTACATGCTTGTGGTCATAGACAGATTTAGCAGATGGGTGGAGGCAGTACCATCAGCAGATCAGGGAGCAGGAACAGTAATTAAATTTCTAACAAGAGAAGTAATTCCTAGATTTGGAATACCATCAGAAATAAGTTCAGATAATGGATCGGCATTCATACAAAAAACTGTAAAACAAGTACTGCAACAATTGAGAATAAAGCAGAGACTAGGGTGCATTTACCATCCACAATCACAAGGAATGGTAGAGAGATTGAATGGAACCCTCAAGGCCAAACTAAATAAAATATGTGAAAGTACTAAACTTAACTGGATTGATGCATTACCTCTTGCTCTTATGAGCTATCGCATGCAAACTAACAGAAACACGCACTTAACACCGCATGAAATGCTTACGGGTCGACCCATGCCTGTGCCATATTGTAGAGGTCCCTACAAAGGACCTCCTCTAGAGCAATTGCAAATGGAACTTCGATCATATATGAAGAAATTAACTGCCATACATAAAGCTATCTATTTACAGGAAACACGAAAAGAGCCCTGTGAGGAAACAGAGTCAGAATGTCCAATTGTTCCAGGTGACCAAGTATATCTGAGGGTGTTCCGGAGAAAGTGGAATGAGCCCAGGAGAGAAGGACCCTACAAAGTGGTGAGAGCTACTCCAACTGCAGTCCAAGTGGAGGGAAGTACAACTTGGTATCATCTAAACCACTGTACTAGAGTTCCACTGTACTAGAGTTCCCAAAGCACAGACGGAAAGAGAAAATAGACAAGCAGATAACTCAGGAGAAAGTGACAAGGAAAGACCAGTGACACAAGATGAAGTACGAACTGATGAAAGCTCAAAAGCAGATGTACAAGGAGCTCACATTTTCCTGTCAGACAAACAGGAGAAGAGAAAGAATAAGTCTGACAACATATCTGATGATCACATGCCTAATGCATTTAATTTGGCAAACTCAAGCTATAACCAACACCACCCAGACTTCCCCAGAATTGACTTTTCAATCCTTGGGTGAAACTAACAGTGGCTTTGACTTAATTCAAAAAGAACAAGAACTAGATGAGGAGGAAAAACTATCTAGACAAAATAGACACATTGTAGATGATAATCATAATATTACATTTAAGAAAAGGGGTAATTCAGATATATTATGGGAAAAGGCAGAAGACAATAATTGGTATAAATGGGTAAATTACACAGCAGAAAAGGAGAAATGGGAAAACTGCATAGTTTGCTTTGAAGCAAGACCTATTCTATATATTGTACCATACCTATACACAGTCCTAGTTGTAGAGTATTCCATGATGAATGGTTTAAGAACTGTCCAGGACTATCTAATGTAATGGGGTTAGATGTAGTAAGATTGGGAGGAAAATGTTTTATAGAAAGAGGCAGAGAGATAAATATTTTTAGAAACTGTACCCAAAAAATGGCATTTTGCCCATATTGGTGCCAGTTTCTCCAATCTACGACAAACTACAGAGAAGCAACTGAATTACAGTGCATACGTACCCGTAAATGGCAAATAGTACAGAAAACAAAAGTGCAAAAGCCACAAGGAAAAATACAATTAATGGCAGATCAGGAATTTGAATGTTATGAAAAGAAGGGACATATTGATGTAGGAAGATTTGAAGGGAAATGCAGCAAAATATGGAAAATACCACGATGTAAAGATGACTATTTAGTGATAAAAGAGGGCCCAACACCTATATTTGATGATATTGATATTGCATTGGCAGACATATGGTGGATGTGTGGATTAGAATATGGCCTCTTGACAACATTACCAGAAAAATGGTCAGGATTATGTACTAGGGTTATGCTGACACATAAAATGAGCCACATCTCTCTAGAAGAGGAAGCAACAAGTGAAGAAAAATCCAGATCTAAAAGGGCCTATGAAGTTTATATAGTTTATATAGATTCAATTGGTCAACCAAGAGGTATACCTTATGAGTTTAAAGCAAGAGATGAAGTCAAATCAGGGTTTGAATCAATATTTGTTTGGATTACACAAAATAAAACTACAGAATGGATCAATTACATATATTACAATCAGCAAAGATTTATTAATTACACTGATGATGCCTTATCACTTTTAGGAGAGCAATTAGATGCAACAAGCAGAATGACATGGCAAAACAGAATAGCTTTGGATTGTTTGCTAGCTGAGAAAGGAGGAGTGTGTGTTATATTTGGGGATCAATGCTGTACTTTTATACCAAATAATACTGCTCCAGAAGGAGCATTCACTGAAGTAATGAGCAAATTGAAAAACCTAAGGATTGAACTTAAAAATAACGCTGGGACTGATAATAAAATGTGGGATTGGTTTGATCTAAAGTTAGGAGCATGGGGAGCATGGTTAGCTAAATTAGGAATGTTTTTAGGAGTTGCAGTATTAATAGGAGGATTACTGTTTTGTTGTGTGCTTCCTATACTGAGGTCACTAGTTGTCAAAGCCACAGCTAAGCTAATGGAAATACTAAGATGTCAAGATGATGAAAAATGGAATTTGAAGTGTAATCAAAATGTACACTACCAGGACTGGGCTTATGCACCCAACTGGAAGTCACAAACATTGTCAAATGATGGAGATTCTAGTACCTCAACTGAGGACGAAGAAGAAGTATAAACCATACCCTGGGTGTAAGTGCTAGCCTAACCTCTGCCCAAGGGTGGCCCTCTACGATGCGTAAAGTGTCTGGGCTGAAGATCAACTATGCTATTTTTGTGTGATGTTATATGTTTTATGTTTTTAATTTTTATTTATGTTGTATACATAACTGTGACAACCACAGGCAAGCGCTGAACCAATTGCACGCTCATGCTTATAACATTGTTTTATCTTAAATGAGGAATTAGGGAGACAGGATCTTTTACTCCTTCCTAGTCAATTGTGGGGGAGAGGTTTGGTCCTGCTGCTCCGCCAGAGTGCTGTTACATAATCTAGTCATTTAGTCATAAAACTGTGTGACTTAATTTGGTCACTAGGTAGCAGAGGTGTCAAGTAACGAAGTACAAATACTTCGTTACCTTACTTAAGTAGAAATTTTGGGTATCTATACTTTACTGGAGTAATTATTTTTCAGCCGACTTTTTACTTCTACTCCTTACATTTTCACGCAATTATCTGTACTTTCTACTCCTTACATTTTTAAAATAGCCTCGTTACTCCTATTTCATTTCGGCTCGTTTTCATCCCGGCTTGTCATCGTCATGGGCGTTGCTAGGCCATTTTTAGGGGGGCTTTAGCACCCCTAAATTTCCCCCTAAAAATCTTGCGATTCTTCCCCTTTAAATTTGAAACGGCAGCAGACTTCGGCTCCTCCCCATCTTTCTGCACGTTCTTCAATACACAGACTGCGGTGGCGCAGAGGAGAGAACAAGGTGTGTGTTTATCGATAGATTGTTATAATATCTACATCTGTGCAGTTCTTTGTCTTAAATACAGTTTACAAAAAGTCATGGGAGAGCAAACGGTTTCCAATCTTCTGTAAAGTTTTCGCTGCATTCACCACTCATCACACCACAGCTGTTTCCTTCAGCGAAAGCCCTTAACACATTATACGCATACTTTATAAAACGATCACGTTATTGCTATTTTCATTTGAAAATTTAGCTTTCAATATAGAACTTAATATTACAGTGCATGTGGCATTAACTACCATACAGTTATGCATAGAAGTGATTAAAGCCAGTGACAGACAGCACTCAGTCAGTGCACTCATTTTAATTGCATATCAGAGTGATTGACAGAGATTGAAACATTGTGTGTCCTTCTCACAGACTGCTTCAGTTTTGCTGTATTTTTTATTTTTTTACTTTTAAAAGTTAATCACAGCACCCACATAGTTTAATCCATTGTCCAGCCTTATAGCTGTGTTGTTTATATTGCTAATATGGATAGTCAGTGTAAGTTTAAAGTGATATGATGTTTTATGTTTACAATTTTCTGTTTGTACTTGAGCATAGAAAAAGATTTGTACTAGTAATGCAAACAGTAACATTTTTGGTTTGTACAGTAAACAGGTGTGTGTGTGTGTGTGATCAGGTAGACTTGTATTTGGCTTGTACTCGGATGTTATACCCATCTATGCAATACAGTGGAATACTGTAACAGTTTTACAGTTACATTTTGTCACCAAAAACAATCAGTTTGAATTTGTTCGTCTTCCTTTCGGCCTCAAAAATGCTGCTGCAACCTTTCAAAGACTAATGAACAATGTTCTGTATTTAGGGAAGTTTTGTTTTGTTTACCTTGATGACATTGTGATATATTCCAAAAACCTTCAGGACCACTTCCAACATCTCAAACAACTCTTCGCCAAACTGGAAGCATCAGGATTAACACTTAACCTCAAGAAGTGTTCCATGCTACAGAAAACCATCACATATCTAGGACATGTCGTTTCTGAAGAAGGGGTCCGTACCGAAGCCGCTAAAGTCAAAGCAGTCCATGATTTTCCGGTACCCAAGAATTTTAAGGTGGTACAAAGGTTTGTGGGTCTAGCTAGTTGGTACCATCGTTTCATTCCTCACTTTTCTGAGCGAGCAGCACCTTTGCATGCTCTAAAGGCTAAAGACACTGCTTGGGATTGGACCATTGAGTGCCAGGATGCTTTTAATGATCTTAAAAACGCCCTCCAACAAGCACCAGTTTTAATGCCACCTGACTTCACTAAGGACTTTAAAGTACAACTGATGCTAGTGATATAGGATTAGGAGCTGTGCTGACCCAAGAAATTGATGGTTTGGAGCGTGTCATCGCCTATGCTTCAAGACTCGTACAGGGAGCAGAAAAATCGTATTCTACAACAGAAAAAGAGTGTCTGGCCGTGGTGTGGGCTGTAGAAAAGTGGAGGCAGTACTTAGAGGGAAGGAACTTCGAAGTGCTCACAGACCATTCAGCCCTGACTTGGGTATTTAATCAGCCTAAACCATCCTCCCGTTTGACCAGGTGGGCTTTAAGGCTGCAAAGTTTTAACTTTACGGTTAAGTACCGTAAGGGATTATGTAATAATTTGTACCTGATGCCCTATCCAGAGGAATACCTGTGCAAGAAGTGGTAGGCCACATTGCCCTATGTCAACCTACAAAACCAGATCCTAATTTACCAGTCAGTTGGGATGAGATTGGGAAGGCTCAAAAGCTTGATTCTTCTTTACAGTCTTTATGGGAGTCAGCCAAACAACCCAATCCCGATCCAAACCGTATTGCTTACATTGTACAGAATGACTACTTGTTTCGCAGGGTACCTGGCAAGCAACAAGAGAGCACTAGTCAATTAATTATACCTGTATCATTGAGGGGAAGCATTTTTGCAATTTGCTCATTCAAATCCATTGAGCGGACACTTGGGAAGAATGAAAACTTTACGGAGGCTATTGGACAATGTTTATTGGCCTGAGATTCGGAAAGACATTTGGAGTTTTTGTACCCAATGTAAGACGTGTCAAGCTTACAAACCAAGAATCTCTAAGCTATCTGGATTGTTGCAGTCAACCCCAGTAGTAGAGCCGGGCTATATGCTTGGGGTAGATTTGATGGGTCCTTTCCCAAGAAGCCCACGCTCCAATGAGTTCTTATTAGTCTTTGTGGATTATTGCAGCAAGTGGGTAGAACTCTTTGCTCTGCGGTCTTCTAGAACTCATCTGATAACCAACATTTTGACAAAAGAGATGTTCACACGATGGGGAGCTCCGGCATACTTAGTTTCTGACCGTGGGCCTCAGTTCACTGCCCAGCTACTCAACGATACCTGTAAACGATGGGGGGTAGTTCAAAAACTCACTACAGCTTATCATCCCCAGACCAACTTAACTGAGAGGGTCAATAGGACCTTGAAAACGATGATAGCCTCCTACGTCCATGACAATCACCGTGACTGGGACAAGTGGATACCAGAATTCCGGTATGCCATTAATTCAGCATGGCAAGAGAGCACGTCTCTCACTCCGGCAGAAATTGCACTAGGACGCAAGTTAAAAGGTCCACTTGAGCGGTTAATCAGTAAGCCGCCTAATCCCGATCATGTAGCCTACAGCACGGTTGAGAGACAGAAAGCTCTTATTGACCAAGTAAGGGAGAAGACTAAGCAAGCCCAGGAGAGGCAAGGCAAATACTACAATAAACGTAGAAAGGTTGAATCCTTCGAAGAAGGAGATCTGGTTTGGATCCTTACTCACCCTCTGTCTCGTGCTGCTGACTATTTTATGGCCAAGTTAGCTCCAAAATGGCAAGGTCCAGCAACAATCTTGACAAGGGTTAATAATGTCAATTACAAGGTTGTAATGCTTGACAACTCAAACCAAATTGATACTTACCATGTTGAAAAGCTTAAGAGATTTTTTGGGACTAATTGATTTTTCTTTTTTTTTTTTGAGGGGAGGGGTGTGTAACAGTTTTACAGTTACATTTTGTCCCATTAGAACGTATTATTTAATCCTGTCACTAGGGGCACTCTAGCCAGTGAGATGCCTAGTAGCATAAAAGGGTAAGAGAAGAAGTATGGAGTAGGAAGTATGTGTTAACCACATGGAGAAACTTTCTCACCAATGCTGTCCTGTTTTTGTCCCTCATTTGAGGAACCTGAGGTTCTTTAACTCAAATAGGGTTCAACATGCAGGCATGAGCTGGAAGCTGAGCTATTGATAGGACCTTGATCAGAAAATGGGATTAACTATCTTCGTTTGTCTACAACATCTTTTTGCCATCTATGATTCATTATATAAACTACAGTTCACATTACGGACAGTTATTGGGAAGCTCAGTTGCTGGCAGAGGGGGCCTCATCAACAAGGCGCTTAAGTACCATTTCATCTTGTTCTACGTCACTTAAGACTGAACCTTGAGTAATTAAAGACATGGTTACGAAAGTCTGAACTGAGCTGTTTGTTTTTTTTTCATGCATCTGCGTAACTATATGTACATTGTAAGTTATTGGCTGTATGTTGATTGGTGGTGTAATGCACATGGCTCATTGAAGTGAGAAAGTCTCTGGTCCCTTGATTATGTAGCATCAAAAACATTATTTTACAATCAGGTGTTACAATACTGCAATAAGTTTAGTATACCATCCTACCCTATTAATACATTTTTTTGTAAATATTTATTTATTTTTTATTATTATACCATCATTGGGGGCTGAGCCCCCCTAAAATTACAATCCTAGC
The DNA here is from genome assembly GCF_936440315.1 of Barbus barbus. NCBI lineage: Eukaryota > Metazoa > Chordata > Actinopteri > Cypriniformes > Cyprinidae > Barbus > Barbus barbus. Next base: position 257,749 of record NC_136756.1, read on the forward strand.
ATCGCCCTTGGTCATCGCTCAAAAAAATAAAAAAATAAATAAAAACCTATCCAAATAAATCGTGCCATCCGGATAGAGTGAATTGTGGTTGGATGAGAATATAAACCTATACCATTCCGACACCCTATTGGTTTGTACGCGATCCATCGCACCTGCACATGACACAAATCACGTCACACTCAAAAAAGATTATTTCTTAAAAGTTATTATTTCTCCACATCTGGCTCATTTATCAAACGGGTGCATTCTCTTCGTCCGTTGCCCTCACAGATTCCTGCAGCTAAGCTTGGATGTACATTTACATTCCAATAAAGGTTATTGATGACATGCCTCTGAAGTTTGACTTTTTGCACCATTACAATACTTACAGGTAACTAGTCATCATATCTTCCGCTCCATGAAACACGTTAATGCTCAGTAGTACACATTACACGTTTTTTAATGTATTTGCATTGTACTAAAATGCGTTCATTTTCAGTGGGCACATATCCCAATCGCGTTTGGTCTCGTATTGTATCGCATATCTTGTCAGTGTCTGCACTTGCTTGGCCATTTTTAGTGATAAACAGGAAAGTGGGTCCAAGCGCCAGCTGAAGACAGTGTAAAGAAATAATCTTTAAGAGAAGCAGTCTATCAGCGGAAGTTAAAAACAGTTCGTAAGTGTATTTACTTGTCTTAGTGTATAGCGCATTTGCCGTTGCTAGGAAACGCTTTGTTTACTGTGTTGAGAGTTGCTGAAATCGCGTTTGGTCTCGTATTGTATCGCATATCTTGTCAGTGTCTGCACTTGCTTGGCCATTTTTAGTGATAAACAGGAAAGTGGGTCCAAGCGCCAGCTGAAGACAGTGTAAAGAAATAATCTTTAAGAGAAGCAGTCTATCAGCGGAAGTTAAAAACAGTTCGTAAGTGTATTTACTTGTCTTAGTGTATAGCGCATTTGCCGTTGCTAGGAAACGCTTTGTTTACTGTGTTGAGAGTTGCTGAAATCGCGTTTGGTCTCGTATTGTATCGCATATCTTGTCAGTGTCTGCACTTGCTTGGCCATTTTTAGTGATAAACAGGAAAGTGGGTCCAAGCGCCAGCTGAAGACAGTGTAAAGAAATAATCTTTAAGAGAAGCAGTCTATCAGCGGAAGTTAAAAACAGTTCGTAAGTGTATTTACTTGTCTTAGTGTATAGCGCATTTGCCGTTGCTAGGAAACGCTTTGTTTACTGTGTTGAGAGTTGCTGAAATCGCGTTTGGTCTCGTATTGTATCGCATATCTTGTCAGTGTCTGCACTTGCTTGGCCATTTTTAGTGATAAACAGGAAAGTGGGTCCAGCTGAATTGTAATAGTGATTTGTTTGACGGGTATAAAAAAAAAAGGTTATTATACCGCGGCAGCGGTCGCGGCAGCCCTCGTGTAAAGCCCTCCTCGTGTGAAGACCGAAGAGTGTAAAGACCATCGACTCTACCGTGCGACTCCACCGGACAGGGACATCGGAAGAGGACATAAGTATCGATTTTTAATTATCATCATTCCTACTACTTGTTTCACTTCTGTTTCAGTTTATATAGCCTATTCTTACTATGTGTTTCCAGATCACTACCATCACTACCACTCGCAAACCACGCATCACACACTGTAGACGGCGCAATCCTATCAACCTGCGCACTTTGCCTATGTCTGCTAATACATTATTTTCTTTTTCTATTGGTCTCTGGAATTGTCAGTCTGCTGTCAACAAAGCTGATTTCATTACTTCCATTACTAGTCATTCAACGTTAAACCTCTTGGCCCTGACAGAGACCTGGATCAAACCAGAGGACAATGTTACACCTGCAGCACTCTCCAATAATTTCTCCTTTTCCCACACCCCCCGTTTGACTGGAAGAGGTGGAGGTACTGGTCTGCTCATCTCTAATAATTGGACATTTACTCCTTTACCATCTCTGAGTATCAACAACTCTTTTGAATCACATTCGGTTACTATTACCTACCCTCTAAAAATCCATTTTGTAGTTGTTTATCGTCCTCCAGGATCACTAGGTAATTTTGTGGAAGAATTAGATTTATTGCTCTCAACCTTTCCTCAGGATGGTACTCCCTTTGTCTTACTTGGAGACTTCAACATCCACCTAGATAAACCTCAGGCTGCAGACTTCCACACTCTGCTTGCGTCTTTTGATCTCAAGAGAGTGCTAACTACGGCTACTCACAAATCAGGGAACCAACTGGACCTTATTTACACACGGCACTGCTCCACTGATAATGTGCTGGTTACTCCACTGCACACCTCAGATCACTTCCTCCTTACTCTTAACCTCAACATGATTCCTGACACATCACATATCCCTCCACATGTCAATTTTCGACGTAACTTGCGTTCACTCTCACCCTCCCGGCTATCTGCTATGGTTTCATCTTCGCTTCCTCCCCATAAACAGTTATCCTCTCTTGATGCTAACAGTGCTACTGATACTTTCTGTTCCACTCTGACGTCTTGTTTAGATACTTTCTGCCCCTTTTCATCCAAGCCAGCCCGTAGTACCCCTTCTGCCCCTTGGCTATCTGATGTTCTCCAAAAACATCGTTCTAAACTCAGGGCTGCAGAAAGGGTATGGCGCAAATCACAAAATCCTACTGACCTTAATTTATATCGATCACTCCTCTCTGACTTCTCTGCTAATGTTTCCACTGCTAAAAGGACATACTATCATGACAAAATTAACAACTCACCTAACTCTCGCATGCTATTTAAAACATTTTCCTCCCTCCTTTGTCCTCCTCCTCCCCCTCCTTCATCATCTCTAACAGCTGATGACTTTGCCACATTCTTCATTAATAAAATTACAAACCTCACTGCACAATTTTCCACACCACAATCTATCAAACATATCTTACCAGCAAACATACACTCGTTCACATCCTTCTCTCCACTCTCTGAGGCAGAAGTCTCTAAACTCATCCTTTCCAGTCATCCTACTACCTGTCCGCTTGATCCTATTCCATCTCATCTCCTTCAAGCCATTTCACCTGCAGTCGTACCTGCACTCACTCACATCGTTAACACATCCCTTCACACTGGAATTTTTCCCTCTGCATTTAAACAGGCTCGTATAACTCCACTTCTTAAAAAACCCACTCTTAACCCAACTCTTTTTGGGAACTATAGACCGGTTTCCCTTCTTCCTTTCATTGCAAAAACACTTGAACGAGTTGTGTTCAACCAAGTCTCTGTCTTTCTCACACAGAACAACCTCCTGGACAGTAACCAATCTGGCTTCAGAAGTGGACATTCGACCGAAACTGCCTTGCTTTCTGTTGTTGAAGCCCTAAGACTTGCAAGAGCGGCTGACAAATCTTCATTACTCATCTTGCTAGATTTGTCTGCTGCTTTTGATACAGTCAACCATCAGATCCTCTTGTCAACCCTATTGAGAAAGGGCTTCTCAGGAACCGCACTCCAGTGGTTTGAGTCTTACCTCTCTGATAGGTCCTTCAAAGTATCTTGGAGAGGTGAGGTATCCAAGTCGCAACATCTAGCTACTGGGGTGCCTCAGGGCTCAGTTCTTGGACCACTTCTCTTTTCTGTCTACATGGCATCACTAGGTTCTGTCATTCAGAAACATGGCTTTTCATATCACTGCTATGCTGATGACACTCAACTCTACCTCTCATTCCATCCTGATGATCCGACGATAGCTGCTCGCATCTCAGCGTGTCTATCAGACATTTCTTGCTGGATGATGGACCATCACCTTCAACTCAACCTAGCTAAGACAGAACTGCTTGTAATTTCAGCTAACCCATCGCTTCATCACAATCTCAGCTTCCAGTTAGGCTCATCTACCATAACTCCTTCAAAAACAGCCAGAAACCTTGGAGTTGTGATTGATGATAAGCTGAATTTCTCAGACCACATTGTTAAAACTGCCCGGTCCTGCAGATTTGCATTATATAATATTAAGAAGATCAGGCCCTTTCTCTCGGAACATGCAACGCAACTCCTTGTTCAGGCTCTTGTTCTGTCCAGACTTGACTATTGCAATGCTCTCTTGGCAGGTCTTCCAGCCAATTCTATTAAACCTCTACAATTAATCCAAAATGCCGCTGCAAGATTAATCTTTAATGAGCCGAAAAGAACGCACGTCACGCCTCTGTTCATCAATTTGCACTGGCTACCAATAGCTGCTCGCATTAAATTCAAGGCATTAATGTTTGCCTACAGAACCACCACTGGCTCTGCACCCCTTTACCTAAATTCTTTACTTCAGACTTATGTGCCCTCTAGAAGCTTGCGTTCTTCAAGTGAACAACGAATTATTGTACCATCCCAAAAACACAGAAAAACACTTTCAAGGACTTTTTCATTAACTGTTCCCATCTGGTGGAATGACCTGCCCAACTCGATCCGAGCAGCCGAATCCTTACCCATCTTCAAGAAACGGCTAAAAACTCATCTGTTCCATCTTTACTTGACCCTCTAACTCTAGCACTATCTATTCTAATTGTATTTTATCTATGTCTTTTTATTAAAAAATAACAACAATAATAATAATAATTATCTGTACTGCGTTAGGCTAACCAAGACTTGTAATAGCACTTGCACGTTGTTGCTCTTTTGTTGGTTTTGATTGCTTCTTATGTCCTCATTTGTAAGTCGCTTTGGATAAAAGCGTCTGCTAAATGACTAAATAAATAAAATAAATAAAATATCCGGCTGAAACAGGTAGCCTAGTACATCCCACATTTTTCAACATTAACATTTTAATATAACATTATAGTCATTATGGCCTTTACAAAAATGTTTTTTTTGAGGAGGTGGGGTAGTGCACAATAGGCCCCTGTGCCGCGGCCTAAGCTTTTGTCCTTAATGGCATTTTTTTTCCCTTCCATTACTTTTACTTTTATACTTTAAGTAGTTTTGAAACCAGTACTTTTACACTTTTACTTGAGTAAAAAACTTGAGTTGATATTTCAACTTCTACAGAAGTCTTTTTAAACCCTAGTATCTATACTTCTACTTGAGTAATGAATGTGAATACTTTTGACACCACTGCTAGGTAGTAATAACTGATAAGACTGAATTATGAAACTGCACTCTGGGAAAGACAAGTAAAGGTGAGACTTAGTAAGTCTCAAAGGGGGGAATGACGAAGAGTTTTATTAATCAAAATACAAATTAATCAAGTGTAATCAATGTGAATATAGCCATTTATGTATCAAGTCATTCTACTATTATAAAATAGTATCTGCCTGCATTTGTAGAGGCCTGCAGAAGAATGGAATGTGCAGACGTATGGTGTAAGGTAAAGCTGCACATCCTGTTTTGACATGATAGGGTATCTTCCTTTAACATAACATAAATTGGGGCCTATTGTCTGCTCTATGAAACAGATGGAGACTGTTTCCTGATAACAATAAGGGTATAGGAAATGTATAGAACACGCCTTAGGGTAAAAACAGTATTTAAGAAGAATGAAAACAGATTCAGGAGATTCGCTGCAGCGTCTCTCGGCTTTATTGTCTCTGATAATAAAATCTAAATTCTGGCATCAAAACCCCAAGGCTTCAAGCGTTATTCTTCAGAAAAGACGGGAGGCACGACACGGTCAGGATGGTATGGACAGTGGTAGTCTGACTCCTGGCTCAGCTCGACAGGTCTGCATCCAACGCCATCCAAGCCACGGCTTCGGGTTCATTGCCGGCAGCGAACGGCCTGTCGTTGTACGCTCTGTCTCTGCGGGTAAGACGTCTGTCTCTGTCTGGAGCTATGGGACAGGTGTCTGTTGTCTCCTGACTCTGGTGTGCCAGGCTTTTGAGTTCTTCAGATCTGAGATGAGTCAAATGGGAATTCAGATACTCGAGGTGATGATTAAGTTTCTATCCGATGCCTTGATAAGATAAGTGTGAAAATCCACTGTAGGATAGGTTATTACAACTGCCTTAGGAAACAAGTGTGACTAAAATGATTTAGTAATTTACATCAGCATATATTTTGGGACAAGAAAAGAAGACTTTACTAGACAATATGGCGGCGCGATCGATCTCTGCGGCTGCTCCGGGTCCCAAAGACGGTGCTTTTATGTCGTTTAATGTCGTCTGTTCGTCTCCAAATAGTGTCAGTTTACCGCTAACTCTTAAGGAAATCACGCCAGAATTAATCTATGATCGCCAAAGTCTTTTGGATATCAGCAACGCATACGAACATCAACTCTCGCCGGCGGCTACTGAGAAGCTACGAGGCCTTTGTTTACTGCGGGAGCCGGACCTCGAGACCGCGGCCTCGCCTACTGATGCTACCCGCACAAGGCAGCGTCGCAAGCGGTGTGAGAGAGGACGGAAGCGCGGTAAGCGTGGAGGTATACGAGCTAGGCTAAGAGCTAACCCCTCAAGACCGGCTCTTCCAACACTCATGCTCTCAAACGTTCGCTCTCTGGAAAACAAACTGGACTTAATTCAACTCAGTCGATCTACACAGCATGAGGCAAGGAACTGTTGCGTGTTTGTTTTCACCGAAACATGGCTAAACGACAACATCCCGGACTCCGCCATTCAATTGCACGGGCTAACCAACTTCCGAGCGGACAGAGATTCATCACTGTCTGGTAAGACACGCGGAGGTGGCTTGTGTGTGTATATCAACAAAGACTGGTGTAACAATGCTGCGGTATTATCAAAACACTGTTCATCGCTGGTGGAGTTTATGGTTGTGAAGTGTCGACCGTTCTATCTGCTGCGGGAGTTCACGGCCATTGTTATCGTTGCGGTTTACATCCCCCCGTGTGCAAACGCTAAGGACGCGCTTCGTGAACTGTATAGCGCCATCAGTGAACAACAAACAAAAAACCCCGATGGCTTTTTCATCATAGCCGGTGACTTCAACAACGCAAACTTAAAGACAGTTTTGCCAAAGTTCTACCAACATGTGAACTTTGCAACAAGGGAAAACAACACACTGGACTTTGTTTACACAACAGTTAAGAACTCTTACAAGGCTGAACCCCGCCCCCACCTCGGGTACTCCGACCACATCACTGTTATGCTAATCCCAGCATATAGACCACTTCTCAAACTCACCAAACCGGTTGAAAAGCAGATCACAGTATGGCCAGACAATGCCACCTCAGGACTGCTTCCAGGACACAGACTGGAACATGTTTAAAGAGGCAGCCACCTACAACAACCACACAGACCTGAATGAGTACACTGAAACTGTGACTGCTTACATCAAAAAGTGCACTGATGATGTGACAGTCACCAAGACCATCACCACACGTGCAAACCAGAAGCCATGGATGACAGCAGAGGTTCGTGGGCTGCTAAAGACCAGAGATGAAGCATTCAGATCAGGAGATGAAGCAGCCCTCAAAACAGCAAGAGCCAATCTGTCCTGTGGCATCAAAAAAGCAAAACGGTCATATGCCCAAAAAATCAACAACCACTTCACAGACAGCAGAGACACACGGAGCCTGTGGCAAGCCATTCAGACCATCACTGACTACAAGCCCCCGCCACAGGCCTGTGATGAGGACACATCCCTCCCCGATGCACTCAACCACTTTTATTCACGGTTTGAAATGCAGAATGACACACCTGCACAAAAACTGCCCACACCTCCCAACGACTGGGCGCTCTGTCTGTCTCCAGCCGACGTAAGGAAGACCCTATCTAGGATTAACCCACGCAAGGCTGCGGGTCCTGACAACATACCTGGCCGTGTTCTGAGAGACTGTGCTGCACAGCTGACAGATGTCCTAACAGATATCTTCAACACCTCGCTGAGCCAGGCAGTCGTCCCCACATGTCTCAAATCCACAACAATCATACCGGTACCAAAGAAATCACCTGTGTCCTGTCTCAATGACTACCGTCCCATAGCACTGACTCCAATCATGATGAAGTGCTTTGAGAGGCTAGTCATGCATAACATCAAAACCAGCCTCCCCAACACACTCGACCCGCTCCAGTTTGCATACCGTCCAAACCGCTCTACGGACGATGCAATTTCCTCCACCCTCCACCTGGCTCTTACCCACCTAGAAAATAAAGACTCCTATGTTAGAATGCTGTTCATTGACTTCAGCTCGGCATTCAACACAATAATCCCACAACAGCTCATAAATAAGATAAACCTGCTGGGCCTTAACAATTCCCTTTGTAACTGGATCCTGGACTTTCTAACTGGAAGACCTCAGTCAGTCCGTGTCGGCAACAACACCTCGAGCACTACAACACTGAGCACAGGTGCCCCACAAGGCTGTGTGCTTAGCCCGCTGCTCTTCACACTGCTGACCCACGACTGCACTGCCAAGTTCAGCTCCAACCACATCATCAAGTTTGCTGATGACACAACAGTGGTAGGTCTCATCAGCAACAACGATGAAACGCACTACAGAGAGGAAGTGGCACAGCTGGCTGAATGGTGTGGCACAAACAATCTGTCCCTCAATGTGGAGAAGACAAAGGAGGTTGTGATGGACTTCAGAAGAAACTCCGTTGACCACCCCCCACTGACCATCGACAGCTCGACTGTGGAGAGAGTCAGCAGCACTAAATTCCTGGAGTTGCACATAACAGAGGATCTCACCTGGACCACCAACACCATGTCACTCTCCAAAAAGGCACAACAGCGTCTACACTTTCTCCGCCGGCTGAAAAGAGCAAGTCTCCCTCCACCCATCCTCACCACATTCTACAGAGGCACCATTGAGAGTGTGCTGACCAGCTGCATCACTGTCTGGTACGGGAACTGCAGTGCTGCTGACCGCAAGACCCTCCAGCGGACAGTGAACACAGCTGCAAAGATCATCGGTGCCCCTCTCCCCTCCATCCTGGACATCTTCCTTACACAATGCTCCAGCAAAACCAACAGCATCGTGAAGGACTCCACCCATCCCTCCCACAGTCTCTTCCAGCTCCTACCATCAGGAAGACGGTACCGGAGCATCAGAGCCCGCTCCGCCAGACTGCTCAACAGCTTTTTCCCCCAGGCTGTGAGAGCACTGAACTCAAACCACCCCGCCCTCCTCTGAAACCCCATGCCAACCCCTACCTCCTGAAACATGGACCACCCCCCACCCCAAACCTTACCACACCAAAGAAAAACTGTATGGAACTTTTAATTTTTATTTATTTAATTTTTATTTTTTGTGCAATTCAAAGTGTGCTACATACAGGTGAGTGGGCCTGTACAAACCACCTGTACCCAGAGGAGAGGAAAATCAAACATGAGATCTCCTTCTCAACTCACATCTTTCTCCTAGACAGAAATGAGATCAAGTGAACATCAAACTGAGACATAAGGCTAAGTCTCCTGCTTCTCACATGTTTCTCCTGAGACAAAAAATGACATTCTTTCATGTTTGTCTCCTCTAAAGCTTCATAAGAAATCTCAGCTACATCACTCACTGTGCTCAGATTATTCTCCTTAGATAGAGACACTCACACTCTCACATTTATCTCCTCTAAAGCTTCATAAGAGATCTTGGTAACATCTTGCACCATGCTCAGCCCTTACGAAACAATAATACATGGGAATATATTGAAAAATATATAATGTGACATATTACATAATACATTTTCAAATATTAGACCCGATGCTAATATTTTTACTATACATCAATATATGCATTGACAATATAGTATGTATTGAACATATAAATATATTTAGAATCAAAGAGTGAAATAAATCTCAGATTTGATCTTTTATTGGGTAAATTGCATATAGAGGTTTCCACATAAATGTGAATTAATTTATACACATACGTAGATATAGACTTATTTATGGAATGAGTCAAAGCAGATTTCTAGTTCCTTGCATGCTTTGCATGAAAATGAATATAGGGGGAGATCTGCTAGTATTTATTGTTGTATTACTTTGAATTTTAGAAGGCTTTGTGGTGTGTGTATATTCATGGAGTTACCGTGGTGCTGAAGAGTAGAGCCTGTATATAGAATAACGATTGGACAAACACTTGTAAGATATGATATGTTTAAAAAGTAATGGCTGGGCATTTCACAGTGATTCCCTAAGTGCTTTAGTATAAGCAGGTGTGCTATTTTAAACTATATATGTTCGAAAATATAAAAAAATGTATGCAACAGTTCGTAGAGATGGGAAGGAGGAGGCAGGAACCGGCGAACATTTAAAGACTTTAATCCAAATAAATAAACAAACTGAAAGTAATGCGGCAAGCCCCTCATGGATGACTGCCATGCGCACACATAATAAAAGATACACAACACAACACAACGTCAAATCCAGGCCTGGTCCTCTCTCGTCCTCGACTGGTGTCGCTCGTCCTTATATGCCTCCAAGCTCCCTCATGAGAGGACTCGAGACCGGTCTCACTCGCTCCTCCTACAGTTACAGTACATCTCTCGCTCGTCTACCTCACCAAAATGTATAATGTAAATGGTTGTTAAACTTAAGAAATAAAAATTTCCATACGTGTGTACATATATGACAGAGTAAATATATACATCCAGTACCAAATCTTATCCCATTTACATATATATAATATGAAGTATATTACTGGATATAAAATGACATATATTGTTACATATAAGAAAATATATTGTCACATTTCTCAATATATGAAAAGCAGCAATTTCGTATGACTCAATTTATTTTAATATATTTACGCAATATATATTATTCTGTATATTTTTAATATACAATTATTTAATGTAAATATATTTATCCTTTATATATTAGGAAATATATTTTCTTTCCGTAAAGGTGGCTATTATTCTTAGCTAGAGAGTTAATTTTTCAATTTTATTTTAAACTCCCAATCAAATTACATACATACATGATAATAAATAATAAAATCCATTGATTTTACTACAGATATATTAAACAAAGAAAAATGTTATGTAGCAACCATAAAGAAATTGTATACAATTGTATACCATACCATACCATTATTCATCTACAATTACAACAAATTCTTGTTGTGGTTATGCATTCATTCAATCAATCAATCCCTTTCCAATGTGTTTGGGAAATGTGCTGCATATGCAATGCCTGGCATTGAAGACAAATTTAAAAACATTAGTTTGCTTAAAATATTTTCAAGAACTACAACTTTTCTTTTTATAAGATTCTCAAGTAAGCTTACAATGTGAAAACAAGTTGCTCCTGTAACAATGTCCTGCTGGAGATCTAGTCCTGTGCATGAAAATTCATTCACAAAAGCAAGATGTCTCTCATTTGAAAAATTGTCTCCATCTTTATAAAAGAAAAAGAAGTCAATCTGACCGTAACATACTTCATTCCCATCATGAAATGTCACAGTACAATTGTTTCCTCTTTTGGCTCTGACATACTGCTTTGAGGAATAAACAGTTCTGCCTATCTGAACTCTGCTAAATGCCTTCACAACATTACTATGTAAGCTATGTCCTAAAAACCTTTCTAATGTAGACATGTCTGCGCAATCCAGCAAAAGATTGAAGGGAACACCCATTTCTTTCACTCTAAAGGCACCTGTGTTTGAAAAGCAAAAATGACTTGTGTCATTTGTCATCTTGGCAATGAAATCAGCAGTGGTATTACCAATTTTGGTGGTTTGAGCAATATTTGGGAGACACTGAATAAGTTTCACTGCATTTACCATTTGTAGAGGAATATTTTGAGTTCCATGAATGAGACGAAGCAAATGTCCATTTTTGTCCTCAAAGTGAAAGCAAGAATGGGTCCACAAAGGTCCAAGAGCTCTAACACTGTCTGCTAAATGAACTAATAAGTGAACATTGGCTGTCAGGTATCTGTCACCATAAAGCGCATTCATCTGAGAACAAAACTTCCACAGAAGTTTCTCAGCGTGATCTATTTGTGCAAAGGTTATGGAATCCAAAAGAAGAATGAACATTGCTTCACTTAGCAGCAGAAAGTGATTGTAGTACAGGTTTGCAAGAATACCTCGAAAAACTACTGGACCAAAGAACAACAACATACACCGGTACTCTGAAGCTTTATAGTACATTCTTTGGACAGAAACAGAGCGAGGGAAACGTGTTTTAAATGGTGGTTGAATTTCACTTATGCGTTTGTCTACTTCACTAATTGATCTGACCATGCTAAAAGAACAGCGTGAGAATTCTGTGGAAAACCACAAATGCATCAAAAGTCGCATTACACCAAGAAGCACAGAATGCATGTAATCAACACCTGTGCCTAGATCAAATCAAAGCTATTTACTGTGCTGATGTATGTGGGACCCTTAACTCCACGCACTATGGTTTCTGAATCAAATGACAACTTGGCATCTTCCACAAATCTCGTATGAGTACGTGCAGGACCCTTTGGATCTTCAGTTTGAAAGGGGAAAGTATACACATGTCCCCTTTCTCCTGTTTTAATTGTCTTGCCAGGCTGTTCACATTTTAAACATCCAAAATGTCAATTGTACTGAATAGTATTTAACACTAAAGCTTTTGCGGGTAAATCACAAGTACCTGCAATGGTTAATACTCTGCATATAAAGGGACTATTTGATTCATAAAATTGAACAAGGACTCCATCTCTTTGTATATTATTAAGAGTGTCACACAGCGGTTTAAGGAAAGTCAGCATAGATGGTTTTGACTCACCAAACCAAAGGCCTGCAAGAATCATGTTTTCTCTGTTTGAAACAAAAACAAAATTTAGTTCATTTATGATACAATAAAAAGGCCACACTGAGAATTTAGAGGACTTGAAGACAGGAATGCCGTCTGTGTTCCAGAGTAAGGAAATATTGTGGGAATCACTAAGTAACCCACCACCTGCCAAAAACTTCTGATATACTTGTCCATCATATATATCCTCTACATTGCACTGGCCCTTTTTTTGTCTAATGAATCTAAATTTTAACTTTTCCTCCTTTTTTTTGCGAACAATGCCTTAATTTGAGATTCAATTGGAACTTCAATGAAATATGAAGTTGATACCTCTGCTTCACAGACCTGACACTGGGCGTTATCGCTCTCTACTGACATATAACAACCGTTGCAATATTTGTGCACAATAAATGAGGGACCTGCATTATCAAAGATTTGTTTGATTTTTTTTAGATTTCCCAGGCACTCTGTTTGATGTTCTACTGGACAATGCAGGGAGATCAATTTGACCAAGTCACTCAGGGCTTTCCCTGTAATTTTGTGTCTATTAGCAAAAGCTAGTATAATGAGAACGCTTTCTGCAGTAGATACAGGAGCATTTTTGTAAAGTGAACAATCACCAGGCTTTTCCTTAAATTGAATTTCTGCATCATCATTAAGGTCATTGTCAAATAAAGTGCCATCATTCCACTCATCATCAATACCATAGTGAATAGGATCAAAATGTTCCACATCACAATCAGTAGTGTACGGAGTGTAGTCTTGTCTTGTATAAAACTCTTCATTAAAAGTGCTGGCTAATGCTAAACGTAAATTCAGTAAGATTATTATTCACGTCGGCGCTAATGATGTTCGACTTAATTTCTAATGTTTTGATCTTAATTTCTCATTTCTAGCGATCATTCCCTGCTTACCGTGGCGATGAGATTCATAGCAGACTGTTGTCACTCAATGGCTGGATGTCTAGTGGTGCCCGCAGAATAGCATAGACTTTATAGACAATTGGACGAGTTTTTGGGGCAGACCTGACCTGTTGAAAAGAGATGGTGTTCATCCCTCCTGGGGTGGTGCCAGTCTTTTTTCTAGAAATATGGCACATAGTCTTAGAGTTCGTACTTGACTAACTGGAGCCCAGGTCAGGAAGCAGACAGACTGGCTAAACCGACCGTCTGCTAGCCGCCTCACGTCACAGAAGTCAGTTAATTCTCAGCACATAGAGACTCTTTCACCTAGATATCACACTGTGTCTGTTCCCCAAACTAGAAAATACAGAAAACGTCCAAACCAAATGAAGAGTAACAATTTAATTGATGTTCAACAAATAAAACATTTCTACAATACAGATAAACAATTGATAAAACTTGGCTTACTGAATATCAGGTCCCTTTCTACAAAAGCACGTTTTGTAAATGATCAATGATAATAACCTAGATTTAATCTATTTGACAGAAACATGGCTAAAACCAGATGAATACATTACTTTGAATGAGTCCACCCCCCCCAAGATTACTGCTATAAAAATGAGTCACGTCTAAAAGGTAAAGGGGGAGATGTTGCTACAATTTATGGCAACATTCTCAGTATTTCTCGGAGGGCAGGGTTTAAGTATAAATTGTTTGAAGTTATGGTGCTGTGTATAACATTATCTAGAGAAACACGTGTTAGTGATAAATCCCCTGTGATGTTTGTACTGGCTATTTTATACAGGCTACCAGGCCACCACACAGACTTTATTAAATAATTTGCTGATTTTCTATCTGAGTTAGTACTGGCTGCAGATAAAGTCTTAATTGTTGGCGATTTTAATATCCATGTCAATAATGAAAACACTGTATTATTCAATACAGTCAGTAAATTAACGAAAAATAAAGCATCAACAGGTGGTGGCATTTCCCAAGAGCACAGCATTAATGATTTTCTGAACTATTTAACTTCCAAGATCGATTATATCAGAGATAAAATTGTAACCACGCAGCCGTCAGCTACAGTATCACATCACATAATGCACTATAGATCCCCTGAGGAACAATTCCACTCATTCTCTTCTATTGGAGAGGAAGAATTGTATAAACTTGTTAAATCATCTAAACCAACAACATGTATGTTAGACCCTATTCCATCTAAACTACTAAAAGAGCTGCTTCCAGAAGTCATAGATCCTCTTTTGGCTAATCCATCACTGTCATTGTCCCCAAAACCTTCAAATTGGCTGTTATTAAGCCTCTCATTAAAATAACACACTTGACCCCAAATATCTAGTTAATTACAGACCGATCTCAAATCTCCCTTTTCTGTCAAAGATGTTAGAAAAGGTAGTATCCTCACAATTATATTCCTTCTTAGAGAAAAATGGTATTTGTGAGGAATTCCAGTCAGGATTTAGACCGTATCATAGTACTGAGACTGCTCTCATTAGAGTTACAAATGACCTGCTTCTATCATCTGATCATGGTTGTATCTCTTTATTAGTTCTACTGGATCTTAGTGCTGCGTTCGACATTATCGACCATAACATTCTTTTAAATAGACTAGAACACTTTGTTGGCATTAGTGGAAGTGCATTAGCATGGTTTAAATCGTACTTATCTGACAGCCATCAATTCGTAGCAGTGAATGAAGAGGTATCATATCGATCACAAGTGCAGTATGGAGTACCTCAAGGCTCAGTACTAGGGCCGTTGCTTTACATGTTACCCTTGGGAGATATCATCAGGAAACACGGGGTTAGCTTTCACTGTTATGCTGATGATACTCAGCCATTTTAATAGCTACAATGTACATGAAACTGTTGTACGGTGTTTATTGAGCACTGTACTGTAGATGTTATGCAATAAAATAATCTTATTAATGAAATATGACTTATTAATGCATTCCAACATCAAAAAGTGACACCTGTAACTTATTTGACGGGGCCTGTGTAGGCTTTCCGTGGATAGTGCACTTTTATGCAAATTAAGCAATTTTAATAGCTATAATGTATGTAAACTGTTGTACGGTGTTTACTGAGCACTGTACTGTAGATTTTATGCAATAAAATAACCTTATTAATAAAATATGACCTATTAATGCATTGTCCACGGAAAGTGGAGGCCCCGTCAAATAAGTTACAGGTGTCACTTTCTGATGTTGGAATGCATTAATAAGTCATATTTTATTAATACAATTATTTTATTGCATATCTGGTATCTTGGGAAAACAGAGAATATGAGCTTTTTATTAATGTTAAGCATTTAATGATAGCATAAAGATTTCCAGGATTATGAAGAAAATATCTGTTGCGATTTGGCCATATTTAGGTTGAATATTGGTCCATTTGCAGCACGTCAGCTGCGTTGTATTTTTATGCAAATTAAGTCATTTTAATAGCTACAATGTACATGAAACCATTGTACGGTGTTTATTGAGCACTGTACTGTAGATTTTATGCCATAAAATAATTTATTAATACAATATGACTTATTAATGCATTCCAACATCAGAAAGTGACACCTGGCAGACGTAAGGGGGACGAATAGGCCGTTCGTGGTCACGTAGGCGGTAAGGGGGACAAATAGGCCGTTCGTGGTCCCATAGGCGGTAAGGGGGATGAATAGGCAGTTCGTGGTCACATAGGCGGTAAGGGGGACGAATAGGCCGTTCATGGTCACATAGGCGGTAAGTGGGATGAATAGGCTGTTTGTGGTCAGTGGGTGGGGCCCGGGGGCGTTCCCGGACGGCCAGAGGGCCAATCGGGAGCTTCCGGCACCGTAAGCTGTGGGTGACAGGTTTAGGCTTCCCGTGGACGCCCACCCCCAACCTATTCGACGCGCCTCCCGTAGGCTGTCCGTGGTCGGGAGTGTGCCACCCTGTGGCAGACTTGCAGATTGCAACAAATGGCGCAGAAAAAAGCGAACATTCGGCGCCGTTCCGCGGGGCCCCCGGGGGCCCCGGGCAACGCCTCCAATGGGCCCCGTCGGGCCTCCGCTCGACGCCCGGCCGGACGCCGGGGGCAGGAAAAATCATCCAGGGGGTGGCGCGCAGCGTCCACTAACTGCCTGACACGCAGCGCCTATTATGCGCTCAGTCGGACCCTCCCCTAATGTGGTGGCCTTAGGCAGGACTTTGTAGTTGGCGGAGCCGTAGCTCTGGTCAAACGCTTCAGGAGGCGCAGACGGGGGAAGAGAGCCGGCGCGCTCGTGAAGCTTCGTCAGCGCGGATTTCGAACGGCGTTGCCTAGCATCCATCTGGCAAATCTCCGCTCTCTACACAACAAAACTGACGAACTCCTTCTGCTCTGCGAAGATGATGTGTGCCAGGTCTTCAGGAAGAACAAAAGAAGGAAAGCACCTGGTCCAGATGGTGTGTCACCAGCCTGCCTAAAAATCTGTTCTGATCAGCTGGCCCCCAACTTCACACAGATCTTCAATAGATCACTGGAGCTCTGTGAAGTCCCCTCATGCTTCAAACGCTCCACCATCATCCCCGTCCCAAAGAAACCCAAAATTACTGGACTTAATGACTACAGACCTGTGGCCCTAACGTCTGTAGCCATGAAATCATTTGAAAGACTGGTTTTGGCTTATCTGAAGGACATCACTGGACCCCTACTGGACCCCCTGCAGTTTGCCTACAGAGCAAACAGGTCTGTGGATGATGCAGTCAACATGGGACTGCACTACATCCTGCAGCATCTGGACAGACCAGGGACTTATGTGAGGATCCTGTTTGTGGACTTCAGCTCCGCTTTTAACACCATTATCACGGAAACCCTTCAAAATAAACTAACCCAGCTCTCTGTCCCCACATCCGTCTGCCAGTGGATCAACAGTTTCCTGATAGACAGGCAGCAGCTAGTGAGGCTGGGAAAATACACATCCAACACCCGCACCATCAGCACTGGAGCTCCTCGGGGTTGCGTCCTCTCCCCACTGCTCTTCTCCCTCTACACCAACGACTGCACATCTAAAGACCCCTCTGTCAAGCTCCTGAAGTTTGCAGACGACACCACATTGATCGGCGTCATCCAGGATGGTGATGAGTCTGCTTACAGACAGGAGGTCAATGAGCTGGCTGTCTGGTGCAGTCTCAACAACCTGGAGCTTAACACGCTCAAAACTGTGGAGATGATTGTGGACTTCAGGAGAAATCCCCCTGCACTCCCTCCACTCACCATCATGAACAGCACTGTGACTGCAGTGAAGTCATTCAGATTCCTGGGCACCACCATCTCTCAGGACCTGAAGTGGGATATTCATATTGACTCCATTGTCAGGAAGGCCCAGCAGAGGTTGTACTTTCTTCGCCAGCTGAGGAAGTTCAACCTGCCACAGAACTTACTGAAACAGTTCTACTAATCCATCCTCTGCACCTCAATAACTGTCTGGTTCAGCTCAGCTACCTGACCTCAGAAGACTACGGAGGGTAGTCCGGACTGCTGAGCGAATCATTGGTACAACCCTCCCCACTCTCCAAGAACTGTACTTATCCAGAGTGAGCAAAAGGGCTGGCAAAATCACTCTGGACCCCTCACATCCAGCACACTCCCTCTTTGAACTGTTACCATCTGGTCGACGCTACAGAGCTCTGTGCACCAGAACGACCAGACACAGGAACAGTTTCTTCCCTCAGGCAATCCATCTCATGAACACCCAACAATAAACATGGAACACACAACTAATACACTATCCATTCACCACACTCACTTATTTATTTTTTTATTTTTTCTCATTTATAATTTGCACACACTTGACCTGTAAATACATAGATGTCTATATTATATATTGTGTTTTAGTTTTTTTGCTGCTTTGTACATTGGTTATTGGCTATTTGTTGTTATTTTATTTATATTATCTGTGCCCTGTCCTGTTGCTGTCTTTCTATTGCACTGTGGAGCTTCTGTCACTACAACAAATTCCTTGTATGTGTAAACATACTTGGCCAATAAAGCTCATTCTGATTTTGATTCTGATCAGATGTTCAACTACACTGATATTCTATGGTAAAACAACATCCTTGACTACTGATTGTTTTTTTGTTGTTTTTTTTTTTTTTTTTTTTTTTTTTCTTGAACCCATCTAAAGAAGCAGAAACACTTAAATAACACACATATATATCAGATATGATTTACTTGTTTCACTTGTTGAACAGAATCTGTTGCAGGAATGACTGAAAGTCTGTTCATATCGCTGTGGTTAGATCAGTGTGCTCAATAATGTGTCTTTGACCTTCATTATGTATGTTTTGATTATACTGTGTTGTAAATGAAATACAAATAATTTAAAAAAACTTTTTTTTCAGTCTCCTCACATTCTCTCTTATCCTCAAAGTCACAGTCACACTGCTGGGCCATTAGGGGAGGGGCCCTTTGTGTTTCAGGTGAGAATCACTTAATAATCAAGACCATTGCCACTCCCTCGCTTATTGGCCTTCGGTCACAAAACATGTCTTAAAAAATTGAAATCAATATATTTTTTTCTGTGAATGAGTAAGTAGAATGATTTTAACATAAGTGTAGTAAATATTCTAGCCTACAAGACTAGGGTTTTATGGCCTTATTTCAGCTACATTTTTTCCTCAAAACTTACTAACCATGCATAATTTAGTTTCTTCTACAAAATGCAAACATGTACATCCATCTTGGTCATATATTATTGTAGCACAGTTTGTGCTGAATACAAAAAAAAATGTATATTTTGGTCAATAGTATTGTAATGATTGGTCAGAGGCATGTGGATCCATTTGCAGTATAATTTATTAGACAGAGGCAGAGTCAAACAGGCAATGGTCAGCAGGCAAAAACAGGAATGTCAGAGGCAGAGCAGAGACATAAACAATACCAGGCGGAGGTCGGGGCAACAAGCAGAGGTTCAGAGTTCCAAGGCAAGGCAGTCCGGGGTCAAACACAGAAGAGACAATCAGAATGTAGGTAACCGCTCAGTGATGTCAGCCGGGGCAAGAACAAGACTTCAGAGTGAGTGAGACTGGTGACGCTGGTTAAATAGACCAGCTAATGAGCCACACCTGGGCAGGTGATCAGTGGCAGAGCGGGTTATGGGAAATGGAGTTCGTGAGAGGAGTTAGTACTCCGGTGAGGGTGCCCTCCGGTGGCCATCAGAGAGAGCCACAGAGGTGTGATTCATGACAAGTATAAGTATCTGAAATAAGCACAAATATCAGGGCATGTCAAAACATCTCAAGGGCCCCAAAATCACGTCAGACCCCAGAGGGTTAACCAACAGAATATTGTGGGTACAGGATCACGTGACCCTTCGACGGCGATGCAGGCTTGAATCTTTCGCTCTGCTCACTTTGCCATATTTTGTATGATCCTGTCAGTAAAATTTGAACCACTCTGCATTGGACCTGTCATGAGTGCTAAGGCAGACAAAGGGGATCGGAAAAGAGAGATTGAGCAATCTGTCCTCCATATCCAATGAAGAAAAAATTCTGAGATTCCGCCATCTCCAGAGAAGACCTCGACGAGGCTAACTCTGAGGAAACCAGCCGCGTCGAGAGACGATGGACTCTCTTACTACAGACAAAGGGGATCGGAAAAGAGAGATTGAGCAATCTGTCCTCCAATCGCCAATGAAGAAAAAATTCTGAGATTCCGCCATCTCCAGAGAAGACCTCGACGAGGCTATTGCTAGCCGCATCGAACTAGCATTTAAAGAGTGTTGTGGAATAAATGAATCTCACTCAGATGAAGTACACAAACACGGGTAGAGGTCTTTTCTTCGCCTATGTTTATTATAACATGCGCATGGACCCAACTCTGTGTTGCCATAGAGGAGAGCTGCTGCAAACTGGCTACATTCAGCCTTTATAGCATTGTTGTGGTGACACCCTCACCCCCCTTGCACGTAGGTTCGTGCTTTGGCCTTGTGTCAATTCGGAGAATTTTATGTTTAGTCTTGTGACTGTTTCCAAGTCTTATTGACCCAAAAGACAAAATATAATTTGCTCTGTTGGCTTAAAGGGAAGTTGAACACCATAAACCATATATTAATGTCGGGGTGGGTGAGAGAGCCACAAGAGGATAAACATTTTGCAGTAATTAGCACTATAATCTATGTACTCAGAATAATATGCTCGCAGAATACACATAACACCCTTAACACACACACACACACTTTTGGCTCACTTCTCAGAACTCGTGGTTATGTTTTCTTTTGTTTTCCTGTCCTCAGGTCAACCCTACGTGCAGCTGTGGTTGCTCTGAAGAGAAGTGAGGTCTGTGTCTACTTGGCTGCAGTTTTCATGAGCTTATTATACAGTTATACATTATACAGTGGTTAGGGCTCTAAAGAAAGCTTTTGTTCCCCTCTAAGATTCTAAGATTAATAATGCTAGCTTGAGCTGAAAGACAATGTTTAATAAAAACTTTTTCCATTACAAGAGCAACAAAACACGTTGAATTCGGTTGTGAATTTGGCAGTAAGAGAGGCGATGGACTCTGTGCTGATTCCAGCATTACGCGAACTGCGGAAGACATACAAGCGACCAACAAGTCTGTTAAAGAGCTAAGAGAGGAGTTTGAGACCATAACTACCGCGGCGAAGCAGACACGTGACCGCGTAGATTCTATTCAAGCAGCTGCACGTGAGGATAGGAGGACAGTCACGGGCTTAAGAAATCAGCTGGAGCGACTCACCGAGAAGGTGACGGATATGGAGGACAGGTGCAGGAGGAACAATGTACGACTGGTGGGGCTGCCAGAGGGGGCTGAGGGATCCGACGCGGCTGGTTTCCTCAGAGTTAATATTTCTAAGTGGATTCCTTCCTTGAAGGGCCGTGACATTGAGATCGACCGGGCACATCGCGTGTATGACGGAGGGAGGGGCTCCGATCGGCCGCGCACCCTCATCTTCCCTGTACTGAGATGGCATGACAGATCAGATATCCTGAAGGGTGCTCGAAAGGCTTATCCGGTGAAATGCGCACAGAACAATGTCACACTGCTATTTTTTCCCGACTTTAGTCCAGCTACAGTGATCAGGAGCAAGGCATTTGGTCCGGTTTTGAAGAAGATGACAGCGCTTGGTCTCCAGCCCTTCCTCATCTATCCGGCCGTAATCAAACTACGGCACAAGGGGGAACAGAAAAGCTTTGATTCCCCTCAGAAAGCGGAGGATTTTATTAGCTCCCTGTCCCAGCAGAAGACGTATGCCGCGGCTCTGCGCGGGGGAACGGCGGCCGCTGTTTCTCCAGCCCAGCGGGAGGAGTTTGATGGTCGGGATGAACATGGTCCCAGCGGCTCAGGAGCGGATGATGGCAGAACGGACATGGACGCTGACTAAATTTGGTTTTTGCTTTTTTCTTCTCTCCACTCTACTACTGAGATATTGTTCCTAACTTCCTATATATATTCGGTACAACGATCTTATTGCTGGCAAGATTGACACCCCTTTTTTATTTTTGGAGGGGACTAATGGAGAGTTGGTTTAATTTAAAATATCTTTTTCTGGCAGTACAAGCTTTTTGGGAGACATGTCCTGCGTTGGAGTGGATCGGTCACGAACCATCACTAATTTTTGTTGCTCAGTCAGACCTATGTTCTGGGTAATGTGCGGTCTGAGTTGTTCCTTGTTTAAGGTTGTCGGTTGTTCATGTTTTTATGTGGTTTTTACTTTTTACAACAGACATTTATACTTTAATTTATTTTACCTTATTTCTAAAGGGATTTTTCATCTAGGAGGTTTGGTATCTAAAAGACACGTCAACGTTTACACGCTATATATTCAATGCATACTCTAAATATTTTATCACTAAATGTGAATGGGTTAAATTCTGCTGTTAAACGAACTCGTGTGTTAGAATATTTACATCGTAAATCTATTTCCTGTGCCCTAATTCAAGAGACACATTTAAAGCAATCCGACGTGGCACGTTTCCAGAATAAGTATTACAAATTAGCAGCTTTTTCCTGCGCTCAAAATACAACTAAGGGGGTGCTTATTCTTGTTAACCGGAAGTTAAATTTAACAATTGAACACCTTGGTAGTGATGAGAAGGGTAGATTTGTTTTTATCCGATGCAAAATATATAATAATAGGTTAGCCTTAGTCTCTATTTATGGTCCGAATGAGACAGACAGTGCATTCCTTTCACAGATCTCCAAAACTCTGCTTGAGCAGATTGATTGCCCTCTAGTGGTGGGTGGGGATTTTAATGCTGTCATAAATCCCGCTTTAGATAAATCTCAATCTGATACAACAGCCAATCCATCCTCTAAATTACTGAATAAATTTATCACTGAGCTTAACATAATCGATCTTTGGAGAATTCAGAATACTAAATCTAAGGACTTCACTTTTTTCTCTAATAGACACAAGACTTTCTCTAGGATAGACTACATATTTCTCAGCCCATCTTTAATTTCGTCTGATTCCTCCATCTCTATATTACCAATTTTATTATCTGATCATTCTGCTGTGCTATGCAGTGTTGCTCTTTCCGATGTTAAAGCCAAGTCCCCTAGATGGCGCTTTAATGTATCATTATTAAGTAATCAGACTTTCATTACTTCTTTAAAAGAATATATTAAGGAGTTTCTTGAAATTAATATGCCCTCTGGTGTGGATCCTCAAAAACTGTGGGAGACGACTAAGTGTGCTATACGAGGTTTCTGTATATCTTTCTCTTCTACTCTTGCCAAAGCGAAAACCCGCAAGTTTACAGAATTAGAAAATAAAATCCAATCATTACAAAACCTACAAAAACAACATTTTACTGAGCAACAGGCTACACGGTTGTCCTCTTTAAAAGAAGAATATATTTGCTTTCACAATCAAAGGCGGAATTTATTTTACATAGGACTAGGCAAAAATATTATTTTGAATCGGAGAGACCTAGTCATTTATTGGCTCTTAGGTTGAGAGAATGCGAGTCTAAGGCATATATTAGCGCAATAAAATCATCGGAGGATCAGGTCACCACAAACCCTGTGGCAATTAATTAAATATTTAAAGGTTTCTACACAAATCTATATAAAGCCGAAACAGATTTTGATGAATCAATCTGTAAGCAGTATTTAGATAAATTGGAACTGCCTCGGATCTCACACATGGATAAAGAATCTTTGGAGGCCCCATTAAGTTTGGAGGAACTCCGTCTCTCTTTAAAAAGCCTTCAAAAGGGCAAATCGCCAGGCCTAGATGGTCTCCCCCCGGAATTATATTTAGAAATTTGGGATTTGGTAGGGACACTTATGCTTAATTCATTTAATTTTGCAATTGAACATGAGGTATTTCATAGAGATCAAAAAACATCACTGATTTCATTACTTCTTAAAAAAGGGAAAGATCCATTAGATTGTTCCAACTACAGACCAATTTCGCTTATCTCATGTGATCTAAAAATTTATGCTAAAGTTTTTGCTTCCCGTATAGAGAAGGTAATTCATAGTCTGATCAAGGAGGATCAAACTGGTTTCATCAAGGGGCGTAATGCATCTGATAATATGCGTCGACTCCTTCATATTCTTGACTTTGCGGACTCCCACCCAACCCCTTGTGCAGTCTTTTCACTTGATGCAGAAAAAGCCTTTGACAGGCTAGAGTGGAATTATATGTGGGCAGTTTTGCAATGTTTCGGCTTCGGTGAACACTTCATTTCTATGATTAAGACATTATACCACTCACCTGCAGCATCAGTCATAACTGGTAATGTTATTTCCCCCCCCCATTCCCTTTACAGCGGGGAACGAGGCAGGGTTGTCCGCTTTCCCCCTTATTGTTTTGTCTATCTCTTGAACCCTTAGCACAAGCCATCAGGAAGTCTGAAGTATCACTAGCAGTCTATGGACACATGTAAACCTGGTTTTATCATCCTTACTGAAAATTGATTGGTCAGTTAACCCAAGTTTGTGTCTTCTTAATGATGATTCTGGTCTTTGTATAAGTTCGATGCAAAAGAGAATGTTGTTTGCTGGTTTTACAGCTGCGAAGAAGACCATAATACAGAACTGGTTTACACCGCATATGTGTGGGAAAACATATTGGATCCGTAGCCTCTTGCAAATAGTGTCTTGTGAATGTACAACAGCACGAATCAATGGAGCCAAGCCTTCTACCATTTGATGCTTGGCAGTGCTTTCTCTTTGAAATACGTGACTGTATGGAGGAGTGACTTCTGTGGGTTTCTTTTTTCTGTCCTTCCTTTTCTCCCTCCTTTTGACTGGACTTTGAGATGTAGAGTATGTGTCTGTTGTTTTATTTTATTTTCTTAATATATTGTTTTTTTATGTTGTGTTATGTATGAAAAATAAAAAAATGTTGATAACAAAAAAATAATATTGTGGGTACACATATATTGTGACCTGTTAAAATCGTTATTGTCCTTAAAATGTTTTTATTGTATTTATTGTCCTTAAATCCAATATTATTTTCCTCTCAGCTCTCCCATACACAGAGAGAGAGAGAGAGAGAGAGCACTTGAAAAAAAATCCCATGGCACTTCTCGTGAAGAGTAGGGTGTAACCCCAGTGTCCAGGCCAAATTCCCTCCACTGGCCGTTGTCTATCATGGCCTCCTAAAAATCCCCATCCACTTGATTGGCTCTAAGACTCTCTCTCCTCTCCACCTGTAACTGGTGTGTGGTGAGCGAACTGGCGCCGTTGTCCTGTGGGTGCCGTCGCATCATCCAAGTGGATGCTGCACACTGGTGGTGGTTGAGGAGAGAGGGGGGCGTGTCACACAGGTGCTTCCATGAGAATAATTCCAAAACGCACCATTACATTCCTCAGGACTTCATTTTATCTCCTGACACCAGAAGGATAACATCATAGCTCAACCACGAATGATGTAGGAATTTCACGCATGACATCTGGATCTCATTTGAGGGGTCAACACAACGTGGGTGGGCCGTGTGGGGGAGGGCCATGTGGGGAGAGAGGAAAAGCCATCAGTCAAGGGTCATCAATAATTTTTGACACAACCCACCGGCTATTTCTCTGGAAATGAACCCGACTTTGTAAACATACAAGGAGACAAATATATTACAAACACCTACCACTCTCTGCCCTCATATGAACTCAGAAAAAAATATGACAACTTCACAAACAGAAGTGGGAAAAGCCTACTACCGCTCTGTCAATCACTGGGCCTGTATATAGTGAACGGTAGCATACGGGGATACTCTTTTGGTTGTTATACCTTTAATTATTTTCTTGTAGTACTGTAGATTATTTCATCACAGACATTGATCAAGTGCATCTCAGAGCATTTCACAGTCAGTCCTCAAAACACCTCTGTCAGACCACTGTAAAATTACACTAAACAAACTGAAAACAATGAAATATGCAGACAGCCCTCTAATTTACTAAGTCTACAGCAATCCTACAAATGGACAAAAAACAGCAAAGAAAAGTGGTTTGATGATGAGTGTAAAAGAATTCTATCAAATAAAACATTGAACATGAACAAGATGCTGCCACTGATGGCAGCTATTGTGCGTTACTCTTCAGTGTTTGTACTGTTTTTGTTTGTTTTGTCTGTTTTTGTTTGTTTTTCCTGTTTTTTGTTTTTCAAATACGATCAGTTTTACCAGGAACGACCTGCTGAACATTCGGCAGAACACACCACAAAATATTTTACAGAATTTTGATTTTTCTGACATTTTGCTGGACATTGTTGTTGGCAGAGCCGTAGCTCTGGTCAAATACTAAAGGAGGCGCAGGGCGGGGAAGCGTGCCGGCGTGCTTGTGAAATTCAGACAGCGTGGATTTCGAATGGCGTTGCCTAGCATCCATCTGGCGAATCTCCGCTCTCTACCCAACAAAACGGACAAACTCCCTCTGCTCTCCCGGACAAACAAGGATTTTTCCAACTCTGCTGCTCTGTGTTTCACAGACACATGGCTAAATGGCGGCATACCGGACAGCGCCATCCATCTGCCTAATTGTCAGCTGATCAGAGCGGATCGCGACACAGAATCAACGGGGAAATTGCGCGGCAGCGGGACATGCTTTTACATCAATAAGAGGTGGTGTACAGATGTAACTGTTAAAGAACATGTGCTGTTCAGATCTAGAAACTCTCTTCATTAACTGCAAGCCGTTCTACTCGCCGTGGGAGTTCTGCTCGTTCATTCTCGTGAGTGTCTACATTCCACCGCAAGCGCACGTGAGTACAGCTTTACAGAAACGCCCTGATATGATCACAGAGAGTAAGCAACAACGACTCTGTTTTAATCATTCTCGGGGACTTTAATAAAGCAAATCTCTCCCGCGAACGGCCAAAATACAGACAGCATGTTACATGTCCCACCGGTAACAGTAACATATTCGATCACTGTTACACAACAATAAAGTACGCATATCACTCGGTTCCTCGAGCAGCTTTAGGACTCTCTGATTACAGTTTGGTTCATCTTATTCCATCATACAGGCAGAAACTTAAGTCTGCAAAGCCTTTATTAAATACTGTTAAATGATGGACTAATAAAACAGAGCGGAAATCTACAAGCCTGTTTCGACTTTACTGATTGGACTGCTTTTGATGCTGTCGCCACTGATCTGGACGAATTTACAGAGACTGTAACATCTTGTATCAGTTTCTGTGAGTATATGTGCATTCCTACCAGGACTCATTTAATCTACAACAACGACCAACCATGGTTCACTGCAATACACTGCAATAAGACAGCTCCGTCAGGCCAAAGAAGATGCTTACAGAAAGGGGGATAAAATCTTGTACAAACAGGCTAAATACACACTGGAAAAGGAGATCAGAGTGGCAAAGAAGAATTATTCTGACAAGCTAAGGAACATTCTCTTCCAGTGATCCTGCTTCAGTGTGGAAAGGTATGAAAAATATCACTAATTACAAGACACCATCCCCCAGCACTCTGGAGAATCAACTACTGGCAGACGACTTGAACGACTGTTACTGTAGGTTTGAAAAATCACCCCACACCCGCCCTGAACACCTCTCCACACAACCATTAACACCTCCAGCAACCCTCCTCTCCCCCACACCTACAATCCTAATCAGTGAAGACGAGGTTCGCCAAGTCTTCAGAAAGAACAAAAGAAGGAAAGCACCAGGCCCAGACGGTGTGTCACCAGCCTGCCTAAAAACCTGTGCTGACCAACTGACCCCCATCTTCACACAGATCTTCAATAGATCACTGGAGCTGTGCGAAGTCCCCTCATGCTTCAAACGCTCCACCATCATCCCCGTCCCAAAGAAACCCAAAATTACTGGACTTAATGACTACAGACCGGTGTCTCTAACGTCCGTGGCCATGAAATCATTTGAAAGACTAGCCTTAGCTTATCTGAAAGATATCACTGGACCCTTATGTGACGACCCATGTGTTATGCGTGTCATCCCTGGGCGACTTGTGTGATTGCTCCACCTCTCAGCTAATTGTTCTCTGATGGGTTCATCGAGGACACCTGCTGTTGGTTTCCTGTCTCGTCCTTTTAAAAGCTGCATGATCACTGGCCTGGGGGTCTGCACTCTGGACCTGGTCTTGTTTGGTTTTGGTTTAATGTTATTTTACTTTATACATCCAACATTACTTCAGCTCATTACATTTCATGCATTCACTTAACTTTACACCACTGATTTCTGACTGCTTCATGTTACATTGTTTTTTTTTCTGTAAAGTTCTGTTTTGTTAATAAATCTTATATAATATCCGCACTTTCCTGTGTGTCCCCGTTTTTGTTACGTCCTTTTCGAGCCATGGGGCGTAACAAATGGGGGCTCGTCCGCTTCATAGTAGAATTAGTTCGGTAGTGTAAGAATGATTGAAATGTTTGATAAATTTGTTAGTTTTGTCGTGTGTTGTTTTGGATTTCATTCATTCGTTTGAACACAGTTTGAAACGTTTATTTGCTCATGACGTTTTGAGGGAAATCCGATTTGAATAGTTTGGCGTCACGTTGCAATTTAGTCGTGTTAGGGGACACCTGAAAGTGATCGCCGTTTGAAGTCATGAACAGACGGGTAAGTGACTCTTGTGCAAATTTGTTTATTTAACTTGGAGTTTTTCCCAGTTAGGCTTAGCGACGTGTTTCTTTTGAGACATGTCGTTTTGTTTTTGTAGTGTTGTGGTGAAAGCGGGTAGTAGCGGTTGTCTCGGGAGCACTTCCATGGTGTTGTGATTGTCGCTGGTTTAACCGGTTGCAATTTCACCCATTGGGTTCATGTGCTTAATTTCCCCCCGCCGGTAACTGCATGAAGATTAGGTTTTAGTAAGTTAGATAGGTTGCTTATTTGAAAGAGGTAGATAGGGGGAAAATTCCAAGTGTTTGATTGCGCAATTAGTTGCTTACGGTCTGTGAAGGGTTTTATGGCTAGTGTTGAAAAGTTTGCTAAATCGCCGTCACATGTATTGTTGAATAAATGCACAAAAGAGCAACTCTTAAGAATCGCGGAGTTTTATGAAATTAAAATTAGTGATAAGAGATTTAAAAGAAAATACTATTAAAAGTGAGTTGAAAAATAAGTTGATGGAAAAAGGAATTTTATCAATTGAAATGGAGCAGACTGAAGACGTGCAGGCACAAAGCGTATCTGCTTTACAGTCAGTTTTAACCTTTGATCAACAAAAGGAGTTATTATTATTGCAAATGGATCATGAGAGAATGAAGCAAAAATCTGAACAGGGTAAACTTGAGTTAGAAAAGGCAAAAATGGAGCTGGAGTATTTAAAACTCAAACTGATACAGGAAAGTAAGTTGAATACTGCTAGTTCAGTGGAATCTGCTGCTTGTGGAAGTTTTCTGCTCCATCAAAATTTAAAACTTGTTCCTAAATTCAATGAACATGATCCGGATGTTTTTTTTTCTCTTTTTGAACGTGTCGCTGAAATTCAGGGTTGGTCCAAGACAAACTGTGTGTTGTTGTTACAGTGCGTGTTAGTTGGTAAGGCACAGTTAGCTTTTTCTGCTTTAACTACTGATGAGTGTAAAGAGTATGATACGGTTAAGTCGGCAGTGTTAAAAGTGTATGAGTGTGTGCCTGAAACCTATCGTCAACGATTTAGGTCATGCACGATGGTTTCAGGCCAGACTCATTTGGAGTTTGTACGAGATTTAAAGCAACATGTTACACGTTGGTGCGTATCTCTTGATGTGAAAACATTTGATAAATTGCTTGAGTTGATTATAGTTGAACAGTTTAAAACATCTGTTTCGGATCAAATTGCGACGTATGTCAATGAACACAATGTTCAGTCTCCAGAGGAGGCTGCTGCATTGGCTGATAACTTTGTACTTATTCACAGGACTACTGCGGCTGTTTGGCAGACACGGGAGGAAGCGAGTGCAGCTCGTTTGATAAATACCACGTCCCAGTCCGGTCGCATTTTTTCCAACAAATTTGATTCATCAAAAATATGTAACTATTGTCATGGAAAAGGACATTGGAAAGCGGACTGTTTGGTACTTAAAAGTAAAAATAAACGTGTTGAAACCAGTAAATTTAAGCCTGCTGCCATCGCCAATTCTGTTCATTTAGGTGATTTTGAGCCTGAGACTAAATTTTCTAATGATTACTTATGTCTACTTATGCTCCTTTCATTACAGAAGGTCGAGTGTCATTGTTGGATGGATCTGTGGAAGTTCCTATTAAAATTTTGCGTGACACTGGAGCTGTGGATAGTTTCATTTTAGAGTCCATTTTGCCATTTTCCTCGCAATCTGAAACTGGAGAGAGTGTGTTAGTTCGGGGAATGGGTTTGAATACACTATCAGTTCCTTTACATAAAGTAAAGCTTCATTCCGATTTGGTGACTGGTGAGGTAGTGGTAGGACTGCGTCCTGTTTTACCAATTGAAGGTGTTCACCTTATTTTAGGTAATAAATTGGCAGGAGACCGTGTTTGGCCTAATGTACCTTTGTCTCCTGTGGTTTTGTCTGAGGGGGATGTTATCCAGGTAGTTGTAAAGGGAGACCCTGTGGCTGTTGACCGCTCACTGATCTTTTAAAGGCCAAGGCAAAATTTGTTTGGTCATCACATTGTGTACTGGCTTTTGACAATGTTAAATCTCTGTTGTGTTCTTCTGCTGTGCTCGTTGCCCCTTGTTTTGAGCGGCCTTTTTCGTTACAGGTGGATGCAAGCCAAGTTGGTGCAGGGGCTGTCCTCCAACAGGACGATAAGGAAGGCATGGTCCGCCCTGTCAGTTTCTTCTCTCGCAAGTTTAACTCGTATCAACTGAATTATTCTGTGATAGAAAAGGAAGCTTTGGCTTTGATTTGGGCATTACAACACTTTGATGTGTATGTTGGTTTGGGTCAACCTGTTGTGGTTCATACGGACCACAATCCGTTGACGTTTTTGAATTCTTTTCATTGCCCGAACCAAAGGCTTATTCGATGGTCTTTGTTTCTGCAGGCTTACTCCCTTGATATTCGACATGTTAGAGGATCTGAAAATATTGTTGCTGATGCACTGTCGCGTGCTCCTTTGGGTAACTGAAGTGCAGTTAAAAATTTTTTTTTTTTTGTTATTACAGGGATTCTTGACAGACCCCTGTCTTAAGGGGTGGGGTGTGACGACCCATGTGTTATGCGTGTCATCCCTGGGCGACTTGTGTGATTGCTCCGCCTCTCAGCTAATTGTTCTCTGATGGGTTCATCGAGGACACCTGCTGTTGGTTTCCTGTCTCGTCCTTTTAAAAGCTGCATGATCACTGGCCTGGGGGTCTGCACTCTGGACCTGGTCTTGTTTGGTTTTGGTTTAATGTTATTTTACTTTATACATCCAACATTACTTCAGCTCATTGCATTCACTTAACTTTACACCACTGATTTCTGACTGCTTCATGTTACATTGTTTTTTTTTCTGTAAAGTTCTGTTTTGTTAATAAATCTTATATAATATCCGCACTTTCCTGTGTGTCCCCGTTTTTGTTACGTCCTTTTCGAGCCATGGGGCGTAACACCTTACTGGACCCCCTGCAGTTTGCCTACAGAGCAAACAGGTCTGTGGATGATGCAGTCAATATGGGACTGCACTACATCCTGCAACATCTATGCAGACCAGGGACTTATGTGAGGATCCTGTTTGTGGACTTCAGCTCTGCTTTTAACACCATCATCACGGAAACCCTCTAGAATAAGCCAACCCAGCTCTCTGCCCCCACGTCCGTCTGTCAGTGGATCAACAGCTTCCTGACAGACAGGCAGCAGCTAGTGAGGCTGGGAAAATACAAATCCAGCACCCGTATGGTCTCTCCCCACTGCTCTTCTTCCTGTACACCAAAGCACGGTGATGAGTCTGCTTACAGACAGGAGGTTAAGGAGCTGGCTGTCTGGTGCAGTCTTAACAACCTGGAGCTTAACACGCTCAAAACTGTGGAGATGATAGTGGACTTCAGGAGAAATCCCCCTGCTCTCCCCCCACTCACCATCATGAACAGCACTGTGACTGCAGTGGAGTCATTCAGGTTCCTGGGCACCACCATCTCTCAGGACCTGAAGTGTACATTTTGATTACACTTCAAATTCCATTTTTCATCATCTTGACATCTTAGTATTTCAATTTGCCTAGCTGTGGC
The DNA here is from genome assembly GCF_936440315.1 of Barbus barbus. NCBI lineage: Eukaryota > Metazoa > Chordata > Actinopteri > Cypriniformes > Cyprinidae > Barbus > Barbus barbus. Next base: position 289,832 of record NC_136756.1, read on the forward strand.
TTTGACAACTAGTGACCTCAGTATAGGAAGCACACAACAAAACAGTAATCCTCCTATTAATACTGCAACTCCTAAAAACAGTCCTAATTTACCTAACCATGCTCCCCATGCTCCTAACTTTAGATCAAACCAATCCCACATTTTATTATCAGTCCCAGCGTTAGTTTTAAATTCAATCCTTAGGTTTTTCAATTTGGTCATTACTTTAGTGAATGCTCCTTCTGGAGCATTATTATTTGGTATAAAAGTACAGCATTGATCCCCAAATATAACACACACTCCTCCTTTCTCAGCTAGCAAACAATCCAAAGCTATTCTGTTTTGCCATGTCATTCTGCTTGTTGTATCTAATTGCTCTCCTAAAAGTGATAAGGCATCATCAGTGTAATTAATAAATCTTTGCTGATTGTAATATATGTAATTGATCCATTCTGTATTTTGATTTTGTGTAATCCAAACAAATATTGATTCAAACTGATTTGACTTCATCTCTTGCTTTAAACTCATAAGGTATACCTCTTGGTTGACCAATTGAATCTATATACACTGCAGGGTCTTTTTCATAAGCCCTTTTAGATCTGGATTTTTCTTCATTTGTTGCTGCCTCTTCTATAGAGATGTGGCTCATTTTATGTGTCAGCATAACCCTAGTACATAATCCTGACAATTTTTCTTGTAATGTTGTTAAGAGGCCTTATTCTAATCCACACATGTCTGTCACTGCAATATCGATGTCATCAAATATAGGTGGTTGGCCTTGTTTTATCATTAAATAGTCATCTTTAATCGTGGTGTTTTCCATATTTTGCGGCATTTTCCTTCAACTTTTCCTACATCACAATGTCTCTTCTTTTCATAACATTCAAATTCCTGACCTGCCATTAATTGTATTCCTACCCATGGCTTTTGTACCTTTGTTCTCTGCACCACTGGCCATCTACAGGTATGCATGCACTGCAATCCAGTTGCCCCTCTGCAGTCCGTTGCAGACTGCAGGAACTGGCACCAACATGGGCAAAATGCCATCCTTTGGGTACAGCCTCCAAAGATATTTATCTCTCTGCCTCTCTCTACAAAACATTTACCTCCCAATCTTACTACATCTAACCCCATTACATTAGATAGTCCTGGACAGTTCTTAAACCATTCATCATGAAATATTCTACAACTAGAACTGTGTATAGGCATTGGTACAATATATAGAATTGGTCTTGCTTCAAAGCAAACTATGCAGTTTTCCCATTTCTCCTTTTCTGCTGTGAAATTTACCCATTTATACCAATTATTGTCTTCTGCCTTTTCCCATAATATATCTGAATTACCCCTTTTCTTAAATGTAATATTATGATTATCATCTATAATGTGTCTATTTTGTCTAGATAGTTTTTCCTCCTCACCTAGTTCTTGTTCTTTTTTAATCAAGTCAAAGCCACTGCCAGATACAGATGAGAGTTGAAAAGTCAATTCTGGGGAAGTCTGGGTGCTGTTGTCTACGGCTTGAGTTTGCCAAATTAAATGCATTAGCTATGTGATCATCAGATATGTTGACAGACTTATTCTTTCTCTTCTCTTGTTTGTCTGACAGGAGAATGTGAGCTCCTTGTACATCTGCTTGTGAGCTTTCATCAGTTTGTACTTCATCTTGTGTCACCGGTTTCTTCTTGTCACTTTTTCCTAAGTTGTCTACTTGTCGTTTCCTTTTCTTCCACCTCCTCTTTTCCATTTGTTGGCCCACATCTGCTCCAAAGTATTTTGATCATCTTATTAGCCATCTCCCATCAATCACTCCATCTTCACCAGGTGACTCTTTGTGAGTCGTTGCAATGGTCTTTCCCTCGTTGGCAAGGGAGGGTCGTTACTAGCACGCCCTTCACCCCTCACTTCATGTTGTTGAATGCTGTTTTTTAGCGTAATCCATAACGGATGCGAACAATAACTCTCCCGAGGAAATGAAATGTAAACAAAGGAATATGCATCTTTATTACAACGTTATTGTTTCGTTGGACTAAAAGTGCTCGCTGGGATGTTAATCTGTGGGCCCTTACCTCTCTAACTAAACCAGGATTTCAGCAGTGGACGTTTGTGGCTCGTTATTAGGCAAGGCAAGTTTATTTATATAGCACATTTCATACACAGTGGTAATTCAAAGTGCTTTACATATAAGAAAGTTAAATATACATTATAAATCAATAAAAACATGGAAATAAAAATAATAAAAACAAGGAATTTAAAATGATATAGAAATTGATTTAAAATAAATTTAAAGAAAATTATTATACATAAAATTCATTGCAGTCAGTTCGGACATATAGCACAGCTCATTCAACAAATGCACAGTTAAACAGATGAGTTTTGAGTCTTGATTTAAATGTGGCTAATGTTTTAGCACATCTGATCTCTTCTGGAAGCTGGTTCCAACTGCGGGCCGCATAATAGCTAAAAGCAGACTCCCCTTGTTTTGTGTGAACCCTTGGTATTTCTAACTGACTCGATCCTAATGATCTGAGTGGTCTGTTCGGTTTATATTCAGTGAGCATATCAGCAATATATTTAGGTCCTAGGCCATTGAGTGACTTATAAATGTACTTTAAAATCAATCCTAAATGTAACTGGAAACACATCCAACTGTTAATTTCATCAATGCATTGGCAGAGGAAGTCAATGGGGCTGTAGTCATTTGGAGATAAGGCTAGGTAAATCTGGGTATCATCAGCATATACAGGTTAAACAAGAGCGGTGCAAGAATTGAGCCTTGTGGGACTCCACATGTCATGGCCGTCCACTTAGACTTATGCTCTCCTATACTCACATAATAACCTCTCCTTTCTAAGTATGACCTGAACCATTTGAGTGCCATCCCAGAAAGCCCGACCCAGTTTTCCAGTCTCTCTAGAAGTGTTATGATCGACAGTGTCAAACGCAGCACTAAGATCTAGTAGTACCAGCACTGATATTTTGCCAGAATCAGAATTAAAGCGAATATCATTTATTATCTTATTGAGTGCTGTCTCTGTGCTGTGTTATACGCTCGGAAACCAGTTTGAAAACTGTCCAGGTATCCATGTGAGTGTAAGTAGTTGTTCATCTGATTAAAAACTACCTTTTCAATAATCTTACCTATGAAAGGAAGATTTGATATGGGTCTATAGTTGCTCAACATGGTGTTATCAAAATTGCGCTTTTTCAGAAGGGGCTTAACAACTGCAGTTTTAAGGGAGTTTGGAAAAGTCCCAGAAAGAAGTGAGGCGTTCACCACTTCTAAGAGATCAGCTTCTAAACAGTTTTTGAAAAAGGATGTGGGAAGTGTGTCAAGATAGCAGGTTGAAGATTTAAGGTGCTGTACTATTTCTTACAAATTTTTGCTATCAGTTGCTTTAAAAACAGACATAGTCACTTCTTTTTGAAATTTCGGTCGAATCTGTGTGACCTCTGCATAACTTGAGGATGTGCCAATCTCCTTTCTGATATTATTGATCTTCTCAGAAAAGAAGGAAGCAAACTCATTGCATTTGCTGTCAGAGAGCATTTCACTGGGAATCTGACTTGGGGGGTTTGTCAGTCTCTCAACAGTCGCAAAAAGAGTGCGGGTGTTGTTTAAGTTACTGTTTATAAGGTTTGAAAAGAAAGTCTGTCCAGCTGTGGCTAGTTCCACATTGAAAGCATGAAGGCTGTCTTTATAGATGCTATAGTGGATTTCCAGTTTCGTCTTCCGCCACATCCGCTCAGCTTTTCTGCATTGTCTTTTCATGCTCTGAACTGCTGTTGATTTTCTCCAAAATTATTTTTGTCTGCCCGTCTTCTTTCTGACCTTTATCGGAGCAATATCATCAATAACATTCTTAACTTTTGAGTTAAATGACTCCAGGAGAAGATCAACAGAGTCTGCAGAAATGCTTGGTGTTAAAGATATTGCCTTCATAAATAGCGCACTAGTCTTCTCGTTAATGCATCTCTTACTGATAGAGACAGATCTAGATTCAGTGGTGACTGAGATCAATATATCAAAGAAAATACAGAAGTGATCAGATAGTGCTACATCCTTGATTACAATGGATGAGATGTTTAGACCTCTACTGATGAGTAAATCTAGAGTGTGTCCACGATTGTGTGTGGATCCATGCACATGCTGACTCAGGTCAAAAGTGTTTAAAACAGTTATAATTTATTTTGTAGTTTTGATTTCTGCATTATCCCTGTGAATATTAAAATCCCCTGCAATAGCAAAACAGTCAAACTCTGAGGAAATCATTGATAACAGTTCAGTGAGCTCTTCAACAAAGGCTGGAGAATATTTTGGAGGCCTGTAAATAATGATAAACAGACTGCATGGAGCTCCTTTCAGCACAATACATAAGTGTTCAAAAGACAAATACTGACCAAATGACATTTGCTTGCACTGATAAACATCTTTAAACAGCGCAGCTACACCTCCACCTCTCCTAACAGTCCTGCAGACACTTATAAAATTAAAGTTAGGAGGGGCTGTTTCATTAAGGACTGTTGCACTGCAGCTGTCTTCTAACCATGTTTCATTTAGAAACATAAAATCCAGGTTGTTGGTGGTTATTAATTCATTGAACAGGAACAATATATTTTTTAGTGAGCGAATGTTTAAAAATGTTAACTTGATGGAATTACATTTTGTCTCTACAGCAATCTTAGATTGATGCATTATAGGCCGCAGATTGGATGGGTCAGCCGTACGGCTTGAGAAGGCCTTAGACTTTCTATCGTTTGATAAAACAGAAATAGAGGAGGCTACAGGCACACTGAGTTCCCGCTTGTTCTGTAAACATTTGTGAATGTTGCTGCTAATATAGCGGGTACCCGACACATATCACTGAGAGCTGTTATCAGTTGTTTTTGGCTCACCTACACCAGATGGAGAAGTCGTGGCCTAATGGTTAGAGAGTCGGACTTGTAATCCAAAGGTTGCGGGTTCGAGTCTCGGGCCGGCAGGAATTGTAGGTGGGGGGAGTGAATGTCAGGCGCTCTCACCACCCTCAATACCACGACTGAGGTGCCCTTGAGCAAGGCACCGAACCCCCAACTGCTCCCCGGGCGCTGCAGCATAAAATGGCTGCCCACTGCTCCGGGTGTATGTTCACGGTGTGTGTGTGTTCACTGCTGTGTGTGTGCACGTTGGATGGGTTAAATGCAGAGCACGAATTCCGAGTATGGGTCACCATACTTGGCTGAATGTCACTTTAAAAAAAAAAAAAAAAAAGAGGGGTTTGGCTTTGTGGCAGCGGCCGGAGAGCTCTCGCAAGAGGAGGGTGAGCTGGGCCTGCTGTCTTTGGTGGTTGTGGGGCCCGCCGTATTTTAGTTGATATCTGGGGGCTTGCAGTGAAAGAGTGGGAGATTTTGGTCCCAGCATACACTAGTTCCTCCATTTTCTGTAAGAAGCTTAGAAGTGGAGATGCTGGAGAGAGGGATAGTGTGTCTGGTGAGCGGGGCTCTGGCTCTCGTGTTTCCGGTGGCTGTGAGATGTTGTCCTGGCTTCCCTGGCTGTTTTCCAGAAAGTCGTCCTTGGGTGCTGAGTCTTGGAGCTGTTGTAATACGTCACAGTCTGCATGTGATGAGCTCTGTGGGCAGGGCTAAGTCCGGGATGTCCATGAGCAGTGGTTGTTGTCCTGACCTGCTGAAAAGAGATGGTGTTCATCCCTCCTGGGGTGGTGCCACTCTTCTCTCTAGAAATATGGCACATAGTCTTACAGTTCGTACTTGACTAACTGGGGCCCAAGTCAGGAAGCAGACAGACTGGCTAAACCGACCGTCTGCTAGCCGCCTTACGTCACAGAAGCCAGTTAATTCTCAGCACATAGAGACGCTTTCACTTAGATATCACACTATAGAGACTGTGTCTGTTCCCCGAACTAGAAAATACATAAAACGTCCAAACCAAATTAAGAGTAACAATTTAATTGATGTTCAACAAATACAAAATGCTTACAATACAGAGAAACAATTGATAAAACTTGGCTTAATGAATATCAAGTCCCTTTCTACAAAAGCACTTTTTGTAAATTATTTGATCAATGATAATAATTTAGATGTGCTCTGTTTGACAGAAACATGGCTAAAACCAGATGAATACATTACTTTAAATGAGTCCACCCCCCAAGATTACTGCTATAAAACTGAGCCACGTCCAAAAGGTAAAGGGGGAGGTGTTGCAACAATTTATAGCAACCTTTTCAGTATTTCTTGGAGGGCAGGCTTTAAGTATAACTCGTTTGAAGTTATGGTGCTGTGTACAACATTATCTAGAGAAACACATGTTAGTGATAAATCCCCTGTAATGTTTGTACTGGCAACTGTATACAGGCCACCAGGGCACCATACAGACTTTATTAAAGAATTTGCTGATTTTCTATCTGAGTTAGTACTGGCTGCAGATAAAGTCTTAATTGATGGCGATTTTAATATCCATGTCGATAATGAAAAAGATGCATTAGGATCAGCTTTCATAGACATTCTTAACTCTATTGGGGTTAGACAACACGTTTCAGGACCTACTCATTGTCGAAATCATACTCTAGATTTAATACTGTCACATGGAATTGATGTTAGTGGTGTTGAAATTCTGCAGCAAAGCAATGATATCTCAGATAATTATCTAGTCTTGTGTAAACTTCATATAGCTAAAACTGTAAATTCTACTCCTTGTTACAAGTATGGTAGAACCATCACTTCTACCACAAAAGACTGCTTTGTAAGTAATCTTCCTGATTTATCTCAATTCCTCAGCATATCTAACAGCGCAGAAAAACTTGATGATGTAACAGAAACTATGCACTCTCTCTTTTCTAGCACTTTAGATACAGTTGCTCCTTAACGCTTAAGGAAGGTTAAGGAAAAGAGTCCAACACCATGGTATAATGAGCACTCGCACCCTAAAGAGAGCAGCCCAGAAAATGGAGCGCAGCTGGAGGAAAACAAAACTAGAGGTATTTCGTATAGCTTGGCGGGAAAGTACCCTAGCCTACAGAAAAGCTTTAAAAACTGCAAGATCTGATTACTTTTCGTCTCTTCTAGAAGAAAACAAACAGAACCCCCGGTATTTATTCAATACAGTGGCAAAATTAACAAAAAATAAAGCATCAACAGGTGTTGGCATTTCCCAAGAGCACAGCAGTAATAACTTTATGAACTATTTTACTTCCAAAATTAATACTATTAGAGATCAAATTGTAACCATGCAGCCTCCAGCTACAGTATCGCATCAGATAGTGCACTATAGATCCCCTGAGGAACAATTCCACTCATTCTCTACTATAGGAGAGGAAGAATTGTATCAATTTGTTAAATCATCTAAACCAACAACATGTATGTTAGACCCTATTCCATCTAAACTACTAAAAGAGGTGCTTCCAGAAGTCATAGATCCTCTTAATTTGTCATTATCATTAGGATATGTCCCCAAAAACTTTAAATTGTCTGTTATTAAGCCTCTCATTAAAAAAACACAACTTGACCCCAAATATCTAGTTAATTACAGACCGATCTCGAATCTCCCTTTTCTGTCAAAGATACTAGAAAAGGTATTATCCTCACAATTATGTTCCTTCTTAGAGAAAATGATATCTGTGAGGATTTCCAGTCAGGATTTAGACCGTATCATAGTACTGAGACTGCTCTCATTAGAGTGACAAATGACCTGCTCTTATCATCTGATCGTGGTTGTATCTCTCTATTAGTGCTACTTGATCTTAGCGCTCCGTTCGACACTATTGATCACAACATTCTTTTGAATAGACTAGAACACTCTGTTGGCATTAGTGGAAGTGCATTAGCATGGTTTAAATCGTACTTATCTGACAGCCATCAATTCGTAGCAGTGAATGAAGAGGTATTATATCGATCACAAGTGCAGTATGGGGTACCTCAAGGCTCAGTACTAGGGCCGTTATTTTTCACGCTTTATATGTTACCCTTGGGAGATATTATCAGGAGACATGGTGTTAGCTTTCACTGTTATGCTGATGATACTCAGCTCTATATTTCTTCACGGCCCAGTGAAACACACCAAATTGAGAAACTAATGGAATGCAAAGTCGATATAAAAAACTGGATGACTAGTAATTTCTTATTGTTAAATTCTGAAAGAACAGAGGTGTTAATTGTCGGACCTAAAACCCCCACAAGTATTAACCTATAACACTGTCTAACACTTGATGGCTGCGATGAGCCCCAGAGACAGATCCCCAGTGAGGACCCCGTCACCTAGACAGCCATCGGGAAAAAACACTGGAACCAGTTGAGCCCTTACAATCTGACTGTGCAGCAGTTGGAATTGAACTGCTGGGTCGTTTGGCCAGAGAAGAAATGGCCCCCCGACTGAGCATGGTTTCTCCCAAGGTTTTTTTTCTCCATTCTCTCGATGGAGTTTTGGTTCCTTGCCGCTGTCGCCTCTGGCTTGCTTAGTTGGGGACACTTCATTTCCAGCAATATCGATTACTTGATTGAACAGAAACTTTTTGAATTGAACTGAGCTGGATGATGCCATCACTGAATTCAATAATGAAATGCCTTTAAACTAGAAATTGAGTGTTTAATCTTGTCGTTTTACATTATTGACTCACTATTTTCCTATTTTGATAATTGTGCAGTTGCTTTGACACAAATTGTATTGTTAAAAGCGCTATATAAATAAATAAAGGTGACTTGTTGTGGCTGCTTGGTGTTATCGGTATCCTTGTGGGATGTGTCAACCATATGATGGTTGAAGATGGCGGCGCGATCGATCGCTGCGGCTGCTCCGGGTCCCAAAGACGGTGCTTTTATGTCGTTTAATGTCGTCTGTTCGTCTCCAAATAGTGTAAGTTTACCGCTAACTCTTAAGGAAATCACCCCAGAATTCATCTATGATCGCCAAAGTCTTCTGGATATCAGCAACGCATACGAGCATCAACTCTCGCCGGTGGCTACTGAGAAGCTACGAGGCCTTTGTTTACTGCTGGAGCCGGACCTCGAGACCGCGGCCTCACCTACTGACGCTACCCGCACAAGGCAGCGTCGCAAGCGGTGTGAGAGAGGACGGAAGCGCGGTAAGCGTGGAGGTATACGAGCTAGGCTAAGAGCTAACCCCTCAAGACCGGCTCTTCCAACACTCATGCTCTCAAACGCTCGCTCTCTGGAAAACAAACTGGACTTAATTCAACTCAGTCGATCTACACAGCATGAGGCAAGGGACTGTTGCGTGTTTGTTTTCACCGAAACATGGCTAAACGACAACATCCCGGACTCCGCCATTCAACTGCACGGGCTATCCAACTTCCGAGCGGACAGAGATTCATCACTGTCTGGTAAGACACGCGGAGGTGGCTTGTGTGTGTATATCAACAAAGACTGATTAACAATGCTGCGGTATTATCAAAACACTGTTCATCGCTGGTGGAGTTTATGGTTGTGAAGTGTCGACCGTTCTATTTGCCGCGGGAGTTCACGGCCATTGTTATCGTTGCGGTTTACATCCCCCGTGTGCAAACGCTAAGGACGCGCTTCGTGAACTGTATAGCGCCATCAGTGAACAACAAACAAAAAACCCCGACGGCTTTTTCATCATAGCCGGTGACTTCAACCACGCAAACTTAAAGACAGTTTTGCCAAAGTTCTACCAACATGTGAACTTTGCAACAAGGGGAAACAACACACTGGACTTTGTTTACACAACAGTTGAGAACTCTTACAAGGCTGAACCCCGCCCCCACCTCGGGTACTCGGACCACATCACTGTTATGCTAATTCCAGCATATAGACCACTTCTCAAACTCACCAAACCGGTTGAAAAGCAGATCACAGTATGGCCAGACAATGCCACCTCAGCACTGCAGGACTGCTTCCAGGACACAGACTGGAACATGTTTAAAGAGGCAGCCACCTACAACAACCACACAGACCTGAATGAGTACACTGAAACTGTGACTGCTTACATCAAAAAGTGCACTGATGATGTGACAGTCACCAAGACCATCACCACACGTGCAAACCAGAAGCCATGGATGACAGCAGAGGTTCGTGGGCTGCTAAAGACCAGAGATGAAGCATTCAGATCAGGAGATAAAGCAGCCCTCAAAACAGCAAGAGCCAATCTGTCCTGTGGCATCAAAAAAGCAAAACGGTCATATGCCCAAAAAATCAACAACCACTTCACAGACAGCAGAGACACACGGAGCCTGTGGCAAGCCATTCAGACCATCACTGACTACAAGCCCCCGCCACAGGCCTGTGATGAGGACACATCCCTCCCCGATGCACTCAACCACTTTTATTCACGGTTTGAAATGCAGAATGACACACCTGCACAAAAACTGCCCACACCTCCCAATGACCGGGCGCTCTGTCTGTCTCCAGCCGGCGTAAGGAAGACCCTATCTAGGATTAACCCACGCAAGGCTGCGGGTCCTGACAACATACCTGGCCGTGTTCTGAGAGACTGTGCTGCACAGCTGACAGATGTCCTAACAGATATCTTCAACACCTCGCTGAGTCAGGCAGTCATCCCCACGTGTTTCAAATCCACAACAATCATACCGGTACCAAAGAAATCACCTGTGTCCTGTCTCAATGACTACCGTCCCATAGCACTGACTCCAATCATGATGAAGGGCTTTGAGAGGCTAGTCATGCATAACATCAAAACCAGCCTCCCCAACACACTCGACCCGCTCCAGTTTACATACCGTCCAAACCGCTCTACGGACGATGCAATTTCCTCCACCCTCCACCTGGCTCTTACCCACCTAGAAAATAAAGACTCCTATGTTAGAATGCTGTTCATTGACTTCAGCTCGGCATTCAACACAATAATCCCACAACAGCTCATAAATAAGCTAAACCTGCTGGGCCTTAACAATTCCCTTTGTAACTGGATCCTGGACTTTCTAACTGGAAGACCTCAGTCAGTCCGTGTCGGCAACAACACCTCGAGCACTACAACACTGAGCACAGGTGCCCCACAAGGCTGTGTGCTTAGCCCGCTGCTCTTCACACTGCTGACCCACGACTGCACTGCCAAGTTCAGCTCCAACCACATCATCAAGTTTGCTGATGACACAACAGTGGTAGGTCTCATCAGCAACAACGATGAAACGCACTACAGAGAGGAAGTGGCACAGCTGGCTGAATGGTGTGGCACAAACAATCTGTCCCTCAATGTGGAGAAGACAAAGGAGGTTGTGATGGACTTCAGGAGAAACTCCGTTGACCACCCCCCACTGACCATCGACAGCTCGACTGTGGAGAGAGTCAGCAGCACTAAATTCCTGGGGGTGCACATCACAGAGGATCTCACCTGGACCACCAACACCATGTCACTCTCCAAAAAGGCACAACAGCGCCTACACTTTCTCCGCCGGCTGAAAAGAGCAAGTCTCCCTCCACCCATCCTCACCACATTCTACAGAGGCACCATTGAGAGTGTGCTGACCAGCTGCATCACTGTCTGGTACGGGAACTGCAGTGCTGCTGACCGCAAGACCCTCCAGCGGACAGTGAACACAGCTGCAAAGATCATCGGTGCCCCTCTCCCCTCCATCCTGGACATCTTCCTTACACGATGCTCCAGCAAAACCAACAGCATCGTGAAGGACTCCACCCATCCCTCCCACAGTCTCTTCCAGCTCCTACCACCAGGAAGACGGTACCGGAGCATCAGAGCCCGCTCCGCCAGACTGCTCAACAGCTTTTTCCCCCAGGCTGTGAGAGCCCTGAACTCAAACCACCCCGCCCTCCTCTGAAACCCCATGCAAACCCCTACCTCCTGAACATGGACCACCCCCCACCCCAAACCTTACCACACCAAAGAAAAAACTGTATGGAACTTGCATTTTTTATTTTTTTTATTTATTTTATTTTTATTTTTTGTGCAATTCAAGTGTGCTACACACAGGTGAGTGGGCCTGTACAAACCTCCTCTATGTGCACTATGGACACTTTACACTATGGACACTTACACTTTACACTATTTGCACTATGGACACTTACACACACTGCTGCGTGTGCACAATCTCACAAAAGACTCAGCAATATATGTATGTTTACATGCTCATGCACTACAAATCATCCTGCACTGTTCCCCAACCAGCTGCTGACTCAAATGTCTCTCTTTGCACATGTACAGTATTTGTGAAGCATTCGTATAGTTTGTATTTTTTATCTTCTATTTTTTAGTTTGTATAGGGTAATATTTATGTGAAGCATTCGTATAGTTGTATTTTTTATCCTTTATTCTTTTAGTTTGTATAGGGTAAATACTTATAGTATACTTATAGTTAAATCTGTCAGTAGGTTAGTAGTGTATAGGTTTATAGTGTTTTTTACTTCATTGTTGTATGTCTGTATTTATGTAGCACCGTGGTCCTGCGAGACACGACATTTCGTTCCACTGTATGTCCCCACATGTAGCGGAATGACAATAAAGCTCAACTTGAACTTGAACTTGATATGATGACTCGAAAGCTGCCATTTACATTATATTATTCATTTAGCTGATGCTTTTATCCAAAGCGACTTACAATTGCTATATATGTCAGAGGTCGCACGCCTCTGGAGCAACTAGGGGTTAAGTGTCTTGCTCACGGACACATTGGTGTCTCACAGTGGATTCTCACAGTGGATTCTCACACCAAATGCATGTGTCTTATCCACTGCGCCATCAACACCCCAACACCCCAAACCATTCAGGCCGAGTGGATTGGCACACACCGTTGAAGGATGACGGAGGGAGAAATAGATATTGTCCTTTAGCACTCTTGCACCGAGTCTGTTTGGGTGGAGGCCATCCAGTTTAAACAGTTGTCTGTGTCCCCAGAAAAGATTGAAGTTGTCGATGAAGTTGACTCCTTTTATACTGCAGGTTCTTTGTAGCCATGTATTCAGCCCAAGCAACCGTGAAAACATGTTACTTCCCCTTGCTGGGAGTGGTCCACTGATGAACGACTGAACCTCAAGAGTTCACGGAAATCCTTCTTAAGGAGTTCTGACTGCTCCTTCCGAAAATCATTCTTCCCCACATGGATGATGACTCGATTTGCAGTCTTGTGCTTCATCAGAATGTTCCCGAAGTTCTTTGTTCACATCAGACACGGTTACTTAAGGAAAGCAGTATGTAGTTGTAGTCCAGCTACTGATGTTTCTGATAATATCGTCACCCAGTCGTTCATCAGTCGTATCAGAGTCCTGGGCTCGGCTGCGCTCTGAGCTGAAAGCCGCTGTCTGCTCGACCTTGAGCGCCTGTTAGTAGCAATGTTAGCTGCTGGCTGATTCGATCCGTGTTTAGTCACATTTGCGGATTCCTCACCCACATTAATTAATGCTTCAAATCTGTTCTCAAGATGTTTAGGTGGTGGTAGGATACCAGTGTTTACAAGTCTTGTCATAGCTGTATCTGAGGTAGAGGATGCTACGGCAGCAATACGAGATACTTGTGATAATCTGATGTCTCGATTGCTTTTGGGTCTCGCTCCCTGTTTGTGCCATCGATTTGTCTGTCGATCTGTTTCGGCTTTTTCCTCTACACTTTGTATAAACTGTTGAGATTCACTAGATTCACAGGACTCACCGGCTGTATGCTGAGGGGGTCCGTGATGACCATCTGCTGTGTGTTCCACCTGTTTTGGAAGTCCAGCAAGTAACTTTGTTTCAAGAACCGTAATCCTTTGTAGAAGTCTGTGGCAGTTTCTGCAGCAAGAAGATTCCACGAGAGGCATTTTCACTCGTCTGTTTGAATGTAGACAGCTGTGTTTTCCCGTCTCCGGAATGTAAACTGCTGGGAAAGAGTCTTCTTTTTCCCCAAAAAAATGTGTTGTCTGAGCACTGTGCTGATCTGCTGAAGTGAAAATCTTAGAGAGATCTGAGAAAAGTGCAAAAAATAGGAAGCAAAGCACAGAGCAATAAGCAAGAGCGTCCGAACAGTAGCAAAGCCGGAAGTGAGTAGACAATGATAATGGTACGTACTGTTTTATGTCTCTCTTTGCACATGTACAGTTTGTATTTTTTGTCTTCTATTTTTTAGTTTGTATAGGGTAATATTTATGTGAAGCATTCGTATAGTTGTATTTTTTATCCTTTATTCTTTTAGTTTGTATAGGGTAAATACTTATATATATAGTATACTTATAGTTAAATCTGTTAGTAGTGTATAGGTTTATAGTATAGTGTTTTTTTACTTCATTGTTGTATGTCTGTATTTATGTAGCACCGTGGTCCTGCGAGACACGACATTTCGTTCCACTGCATGTCCCCACATGTAGCGGAATGACAATAAAGCTCAACTTTACTTACTTTTTTTACTTTACTTAACTTGAACTTGAACTTGAACTTGAACTTCTTTCTTTCTTTCTTTCTTTCTTTCTTTCTTTCTTTCTTTCTTTCTTTCTTTCTTTCTTTCCATATCAAACAGTAGATAATATAACTGAGTAGAACCTAGCTCAAAATGAGTACATTGCTCTGATAAATGTTCTTTGACATTGATAACAAGTTCAATAATAAGCAGACAATTGGCTAAATATTAACAACAAAGCAAACTCTTCTAAGTGGAGTTTCTGCAAATTCACCAGTTCACTTTGAGTTTGTTCACATATGTGTTTTTCCACAAAGCTTTATTTTTGATCTCATCTGACCAATAAACCCAGTCCCACTGAAATCTTTATCGACTATTTTTAGTATTTACCAAGGATGCCAATATTTCTGAAATCCATTGTATATACACTGATCATCACACGGTCATATGATCACTGTTTATATCTTATATAGAATGAAATGAGGGTGAGTTAAAGGTGACAGAATTTTAAGTTGTGGGTGTACTAACACTTTCATCTTGTATAACTTCTATAATTTGTTTTAACTTCACTTGTATTAAACTTTTGCCTCTTTGCCACAAAGCCCAGATCTGTGCAGTATTAAACCACAAATCTTTGGGGGGGTTTTGGCACAAAGACAAATGACACTGATGTGCTGTGATGTTCCAGTTGAGGCAATAATGAAACATCTCCAGCAGAGTCTGGGTCCATGAGGACAAAGGGCCATATTTACCCGTGTATAAATACGACTACATACATTCCATGAGCTTTAGACTTCAGCTGAAGACATTACCAGAATATTTAATCTGTTAATTTACCAAGAACACACAGAGACTCCAGGTAATACTTAATTTAAAAAATATATATTAACAGGTAATTTTAGTCTGAATGTGCTGTTTAGAGCTCAAGTGAACATAATTCAAATGTGATCACAGTGGATTTACAGACATATTTTTTATTACAATTAAAAAACTTCACTAGACTGCAAATTAACTAAAAGAAAGAATGTCTCTCAGTTTCTTAATAGTGGAATTGTTTAAACAATGAATTAAATAACTGTCCTTATTTTTAAGGAAATATAAATCATTGAGAGAATGAATAAAATTAATTATTTGTAATTGTATTATTATGAAACCTCAATCTACACCAACATTTTCATTATAAAGAACACAAGCCTTTCAGAGGATAAGCATAGCAAATTTTGAAACGGTCACATTGAAACTGGACAGAATATGAATTTGCAACCTTGAATAGTAGAATAGACTTACAATGAACTGTTTTTTTTCAGCACTTCTATAGAAACAGACATAAATTAATTTGGCTGGTTCATTTTAGTGTTTTAAATTGTACTACAGTTTTTAGATTTGCCTTTGCTTTATTGAAACTTTGGGCCCAGAAGTGGTTCAGTCTTTTCTTTGACAACTAACTTACAATTAACTCACTATTAACTTGTCAGCTTTTCTAAGATGGCATCACTTTTGATATACCTGAAACAGCCGAGCTGCCTCTACATATCTGCGTATCTATGGCTGGCATATCTTGCTGTGGTAAATGCAGAGGTAAGTGTACACCCTCAGACAAAATTCAGAAGATGTGTTCTCTTTCATCGGTTCACTCGACGCTGCATAGCTATGACACAATGGGAACGCCTTCTGGGTGTGCCGATTGTCTGAAGCACATATAGAATCACACCAATTAATTGGCTGATGGCACGGGCGCCGCCCCAGCGCTCTTACGTCGCCATCCTTAAACAGGTGCATTTCAATAAATTAGAATGTTGTGGAAAAGTTCATTTATTTCAGTAATTCAACTCAAATTGTGAAACTTGTGTAATAAATAAATTCAGTGCACACAGACTGAAGTAGTTTAAGTCTTTGGTTCTTTTAATTGTGATGATTTAGGCTCACATTTAACAAAAACCCACCATCTCAACAAATTAGAGTACTTCATAAGACCAATAAAAAAAAAACATAGTTAGTGAATTCCTTTTGCTTTAATTACTGCCTCAATTCGGCGTGGCATGCAGGTGATCAGTTTGTGGCACTGCTAAGTTGGTATGGAAGCCCAGTTCCCTATCAAGGGAACTTCGAACTGCGTCCTCTAGAGGTCGTTATGGGGAACTCCATCTACGTGACCCGTGTCTGAAGCATATATACAAAAACACCAAATATTGGCCGGCGAAAGCCCATGACGCCCATGACGAAAGCATCATCCTCTTCTTCGTCTTCAATGACTGTTTTGTTTGAAGTGTGCATCTTACGAGGTAAGTATGCTTTACTTTTGTAATGGCGAGCACTAGCAAGGCGTTTGAGAGATGTGTGCATCCGTATCCACGTTATTTGATGCTTGATGACTCACATGATCTTTGCGTCTGTTGCAGCCGTCTGCTTCCCGCGGTTCAGGACCCTCCGCTGCTGAAGCACGGAAGAAAATGAGCTCATGGGGTTTGTAGGTGGTTCTCGCCAATGAGTTATAGAAGGGATTTTCCTTCTCGCGCTCGTCTGTCGCTAGCGAGGGCGAGCTGTTGGATGACAATGACAATGTTTTTTTGCTGACGTCATCTGAAAAAAAAAAAAAACAAACGCTGGAATGTGCATACGCAGCAGCAGGTCAGGCTGTCGCCTCATTACACACTATGGCAGTGTTTCAGGCATACCAGGCTGATCTATTGAAAGACCTGGATAAAAGTCAGGGGCTCTTATTTCAGCCCCTACACTGGACCGTTCTTCTGCGCGGGATCCATGGATGAGTGAGTACGATCCAATTTTATCAGATTCGCTGGTATGTGTGTTTTATAGCATTCGAACTAACCTTTCTTCCAGTACTAAAGCAGGCTGGTATCAGGTGTGGTGCTGAGCGACTTTATTACAATGCTTTGGCTCTGAGGAGCAGCATTTTCTAGTTTGGCACTTTTGTTCTTCAAACGAGGCCATGATAGGTGCATAGAGGTTTAGGTTAGAACTGCTCACCCTTATTAGGGTTTTAAGCAGCAGTTTCCCTGAGCCCTTGTTGACCTCTGTTCAGCTACCTATTACCCTGATACTATTTCCAGCAGCTTGTTCGGGTTGTTAGGTATCCCTCTGTTTGTAGGTCGAGCTAGCTTTGCTCCCCTCGCCTAGAATGTGGAGGGTTATTTTATGAGCATGCCGCTCCCTCCTGAGTGTCTGAAACTCTTTTGCTGTAAGTAGAGTTTCCGCTCCCAGAGCTTTGTTACTTAACAACCTGCTCCTCGTTGCTGCTGTACCCCTCCGAGCTCTACCCTGTTGGTCCAGCTGGCACTGCTGCCCTCACTTAGAGGGTTGCCTATGAGCATGCCGCTCCCTGCTGAGCGTCCGAGTTTCCTCTCTTATGAGAGTCGAGTCTCCGCTCTCAGAGCTCCGTTATTCAGAAACCTCAGCACGTCAGGCCTTTCTTTAGGCCTCCTTGTCAGGTTGCTCTCATAGTTGGTCGAGCTAGCATTGTTCTCCTCACTTTAGAGGGTTATTTATGAGCATGTTGCTCCCTTTCTGAGCTCTCTTTATTGGGTGAGCTGGCATCGCTCCCCTTATTTAGAGGGTCACTTATGAGCGTGTCGCTCCCTTCTGAGCGTCTGAGTTCCCTCTCATGTTGAGAGTTAAGTTCTCCGCTCTCCAGAGCTCTTTCTTGGTAGAGTTAGCATTGTTCCCCTCATTTTAGAGGGTCATCTATGAACATACTGCTCCCTCCAGAGAGCATCTGACAATACGGTATCTAAAATCCATATTTGGTAAGTGCGCACGCTAGTCTCTGTGCACTTTTCTAAAAACCACACTGTGGTAAGATCGCACACCAAGTGTTTTGCGGTCTTTTCTAAAAATCCTGTATGGTATGGGTTACGCGCTGCGGCTTCGTACCCATTCTTTGAGTTGGTTAGGCCCGTTTTCACCTTGGGCCCCACTCTACTTATATATGTGCTGAGTATCCTCTCTGTCTTGGTAGAGCTAGCATTGCTCCCCTCATTTTAGAGGGTCGCCTATGAGCATGCTGCTCCCTCAGGAGCTCTCTTTGCTGGTCGAGATAGCATTGCTCCCCTCTCTTAGAGGGTCACTTTTGACTATGAGCATGCTGCTCCCTCCAGAGAGCATCTGATAGAGAGTAATGTTATTTAAATCCATGTTATGGTAAGTGCACACGCTAGTCTCTGGGCACTTTCTGAAAGCCACGCTGTGGTAAGATCGCACACTAAGTGTTTTGCGGTCTTTTCTAAAAATCCTGTACGGTATGGGTTACGCGCTGAGGCTTCGTACCATTCTTTGAGTTGGTTAGGCCACGGTTTTTACCTTAGGCCCCACTCTACTTATGTATGTGCTGAGTATCCTCTCATGCTGAGAGTTGAGTTCTCCGCTCTCCAGAGCTCTGCCTTGGTGGAACTAGCATTGCTCCCCCTCATTAGAGGATCACCTATGAGCATGCTGCTCCTTTTCTAAAAATCCTGTATGGTATGGGTTACGCGCTGAGGCTTCGTCCCATTCTTTGAGTCGGTTAGGCCCCGGTCTCCTTGGGCCCCACTCTACCCATGTATCCCCAGTGATACTATTTGAACGGGGGCTACTACTAAGGATCTGTTGATACAGTTCCTTCAGCGAGCTCTTGTAGGAGCAAGCAGTAGCCCCTGGGTGACAGGCCAGGCTTAGTTACTATCCTAAGCGCTTGGTCGTATCCCCTTAAAGGAATCCTTCTTTCTGATTCCAAGCCTTGAGTTTTACCCTAGGTCCAGGTGGTCCGGCCTCTATCAGGTGAGTTCCGGGGTATGCAACTCAGGCCTTTGGCCGAAGGGGATAATGTCACTGACAGCCGTCAATTCATCCCAGGGACAACTCCTTTATCTTTTGATAAGAGTTGATGCTTAGTGCTCGCCTTTGGAATGGCATGCACTTCCCTCAGCATGGCGGCGTGGGTATATCGTTCCCCATAGCGACCTCTAGAGGACGCAGTTCGAAGTTCCCTTGATAGGGAACGTCTCAGGTTACGTATGTAACCATGGTTCCCTGAGAGGGAACGAGACACTGCGTCCTCTAGACTTTAGGCCACGCTTCGGATGCAGCTTCAGACGAAGAAGTGGATGATGCTTTCTCCCGGCGCCCTTTTATACTGTGGTCGCACCGTATATGATAGTCTGTCGCCGGCCAATATTTGGTGTTTTTGTATATATGCTTCAGACACGGGTCACGTAGATGGAGTTCCCCATAGCGACCTCTAGAGGACGCAGTGTCTCGTTCCCTCTCAGGGAACCATGGTTATATACGTAACCTGAGACGGTTTCTTTGACAGTGGCCTTCAGCTCATCTGCATTGTTGGGTCTGGTGTCTCTCATCTTCATCTTGACAGTACCCCATAGATTCTCTATGGGGTTCAGGTCAGGCAAGTTTGCTGGCCAATCAAGCACAGTAACACCATGGTCATTGAACCAGCTTTTGGTACTTTTGGCAGTGTGGGCAGGTGCCAAGTCCTGCTGGAAAATGAAATCAGTATCTCCATAAAGCTTGTCAGCAGAAGGAAGCATGAAGTGCTCTAAAATGTCCTGGTAGATGGCTGCGTTGACTGTGGACTTCAGAAACACAGTGGACCAACACCAGCAAATGACATGGCAGCCCAAATCATCACTGACTGTGGAAACTTCACACTGGACTTCAAGCAACATGGATTCTGTGCCTCTCCACTCTTCCTCCAGACTCTGGGACCTTGATTTCCAAATGAAATGCAAAATTGACTTTCATCTGAAAAGAGGACTTTGGACCACTGAGCAACAGTCCAGTTCTTTTCTCCACAGCCCAGGTAAGACGCTTCTGACGTTGTCTCTGGTTCAGAAGTGGCTTGGTAGCCCTTTTCCTGAAGACGTCTGAGCATGGTCACTCTTGAAGCACTGACAGTATTCTCAAGCTTGCAGTCATCCCTGTTGCTTGTGCACCTTTTCCTACCCAAATTCTTCCTTCCAGTCAACTTTGCATTTAATATGCTTTGATACAGCACCCTGTAAACAGCCACACATTTCCGTAATGACCTTCTGTGACCTTTTTGTGGAGGGTGTCAATGTTCGTCTTCTGGATCATTGCCAAGGCAGCAGTCTTCCCCATTATTGTTATTATTAGTATTAAGAGATTCCCAGAATTTATATTGCATGGGTGGTCAATTATTGAAACTCAAATGTAAATATTCTAATATTTTGAGATACTGATTTTTGACTTTCATGAGCTAAACTCTAAACTCTAAACATCAAAAAAAAAAAAAAAAAAACTTTTGAAATGTTTTATTTGACATAATGAATCTAAAATATATGAAAGTTTCACTTTTTGAAATAAGTTACTAGAAAAATGTTACTTTTTCATGACATTCTAATTTATTGAGATGCCCCTGTACTTCTCTGCCTTCACGAAGTGACCATATTAGCCTTTCTGTTGCATTTTATCTGGCCCGATATTCGGACTGTTTTTCTTTGAGCTTTCTTTATTTGCACTTCAGCGTTTGTGATAGTGGAACACTGTTCTACTTGCGGTGAAGTGCATGGAATTGCCGCCGTGTTCTCGCTTCATTGCTAGCAATGACCCACACGGTAAATGTATTAACTGTATTAACGTTTTTCCCACATGTGCAAGTTGGTTTATGGCTCTTCTAAATGTAAATTATTTTAATCTCCGTCTCAAAACCCTCCGCTCTTGATTCGTGGTTTTTGAGAGAGGGTCATCCATCTTTCCCCATCGTGCTCCGGAGGCGGCCGGATTTTTTTGCATGCCTCCGGCCTAGAGCATAAATATTAATTGTGAGAATTCAACCGGTGAATCCACGGGCTCGGGCAAGAGAAAGGACGAGGCCCATCTGCTCACTCTCCATCGGCACGAGCTCCATATCCAAACCCCAGTTTGCAGATTCATGGAGGGCCTTCTTGTGCTCCTCAATCATCCACAGGATACTTTTTTTTTTGTGATTGCACACAATCTAAAAAAAAAATCAAAACATTAAATTAGTTGCATATTTCAATGACCAGAGATAGTTGTATTTTTCTTGCGCGCCCCTACAACTCCCCTCTCACTGACAGAATTTCATGTGAAATGTCTCGCCATATTACCGTCATTTTAGATTCCGACTTGTAAAAGCATTGATGTCCTCGACCTTTTTATGAGCCATTTTCTAAAGCTTTCTCGCTCCTCAAGACAGCCACCAACAATCACATATATTAGCTGTTTAACCCTTAAGACCTGCCATAGAACAATTCCGCCAGAGTATATATTATTATTTTTACATGCTGTGCTGTCATTCGTTTGAGTATTTTCAAATGTCATATATCAATACAATACTTAGACCCCCAATTTGAAGGATATGTTTGTAAGAAATCCATAGTTACTAGATAAATAGCTCAAAAGTGCATTAAACCAACAAAAAAAATTTAAATCAAAATTTTAAACATATTTTTCTAAATACAGAAATATCACAAATGTCAACCTCAAACTTGTCAATTTAAAAAAACTTGCATAAAACACTTTAAAACTACATACAATTGATTTGGACTGATTACATAAATTTGTTTGTGAGATACACTCATTTTTATAAAAAGTGCGTCAAACAGGCAACATATTGCTTTTGAAAGCAATGTTGATTGAACAACTAAAAAAGACTATGTAAAATAATAAGCTACACTACTCTAAAATCTGTAATTTATCAGAAATAAAAGTGTAGAAAGGCTGTGATTACACTTGTGACAGTTCCTGACCAGAATAATGCAGAGGGGCATGTGGCATGCCTCACAGAAAAATGGAGTGCATTTGAATTTTTGGGGTCAAAAAGACAACATTTTGCTTTTGAGAGTGATGTTGATTGAAAAATAAATAAATAAAAGTCCATCTCAGTTATTCTTGTGTAAAATTTAAAATAAATAAATACATAAATGCATAAAACATATATAAATAATATAAACCCCACTAGAAACAGAATCTGGAGCAGATGAACGGTGGGAGAGTTCCTCGTCGTCAGACACGAGTAACGTTAGTAGTTCCAAAACATCTGCATCCATATACTTATTTTTTCGTGCAGTTGTAACATGATTCACGTGCGTGTATGATTGGTCTTGCATTTGTGTGTATGCGTGAAAAAGAAAAGATGAAGCAACAGATAAAGAGAGAGAGAGTGACGAATAGAACTGATTACGGTTGTAGGAAAAGGCAACTAGCAACCTCAGCTCTATATAACGTGTGCAAAGAAGTGCAATGTTTTTGTTAGTGTTTTTGTTGAAAACAAAATTGTATGCAATTTGTGCAGACTTGGCAATTTGTGCAGACTTGTTAGAGGGTGAAAACAACGCAACAGGAGCATGTTGTAGGCTTGATTTTAATGCGTAACGTCTCCGATTTTGTATGCAAAAATAATTATTGCGCTACCATTTTAGTTTCAGTTTCTATTGGCTTTTAAACAGAGACACGCAAACCGGAGCGCGGGCACTCCCGTCGGTTTTATAGGGTTAACTGCGCTATAGTCTCTAGACAAACGCTCTCAAACTACTAGCCTAATCATTAACTGCACACACGTCATAAACTCCTTTTAGTCAAGTACCATTTATGTTACAATATATTTTAATAAGTGAAGTGAAGTGAAGTGACATTCAGCCAAGTATGGTGACCCATACTCGGAATTCGTGCTCTGCATTTAACCCATCCAACGTGCACACACACAGCAGTGAACACACACACACCGTGAACATACACCCGGAGCAGTGGGCAGCCATTTTATGCTGCGGCGCCCGGGGAGCAGTTGGGGGTTCGGTGCCTTGCTCACTTGCATTTAACCTGATGATCACAGGTTTAATAAAAAGAAATTTTAAGTTTCTAATTATAACTCCGCCACGGTTAAACAAATTACAACAATCAAAAAAAGAACATTTACATTATCAAAGAATCACTGAGTGAGTGTAAGCACTCTAAAAAGCTCCAGTTATAATCAGTGATGCTGTCTGCAATGTCAAAAAACACTTTCTTGTTTTTGAATTTGCCAGAGTGCAGAATTCACTCAGTGAGCGTGCCCTGTAACCAACACTCCGTTCCATCTATAAGATGACTCATCTGAATGTCTCTGACATGTGATTGGTTATAATGCGAAACGCTGTAAAATCTCTTGAAAAGAAATGCACCATGCGCAGATCTAAATTTAATGCCGCAATATACTTGACTTTTCATTTAATTTTCACTTTATTTGCGACACACGCTCCGCAAATGTTTAAGTCATAGGTTTACATACAACTTGCAGAATCTGCAAGATATTAATAATAGCCGGGGGAAAAAAAGAAAAGAGAAAAAAATATATTTTAACCTGTTAACCTTCACCCCCATTTGGGGCCTCGCAGGTGAAAATAACCTACCTAAATTAAAATGGTAACAGTTTGTGACAAAGTGTGCTTACACAAACAAATTAGGTATCTTTGGAACAAAGAGACTCTGGGCTTTACTATCCATCATCCAGAGTTGATAATGCTCAAAAAGATCAAAAGTTATACACACTGACGTGCCTTGAAAAATATTTTTCCACACTGAATGTTTTTTATTTCATATACAAATACATGAAATAAGTCCTGGAGCAATCCAGAAAAGTAATGGTTTGAAAGCCATGTATCTCATGAGTTTATATTTCAAATTTGAAGAAGATACCATGACAAATGAGATTCCTGCAATATTTTTTCTGAAACTATTTATAGTCCTCCCACCTCCGTTCGAGGAAAAATAACCACCAAATGGATTTCAGAATTATACAAACTATTTTAGTCATTATACATATTCCTGCATAGTTTTTCAACTATAAAATAATAGACAGATTTATTTGAGCACTAAAAAATACAAAAATAATTATTTGAGTAATAAAAAAGGAAAAAAAATTAAAAAAAAAAAATGCTTTGTATATAGTATGTATACTGAAGTATTCTGATTGCCAGACGTGAAGTGATATTGCCAGACATGGTCATAGAGTCAGTAAACACACGCTGATGTGCTTCCATTCAGATGATAATCAAACAGATGGGCCATATAATCAATAATAGCTGATCAATGAATCACAATGATAGCCGTCATAGAGTCGGTAATAAACACGCTGATGTCCGTCCATACATATTATAATCATGCAGACACGGCCACATTCCCCACACAATACACACACACACACATATAAAAAATGTAGAAGAAAAAAAAAAACAGTTTTTTATGGATAAAGCAGATCGCTAAGTTACGCCCGCTCAGATGACAGTTGCGTCACAGAAGCGTCACTGCCGGCAGGAGGGAGCGCCAAATTCAAATAATCTATATTCCGCTTTTCTGAGACTTTTTTTTCTGTGGACGGTCTCATTCTGTTTTGTAAAACCGTATGCTGCAACACAGTGTTGTTTTTTTACCACCAAGACGCTGTTTTTGAGCGTAATTTATTCCATAACGGACGCGAACAATAACTCTCTGAAGAAATGAAATGTAAACAAAGGAATATTCATCCTTATTACAACGTTATTGTTTCACTGGACTAAAAGTGCTCGCTGGGATGTTGTTCTGTGGACCCTTACCTCTCTAACTAAACTGGGATTTCAGCAGTGGCTCGTTTGTGGCTCGTTATTACAATGATAAAGGTACGTACTGCTTTTTTATTCTGCGTGTTTGGATGTGTACTGCTTACACAAATGTAGCAAATACATTCCTTATAAGCTTTCCGTCGAAAAACAGCGATCTGTCGTCGATGCTTGAGGCTTAGACCCTCAGAATGATATATAGTTTGTCAAGATTAACTTTGTCCCGTTTCATTTATTCTATTAGAAAACAATGACACATGCAAACAAAGAGCGTTCAGTGCGATGTCGCTCTGGTGAACGTTATAATACTGGCCAGAATTAGTTTTTTTCACATAGGCGTTTACACACAAATTAAGCAGTTTAAAAGTTTACATAGCTACGCTTGTTGTTTAAACGGTCAAATATGTTGTATTAAGAACTGTATTTAACGAAAATAAAGGCAATCATGTAGACATGTGTAAGACATTGTTAATAATAATCCTACCTATATTTATTTTATGTATTTTAGCTTTGGGGAACCACCCTTACGAGTGACGTATGATTAATGGATATTAATCAGAACGTCCAACTTATACCTTATCAACGACTTGTCCAGCAAGCATTAATCTCAGCAAGTTATCTCTTAACACTTTGTTTATTTAATTCGTGGCCAACGATTAAAATAACCAAATAGTTAACTTAGTTCTCAGACTCATGAGCGTAGGTAAACGCGATCTTTTGGCAAATAATTACGAGATGCGAAATCCATAGCACAGACAAGAGATTTCTTAATAAAGTCAAAGTTTTATTCACTACTCTAACACAATATTAACTAGACAACACAAACAGACGATTTAACATACACACAGAAGGGAGCGAGTTGTTTTATATCTGAAGAGAGAGAGACTTAGGTTTTAATGCTAGCTTTTCAACCTGAGGAAACTCATAGACAGAGAATCATTCTATCTTTACTCTCAACCGAGAGGTATCCCGGTTTCAGTCAATAAAGAGATTTTTCCTTACTGCGCCTTCAGTTGTTTCCGATCGAACTCAGTCTTTCCTTTGGTTCAAATTCAGGCTTTTTCCTCAGGTGAATTCCGTCCTTTGCTTTGGTCGTGTTCACCGCATGTGGATTGGCTGCTCGGTAGGTCGTGTGACGCGGTTCCTCTTCAGTGGTTGGAGGACCTCGTTCTGACTCGATAAAGTTCTCAGGAAGTCTTTGTCAGCTCTTAGAAGTTTAACTTTGATCGCTGTGCAATGCCTTCGCCGTGATGTTAGAGGCCAGAAGCGCTTTGCAGCGTGAGCAGAACGAGAGACGAGCGAGACGTGCGTGAGCCTCCTTTAGTTTTCAACTCCAACTCACTTTCACGGTTGTGCATCTGGTTTTAAGCGAGCCGATTTGGGATCTGCCTCCGGGGCTTGGGCCAATCGGATTCTTTCCTGTTGGGCGTTTGACTCAATCGCAAGTGTAGCTGTGGGCGGAGCCCCGCCCCTGCACAGTTTCTTGTTGCATACATTATCTGCGCAAGTATTTTATCACATAAAAACTTATAACAGCAAACTTCTATTCGTCTTGTAAATATGCGTTAATGAAAAACAGATAAGACTTCATTCACCACAATATTATTATTCATGAAATCAGCTTTCATCCAAAACCAAACAGTAGCCGTTTAACATGCACCAAAATACATATATCCTTTATATTCAATTTCATATTTAAGGCATTGATTAAACGATCCTAAATTCCCAATAAACATATCAATCATGTGAAAATGAACAACTAGTGATCAGGAATATAAAAAAGATTACATGAAAAAGACTACATAAGTTCACACAACCAGCTTATAAATGTCACAAACAAAAACATCCTTTAATATATATGTTTAAACTATATCGTCTATAGTGTTTTTCGAGTATATTATTTCAATAGAAAAAAAACAGTATAACTTTTGTTCTTTAAAACAAAATCCTTCAGGGTGTGGCTCTCTTTGTCTATTTCGATAGCACCCCAGAAAAGGCGCGTTTTTCTGGAATGTGCTAATAGTTGCGAGGTCGTAAAAGTCTTCTTCTCTTGGAAAGTTGGGAGTTATTACCCTTTTGAATTACGGCGCTCAGCGTAGTCACATTCAAGGGAGTTTCTGGCGTCACATAAATTAGGATCCGGGACATGAGTTCTGTTTTCTTTCAAAATGACCAAACGGGAATTTTCTTCATTAGATCCTGGTTTTATGGCCCAGGAGATACGAGGGGGGGGGGGGGTTTCAGAGCGTCTGGCGGTCTGGAAATTGTGTGTGTGTGTAAGCAGAGTCCTTCCTACATATCCCCCTTTGCTCGGTGAGGTTCCCGTTGTGAACGTTAGCGGGTGCTGGAACAAGAAGAAGGGAGAACAGGCACACACGGCACAAACAACATCTCCATCACTGACTGGATCCTGGTGCAGGGTAATTTTGGAATGTACAGGTTAGAAGCTTGAGAAGACAACTGGATTATTGGAAGTGGGGTTATTTTGATTGGTTTAGTTGTCCGGGGTTCGACGAGGCGGTATAGGCGTGATCTCAATCAGGTTGGTTGAGTTCTCCGTTTCGGGTTCTTGGTCAGTTTTATCACGTCGGAAAATGCGCGGGACGCCTGACGTGCATTTGTTGCAAGACTCTTGAACGGCGTTCACTCGTTTGTGTAGGAGGAAGGCCAGGGTCAAAGTCACAACATATCCTACAATAGTAGAGATGCAAAGCGCTGTGTCAGCGGCAGACCAAGACCGAATAATTGGCGCGCCAGCGGGCGGAAGGCGAGCGATAGCTTCTAAAGCTGTATCAACGGGGGTTTAATCAATCAGCTGTGTTCCTTCCTCCCTGATCCTTTCTTCCAATTCTGGATCAAGGGTGAAGGAGTGCTGTTTGAAGAAAGGTGAGATTTCGATTTCAGCCTGATACTCGTCGTCGGTAAGGTGGTACAACGCCAAATCGTCAATATGGAGGATCGAGCCCTTAGGGACCGTGATCCATAGAGTTTGGTTAGGTAGGATAATGCGTGTGGCGGTGTCGTGTTGATCATATGTGAGGGTAGCCGTTCGCTGGGGTGTTGACCAGCCATCGGTTTCCGATAATTTCGGCTTGCGTTACCTCAACTTGAGAACGTGGTGTCGCTTCGGCGGGGCAGCTAGTGTCGGGCCTTATGGATTCTAGGCCGCAGATGCCCTCAGTATGATCGCGGATAAAAGGCTTACTCGGGCAAAGGAAGTGAATGTCTTTCGTGAGCGTACACATCTTTAGGTTTGGGGCCAGATACAACTGTTTGTTGTTATCGTGATACGCAACGACTTCAGGAGTGTGGATTTTGACATAGGTGTTCCCTTGCCAAAATCCCACATTCACAACATATTTGAGCCGGTAAATGTTGTTAGAATCAATAATGGGCAAACTGAGGAGAAAGGCTAAGTCGTCGGCTTCCGGGTCTACGTACAAGGGAATAGCGCTACCTAGGGAAAAGGCGAGATGAGTTTGGATGGGGCTAGCAGGGCCCCCGGTGGCCGAAGTTAGGACGTTCTGGACAAGGCTAAGAGGTGTCAGATAGCATTTCATTAGCTCTGTACTTGTACTCTGCATAAATGACAATAAAGTTGAATCTAATCTAATCTAATCTAATAGTGTGGAATCCTACCCATGGCTAAGTTATCAACTGAGGAGCTTACTGCACGTAGCATGTCGGTCATGAGGGTAGTTAGGAGTTGTGTTTGGGCTAAATCGTTTTGAACGACCGAAAATAGTTTGTTTATAGATTTTATTAGATTAGATTAGATTAGATTCAACTTTATTGTCATTGCACATGTAAGGTACAGGGCAACGAAATGCAGTTAGCATCTAACCAGAAGTGCAATAAGCAGAGGTACAGGATATACAGTGCCTACAATATGTTACATATGTACAGAAATATACAGATAAGGCAGTAGTACTATGGACATAATTTACAAGTTTTTAAATACTATCAGTATGATATACAGATGGGTGATATGAACATACTATACAGATGGGTTGTGCAGTAAATGTATGTACAGTAGTACTATGGACATAATTTACAAGTTTTTAAATACTATCAGTATGATATACAGATGGGTGATATGAACATACAATACAGATGGGTTGTGCAGTAAATGTATGTACACTAT
This sequence comes from Barbus barbus, assembly GCF_936440315.1. NCBI lineage: Eukaryota > Metazoa > Chordata > Actinopteri > Cypriniformes > Cyprinidae > Barbus > Barbus barbus. Next base: position 318,825 of record NC_136756.1, read on the forward strand.
GAGCTAAAACTATGAAAATAATTACAAATGGATATGAATAAGCTATAAATTAAGATATATAAACACTAGTGCAATGAACATTGAAAGTGCATAGAAATAAAAATTTCCAGTGCATAGTACTCAGTGTGTGGATGTTTTTTTGTTTTGTTTCTTAACCGATTTTAATGATGGGGAGGGGTGAAGAGTTTGTGGTGGTGTGTGAGGGGGGTATCATTGGGCAGAGTTTAGTAGGGAAACAGCTGTAGGGAAAAAGCTGTTTCTGAGTCTGCTTGTCCTTGATCGGAGGCTCCTGAAGCGCCTCCCAGAGGGCAGTAAGTTAAACAGTCTATGGTCAGGGTGAGAGGAGTCCTTAAGAATGCCGCGAGCTCGACGTAAACAGCGTTTTCTCTGGACATCCTCAATGGCAGGGAGTGGTGTCCCTGTGATGCGTTGGGCGGTTTTCACCACCCTCTGCAGTGCCTTGCGGTCAGCAACTGTGCAGTTCCCATACCAGACTGTGATGCAGTTGGTCAGGATGCTTTCAATTGCACACCGGTAGAAGTTCCGCTGGATGATTGGAGACAGGTGGTTCTTCTTCAGTGTCCTAAGGAAGAAGAGGCGTTGGTGAGCCTTCTTGACTAGGCTGGATGTGTTCGTGGTCCAGGTCAGGTCCTCCGAGATGTGGGTTCCCAGGAACTTGAAGCTGGAGACACGTTCAACAACCATCCCGTTAATGTGGATGGGGTCATGCGTTCCACTTTTCTTCTTCCTGAAGTCCACAATGAGTTCCTTTGTCTTGCTGGTGTTGAGGAGCAGGCTATTGTCAGCACACCATGCAGCCAGGTGCTGTACCTCCTCCCTGTAGGCAGTCTCATCGTTGTCTCTGATGAGGCCAATCACTGTGGTGTCGTCAGCAAACTTGATTGTAAGACATTAATCCTACAAAATATATTTATTTTATTATTTAGCTTTTAGGGAATCACTCTTAAGAGTTGATCTTCATATGATTAATTGTTATTAATCAGAATGTACAACTTATGCCTTGTTAACGACTTGTCCAGCAAGCATTAATAACAGCAGTTATCTTTTAACACGTTGTTTATTTCATTCGTGGCCAACGATTAAAATAAATCAAATAGTTAAATTGAGTTAGCTAAGTTAGCCCATGAGCGTAGGTAAACGCGATCTTTTTGGCAAATAGTTACGACATGTTAAATCACATAACACAGACAAAGATTTCTTAATAAGGTCAAAGTTTTATTCACTATTCTAACACAACATTAACAGACAATTTAAACAGACATGAACACACACATACGTTGCAATGGGAGCGAGTTGTTTATATCTGAAGAGAGAGAGACTTAGGTTTTAATGCTAGCTTTTCAACCTGAGGAAACTTATAGACAGAACCATGCTATATTTAAACAGCAACAGAGAGGAATCCCTGTTTCAGTCAGTAAAGAGATTTTGCCTTACTTTGTCTTTTGCGTTGTTTCGATCGAGCTCAGTTCAGGCTTTCTTCAAAGGTGAAGTCCGTCCCTTTTGTTCAGCTTGAGACGGATCGCGTGCGGACTGGCTGCTTGGGAGGTCGTGTGACTAGCGCACTCTTCAGTGGTTGGTTGTCTCTTTCTGACGTGGTGAACCTTTCAGGAAGGCTATCCAGTTCTTAAACGTTTAAGGTTAAAGTTCTTTGAAAGTTTAACTGAGTCTTTGTGTTAGTTGCTTTGCTTCGCCGTGATGTTCGAGGCCTGAAGCGCTTGCAGCGTGAGCAGAACGAGAGACTCGCTGGCGTGCGTGTCCTCCTATTGTTTTCAAACTCCAACTCAACTCTCATGGTTGAGTATCCGTTTTTAACGGGACGATTTGGGGTCCGCCTTTTTTGGCGCGTGGCCCAATCGCAAGCGTCTCTGTGGGCGGAGCCCCGCCCTGCAGAGTTTCGTGTTGCATACATTATCTGCGCAAGTATTTTATCACATAAAAACTTATAACAGCAGACTTCCATTCATCTTGTAAATAGGCGTTAATGAAAAACAGATAAGATTTAATTCATACCACAATATTATTATTCATTAAATCAGCTTTCATCCGAGACCAAACAGTAGCCGTTTAACAGGCACCAAAATACAAATATCCTTTATATTCGATTTCGTAGTTAAGGCATTGATTAAACGATCCTAAATAATCAGAGCATGTGATAATGAACAACTAGTACTCAGGAAGATTATAAATTCTGGAAACAGATTTACCATAGATTTAAAATAATGCAACAGCTTATAAATGTCACAAACAAAACCACCCTTTAATGTATAAACTACATTGTCTATAGTGTTTTGTTTCAGGGTATAATTTCAGTCGCAGAAGCCAGTATAACTTTGTTCTTTTAAAACAACATCTTTCCGGGTGTGGCTCTTTCTTTCTCTTTGTTAGATGAGCGAACATGGACCAGTTGAATTCCTTTGTCTGTTTTAGAGAGCGCAACAGAGAAAAGGCGCGCGTTTTCAGGAATGCGCGTGATAGCCGGGTTATAAGGTCTTTGGTTCGAAAAGTCTGGGAATTGTCTTTAGTTCGAGTCGCTCGTAAAAACGTCATCCTTTGCGATATGTCCTTGAATTTACTGCATGAAGTCAGGGGGGGTTTCTATGTGGGGTTCCTCCACATGACAAGGGCTCTCGAAAACCCAAAATATATGTTTTTCTGGTCTCGGAGGTTTAGGGGGAGGGTCGTCTATACGGCGTCAAGAAGTCTGGTGTTAGCTGTGTGTGCGTTCAGACCATTCCTTACATGATGATGGAGTTGTATCCATGCACAGGCCTGCAGTCATGGGTGTAGAGGGAGTAGAGGAATGGGCTCAGCACACAGCCCTGTGGTACGCCGGTGTTGAGTGTGATGGTGGTGGAGCAGGTGAGGCCTGACCTAACATGCTGAGGTCTGTTGGTCAGAAAGTCCATAATCCAGCTGCAAAGGGAGGTGTTAACACCCAAGTCTCCAAGTTTAGTGGTCAGCTTGGAGGGAATGACGGTGTTGAATGCTGAGCTGAAATCAACAAATAATATCCGTGCATATGTGTTGTTGTTTTCCAGGTGTGTGAGTACCGAGTGCAGTACTGTGCCTACTGCATCCTCAGTGCTTCTATTGCTTCTATAGGCAAATTGGTGTGGGTCCAGTGTGGGTGGGAGGCAGTTCTTGAGGTGTGCCAGGACCAGTCGCTCAAAGCACTTCATAACAATGGGTGTGAGTGCTACGGGGCGGTAGTCATTCAGGCACGTTGGGGAGGAGTGTTTCGGCACTGGCACAATTGATGTCGACTTAAAGCATGTTGGCACCATTGCTTGGGTGAGTGACAGGTTGAAAATGTCTGTGAAGACCCCTGCGAGCTGCTCTACACATGTCCTGAGCACACGTCCAGGAATGCCGTCGGGGCCAGCAGCCTTGTATGCGTTGATCCGGCTCAATGCTGTGCAGACATCTGTGGAGGTGAGTTTGAGGGTCTGATGGTCTCCTGAGAGTGTGATCTTGGTGGCTGTCTCCTTGTTGTTGTTGTTGTCAAAGCGAGCATAAAAGTCATTTAGCTCGTTAAGGAAGGAGACGTCTGTGACCGTTGGAGTGGAGTTGCATGGCTTGTAGTCACTGATGACCTGGATGCCCTGCCACATGCGCCGGGGGTCAGAGTTGGAAAAATGCTCCTCTACCTTTAGCTTGTAGCAGTGCTTGGCCTTCTTGATGCCCCTCTTCAGGTTAGCCCTGGATATGCTGTAGGCCTGAGCGTCATCTGATCTGAAAGCAGTGTTGCGGGCTTTCAGCAAGAGCCGCACTTCCTTGTTCATCCATGGCTTCTGATTAGGGTACGTTGTGATCTGTTTCTCTGTTGTGACACTGTCAATGGAGGTATTGATGTAGTCCAGTACAGAGGTGGTATAGATGTCAATGTCCGTGTGACAGCCACTGGCAGCCTGAGAAGCAAACATACTCCAGTCTGTGTGTTGAAACTTGTCCTGAAGTACAGACTCTGCTCCCATTGGCCACACTTTGATGGTCTTCACTGATGGCTTCACACGGTTGATGAGGGGTGAATACTTGGGGGTGAGAAACAAAGAAAGGTGATCAGACTGTCCGAGGTGGGGGAGGGGAGTCGCGATGTAAGCTCCTGCGATGTTTGTGTAAACATGATCCAAAGTTTTTTCTCCTCTAGTGTGGCAGGAGACATGCTGATGGAATTTGGGGAGCACTGTCTTTAAGTTGGAGTGATTATAGTTTGGTTCAGAAGGGTGCTATGGGTATTTAGAATCGTAATCGTGCCGTTCAGTGATTTTCCGAAGGTCTGTAAGGCGTGACTCTGGACTAGGAGCTGTTGCCGTATTTCGGGCATTTCGGCCTGAATTTCGCCCACGTGCCTCTTAACGGTGGCCAGATTAACAGCATTAGTGGTGTTCATGCCGATGTTAAACAGAGTTCCTACAGCCGCAGCAGCCCCCAGCAGGGCGCCCAAAAATCGTTTGGGTCACCGGTTGTACCCACTTAATTCAACCTGGGTTACAGTCATTTTCTGTAACTGGTGCAGCATGTGGTTAACATCTGCCTGGGCATGGGCAAGGACTTCTCGAGTCCAACGGGCTCCGGCCCAAGTGGTTTGGGCAGCTGAGAGAGTGTAGTGAGCTCTGAAAACATCCCGGGGATCTAGTCGAACGTACACCTTTCGGGTGTACGTTCTACAGTTCGTTATCAAGAGTCCCGGTTGTTCACGGTGTACTATCCCTGATGTTGGTCCGGGCGAAGTAACTTCTGGCAGGGGCATAACCCCAATTATGCAGAGGAACAAGACGGCGAGTCTGATCATCTTCCTGGTGATAGAGCAGACAGAAGGCACAATTAGCTACAACGATTATGATCGGGCGGATCGCCTCTATCAGTTGACGACGGTTCTCACAACAAGTTACACCGACTTTAGTGAAGGGAGTCAATCTCAATTTCGGGACCTGGATTTCAGGAATTTGTAAACGGCGTTTCCTGATGAGGGGACTAGAGGAGAAGAGAAATTGGATTGAGAAAAGGAAAACGGGAAAAACATAGAAGAGACACGACAAACAAAAAAGATACACAAAGAGACACAAGGACACCGAATGAGGTGAGGCCGCAAACGAGTGTCACATGTGTGGAATAACTCCTCTCTACTAGAGGTTGGCCCTAGTAGTGCAGCTGAGGAGAGAGTGTATGTGTTGTGCTTAAGCAAGGTCGCTATATGTTTCCTAAACAACAGAAGTTATGTTAGTATGGTGTAGAGCGTATGGGTGTCGGTCTGTGTCAGTGGGTTTGATCTTCCCCCTTTGCCAGTCGGCTGGAGCTCTGGTGCCTCTTTATCTGGTTTCGATGGACCCATCGAAGTATTGGCTCGCTGCGCCCTTGGCTGATTTTGATTCGGTAGGCGACAGGTGAGAGCTTGTCTACTATCTCATGGGGTCCTGTCCAGCGAGGTAAGAACTTTTCGCCAGGCGATGGGAAGTGTTCTGCTTTGGTTGGGCAAAGCGGTTGTCTCCGACACTGAGCTCATGGTGAGAGGCCTTTTGGTCGTAGTAGGCTTTACGACCTTCTGCGCTTCGCTGCAGTTGCTGTTGCGCGAAGGCGAAAGTCGCTCTCAGGTGCTGATGCAACTCTTCCAGGTACTGGTGAGTGGTGTAGGCGGTGACAAGGTTCAGGTCACCGGGTTGGTACAGCAGATGCAGCGGTAGTTGTTAGAAAAGAGATGTACACTGACATCGCTGCGAGTCAACTTAAGGAGACAACAAATCGGTTCTTTGAACCGAACTGTGGAAAGAATCGATTTGCGGAAATGAATTGGGCTTCGCATCGTTAACGGAGATCACAAAAAGGGTTTGTATCATCACAACACGGAAGTTTTTTTTTAGGTCATCGGAAGCCCGACGATTTAGAGCGCTGTCACATATGAGCGTTTTGGGATATGGATCCCTGACGGCCATGTTTGTAGTCTGATGTGTATGCTGGGTATTGTAGTTCGCTGACCTGAAAGGCCGCAATGATTGAATGAGGTATTAGTTACACGCATTCAATTTTACATCTTTGTAAAAACAACAACAAAAAAGAATTGTTAAAACATATTTAGCCTAAACAAATATATAAGAAGAATACGATATACTTATGGTAAAACTATGGGATGATATTAGACTCAAAATGATTAATAGATGCACGCACAATTATCCATGTACTGCATAAATTTTATGTATGTATCTTACTAACCACAAACAAATGTCTTTCAATTTGAGTCTATGGAATTCAGGATTAAATGATTGTGCAGCGATTTGAACAAATAAAGACATGTTTACGTATAAAAATGTTCTGATCTGCATTAATACATCATAAATTGCTCATGCAAAAAGGAATCTGTTCATTTGTGGATCAGGTGACACACGTGCATTTATTGACATCTTGTTCAGGTTAATCTTGTTCGGTTCATTTGGATTTTGAGACTTCATTTTCGCAGTTTGCAGTATTTCACGATGCCCACAAACACAGCTACCAATGAACAAAGCCCAGTGCAATTCATTAACGTGTACACGATTTGAAAAATTCTCAAATGTGCATCTCTACACTGAAACAAATGCTTTTCAATCAGTGTCTGCAGTTCAGTTAAGAATTACATTAATATGCAGCATTTTGTTCAAATAGAGACTTAATTTTGAATACAAATGTTAGTTTGTATTAAACTATCATAATTTGTTCATGTAGAGATTAAAATGTGCATTTGTGGATCAGGCGACGCACGTGCATTCATTCACATCTCTTCTGAGTCGATTCTATTTGATTCATTTGAATTTTGAGACTTTTGTTCCGCCCGTTTAGCCTTGCCCAATCCACACACACACAGCTCGCGATCCACACGCAGCTGAGCCTAAGAAAATCAGCGGCCACTAGATGGCACTGGCCCCAGTCACATGTGTGCATTCCATTGTGTTTTCTTTGTTTCTTTTTGGTTTGGCTATTCTACTCTGCCCGTAGAAATATAACAAACATGTTTTATTGAACTTGTTCTAACTTGGGTGTTCTTGGGTGAACTTGTTCTAACTCTAAGGGGTGGTGATGGCGCAGTGGATAAGACACATGCCTTTGGTGTGAGAGACCCGGGTTCGAATCCACTGTGAGACACCAATGTGTCCCTGAGCAAGACACTTAACCCCTAGTTGCTCATATATAGCAATTGTAAGTCGCTTTGGATAAAAGCGTCAGCTAAATGAATAAATGTAAATGTAACTTAACTAGTCTTAGGACACAGAATAGCTTATATTAATTTTGCCAAACAAGAACGTTGTGATGGTACCTTGGTGGGGTTTTTTTTCTGTAATTCAGCGGCACGTTGTCAGTTATTCCTTCCTTGTATTATTATTATTATTATTATCATTAAAGGGCTATTATAGTCATTTAAGCCATTAGTAATTCCACGTTTATATTCAATTAATTAAATTATTACATTAACTTAAACTGTACTATATTAAAACAATGAGCCTTTTATATGCTATAGCATAAAGCCTGCTGGTTAAAGGAATGACAATGAATGTTTAGGGAAAAATAGATAGAACATATTTTATTTAGGCCTACTTATTACTAAACTGTTTTCTGAGTCAGTGTTGGCTGAAAAGATAAAGTTGACAATGCTAATTCGCCATCTGTTTATAAGTAGCCTATAAATAGCTTCTAATTAAACTTATTGCAAAGATCTGCTACTTTTACAGCATGTATAGAATGGTTATTTTCACTAAGTATAAACAACAAATCTCTAAAAATGCTGCTTTTGTTACTCAGTGTAAATAGAATATATCATATTTTTACTTAGTGTAAAGCATCTATGGATATTTGCACTTGTAATAGTGTAAACAGCATCTATTGCTATTTTCACTTAGTGCAAATAGCCTCTGTCATATCCTAAAACCATACAACATTGCTATTAACAGTTGTAGTTTTACAGTCCTTTCTATGGATGGAGGCGTACACAACAATCAATGATCCTATAGTAATTAATCAGAATCATTATTCTAATTTTAGCTTTTAGGGAATCACTCTTTAAGATTCGATATTTCTATGATTAATTGATATTAATCAGAATGTCCAACTTATACCTTATTAACGATACCTTATTAACGACTTGTCCAGCAAGCATTAAAATCAGCACGTTTATCTTTTAACCATTGTGTTTATCTCATTCGTGGCCAACGATAAAACAGACCAAATAGTTAACTTTAGTTATCAAGCTCATGAGCGTAGGTAAAACGCGATCTTTTTGGCAAATAATTATGATTTGCAAAATCACATAGCACAGACAAGAGATTTCTTAATAAAATCAAAGTTTATTCACTACTCCAACACAATACTAAGCTAGACAACACAAAACAGACGATTTAAACATACATACATACAGGTAATGAGTTGTTTTGATCTGAAGAGAGTTTAGGTTCTTAATTGTTCATTTTCACGAATGCTTTACTTCAATCTGAGGGAAATCATAGGCACTGAACTCTTTTATCTTTAATCTTAAAAGACAAATGCAACCAGTTTCAGCCGATTTAAGAGAATTGTGTTTGCCTTACTGTTCGTGTTTTGATCGAGTTCAGTCTTTTTTCCCCGGTTGCAAGTATCTTACAAGAGTATCTTATACTCTTACTTAACGTTGCACGTTTTACGTGTATGTTTTATGTTTTTTCTCCATATGTATGTGAATAAAAACTTAACACAGTTTCACCATTTAAAGTTTAAAAGCACATAACAGTTTCAACAGGCCGGTTCTTTTTCCTTTCTTTTCTAACTTGTAACAAAGGATAGCTTTTAAATTGTAATGTTACAAGATTATGACAAGTATCTATACTCTAACTTAACGATCTGATATTTTTATTTCACACCAGGGTAAGATAACTCAGCTCTATTTTCTTTAAATTTGTGTCTGTTATAAACTCAAACTTGTTTAAAAGTACAACAGATTTTGACACGTATCTCACTTAACTAAGGAGTCAGATGTATTTTGTTTTTATTTAACTTTGTCAAACTAACTAGTTTTAAATTGTAATGATAGAAAGACTACCGTAACTAATGCTTTTTGTTTAGATGAGCGAACGCGTTCACCTCTGCTTATTTTTAACTTTGTCAAACTCTAACTTTTCCTAAATTGTTTTAACAACACTAGCCCGTCTTGACTTGTAGGAATACAACAGTGATTGCACATTTTACGTGTAACCTATGTTTGATGTTTTTATTCATATGTATGTGAAAACACTTGAATAAAAACTTCCCTTTTTTTGTGATGATACATCTTCTGATGCACGAGGGCACATCATCAGTGATGTATCCTGAGGTCATCGGGTGTTTCGGGTCTCTCGAAAATCAGACACCCTCACTCAGGCGACCCAGCTGAGGTTGATCCCTGGTGCAGCTCAACCACGGTTCCGCTCTCTTAATCCAGAGCCACCTAGAGGCTTCCTCCGCTGCCTCTGTGCTGTTACAGATGGCTCTTCTCCTCCTTTCGCCTGTGATACCGAGTGCAGTATATGCCCTGCAGAGGGACTGTCCAGCAAAGCCTCTGAACCCTACCTCTATAGGCAAGCACCTTGCCTTCCAGCCTTGTTCGTGGCAGTCGCTGACTAAGTCCTGATATTTCCCCTTTTTCTGCTCAAAGGCCTCCTCCATTTGCTCCTCCCATGGCACGGTGAGCTCCAGCATGATAACATTTTTTGTTGCCTCAGATACCAGGATGATGTCAGGTCTTGACTACATGCTGGGGGAACTTGAGCTGCTTGCCCAGGTCTACTGACAGCTGCCAGTCCTGTGCAGTTTGGAGAAGCCCTGATGTTCCTTTCTTTGTTCCTGGCTTTTCTCCGGCTCTAATGAAGCTGATGGTTTGCTTCCTAGGTCTGGACTTTTGGCAGATGGAAACAGCACTAGAGATGCTCTCTGTGATATCCCTTTATCCAGTTTAACACAATTTCACCATTTAAAGTTTAAAGCACATAACAATGCACCCCCACACAAAAAAACACGTCATAAATTCTTTAAGATCGCTGGAGCGGACATCCAGATGGCCATTTAGACAGGTGGGGGCTGGACAAACAGGTGTCCGAACAGGTGTCCAGTTATGGGTGGGGGATGGAATTTTTATGACATAAAACATAGACATATGACATAATAAAAAAACCTTTTTGACATAAGGTGCACTAGGGTCTCTCTCGCGTTCGTTTATGTCACAGTAACACGCTAACAAATTCAAAAAAGAAACAATACTTACTCATCAGATCGATCTTCTCTTCTGGATGAACTCTTGCTCTTATTTTGAGGGGAATCCAGTCTTTATTCGGCGCGTCTCCTTCCAGAAACGAACAGCAGCCGGGATCAGCGATGTCTCTTTGTTTGTGTTGGGCGTCTCCAAGCGCACGCGGCACACATGGTTATTTACATATGAACGGTACATATGTGACACCAGGGGGCGGGATCGCATTAGCGATAATGAGGTAAACGGGACAGACTGAACATGGTGTTGGTTTCATACGGATTCCTTTATCACAGAATGTTTTTTCGATAAGACTTACTTCATTTGAAAGTAGACACTTCAGGCTTTCTATAGAGATAACTGCCATGTCTCTGTGTTGAGTTTTCGCTGAGTTACAGTTAATTTTAGTGACGTGTTTCATTAATCAGTTCGTGGAGAAGGAGAAAACAAAGAGCACATCGCAGGAGACAGCAGGTGTAGTACAAAATGTTCTTCGTTTTAATAACTCAATTTCCAAATACAGACAGACGGGTAACACAACACGAAACAGACTAGTGAACAGACAAAGCTCGCACATGGATTTCCTTTACTCTCGCACACAAAACCGGACACGCACTCTTGGATATATGCTGCTCTTACGCAGAGAAAGTGTGCGCGCTTAAAACGTGTCTCTCCTCTCACTCAAGTGTGCGTCTGCGCGCTAAAACTTTGTCTGTGCACGTGCACATCTCTCTGTGCTCTTGCGATAGATATTAATTATTTTCACACCTGGACTAAACATCAAAAGTTGCCAACCAATCAGATTTTTCTATGACTGACCCAATGAAAATACTAGGCCTATGTGAAGAGGGAACTGATCCTGGATTTTCTTTACAATTAAAAATATTTAGTCATATTAATCAAATGTGTATTAGAAATCGCTAGGAATCCTTCCAGAAGGGGTGGTGATGGCGCAGTGGATAAGACACATGCCGTTGGTGTGAGAGACCCGGGTTCGAATCCACTGTGAGACACCAATGTGTCCCTGAGCAAGACACTTAACCCCCTAGTTACTCCAGAGGCGTGCGACCTCTGACATATATAGCAATTGTAAGTCGCTTTGGATAAAAGCGTCAGCTAAATGAATAAATGTAAATGAATCGGGTGCTTGGATGATTTATAAAACAAAATAAAACAAAACAAAAAAAAATGTTTTTCTAATCGTTTGGTCAAACTCTTCGGAGCGGTTTATCTAAACAAACAAAAAAGTATATGATTCTTAAAGTTCATGTGGCCATACATGTATTGTGTAATTGGGTTGAAATAATAAATAAAATATATAAATATATATTCTGATTTCAGACAGAACTAGGTTCAGATGCACTATTCCCTAAATAGCCTACTTAAGATGTGGAGACCAAATATAACACGATATATATGAATTGATCATATTTGTGATAACATCACTACATTATATTCTATGGGTTTAATGCATTTGCAGACAGTGTCATTACCTATAACTGTCATATAACTGTATATTCTCTGTTTCAGAGGAGAGTGTCATTGAATGTTTTGCTAATATCAAGTGAGTTTAGAAAATCTAACTAAATCAGAACAGAAAACAAACACTGGATTTTAAAAAATAAATAGATAAATAAAAAAAAATCCCAATAAATATCCAAACAGTGATTCCATCAGAGCATTTAGTGTATTATGATATCATCGTTTACGGATGGGCTGTTTTTAGATCGATTGAGGGGTTTGACCAACTATAGTTGGACAGAGGTTATTTATATGTACAAATCATCCAAGCACCTAATTTCTAGCCATTTCAAATATACATTTTATTAACATTGATAAATATTATTAAACTGGAAAGAAATTAAAGATCCTTCTTTGATTGTCAAAATATTACAACAACAAAATACAAACATAAAAGATACAAAGTAAAACAAAGTAGCCTACAATAACCAGTGTGTTAAAACAAAAATGCAACAATAAAAAAAAAAAATCAAGGAAAGGCCCTAATGAAGAAATCTGTTTCAAGATATTTTTAATGATAACTTTTTAAAACGTTTAAGTCAGGTGCAAAAAGATTTAATCTTCATATATAATAGGTCTTTATGTCCACATCAAACGGGAGACGTTTCAGACGCGCACTCTAACGTGGCCTCCGCGCGAGACGCAAGTCAAACGAGCGCGGAAAAGATACTGTGCTCGTAGCGCGCGCTCTTCAAATACACGCGTCTTCCTGGTGGTAGGAGCTGGAAGAGACTGTGGGAGGGATGGGTGGAGTCCTTCAAGATGCTGTTGGTTCAAGATGCTGTAGAATCGTTGATCTTTGCAGCTCTGTTCACTGCCGTTGTAGGGTCTTGCGGTCAGCACTGCAGTTCCCATACCAGACAGTGATGCAGCTGGTCAGCACACTCTCAATGGTGCCCCTGTAGAATGTGGTGAGGATGGGTGGAGGGAGACTTGCTCTTTTCAGCTGGCGGAGAAAGTGTAGGCACTGTTGTGCCTATTTGGAGAGTGACATGGTGTTGGTGGTCCAGGTGAGATCCTCTGTGATGTGCACCCCCAGGAATTTAGAGCTGCTGACTCTCTCCACAGTCGAGCTGTCGATGGTCAGTGGGGAGTGGTCAACGGAGTTTCTCCTGAAGTCCATCACAACCTCCTTTGTCTTCTCCACATTGAGGGACAGATTGTTAGTGCCACACCATTCAGCCAGCTGTGCTGTAGTGCATTTCATCGTCGTTGCTGATGAGGGCTGCCACAGTTGTGTCATCAGCAAACTTGATGATGTGCAGTCGTGGGTCAGCAGTGTGAAGAGCAGCGGGCTGAGCACACAGGCTTGTGGGGCACCTGTGCTCAGTGTGGTAGTGCTTGAGGTGTTGTGGCCGACACGAACTGACTGAGGTCTTCCGGTTAGAAAGTCCAGAATCCAATTGCAAAGGGAATTGTTAAGGCCCAGCAGGTTTAGTTTATTTATGAGCTGTTGTGGGATTATTGTGTTGAATGCCGAGCTGAAGTCAATGAACAGCATTCTAACATAGGAGTCTTTATTTTCTAGGTGGGTAAGAGCCAGGTGGAGGGTGGAGGAGATTGCATCGTCCATAGAGTGGTTTGGACGGTATGCAAACTGGAGCGGGTCGAGTGTGTTGGGGAGGCTGGTTTTGATGTTGTGCATGACTAACCTCCTCCAATAAGCACCAACTCTCAAGCACCAGTCTCAAAGCACTTCATCATGATTGGAGTCAGTGCTATGGGACGGTAGTCATTTAGACAGGACACAGGAGATTTCTTTGGTACCGGTATGATTGTTGTGGATTTGAGACATGTGGGGACGACTGCCTGGCTCAGCGAGGTGTTGAAGATATCTGTTAGGACATCTGTCAGCTGTGCAGCACAGTCTCTCAGAACACGGCCAGGTATGTTGTCAGGACCCGCAGTCTTGCGTGGGTTAATCCTAGATACGGTTTCCTTACGTCGGCTGGAGACAGACAGAGCGCCCGGTCGTTGGGAGTAGTGGGCAGTTTTTGTGCAGGTGTGTCATTCTGTATCTCAAATCGGGGAGGTATGTGTCATCATCAAAGGCCTGTGGCGGGGGCTTGTAGTCAGTGATGGTCTGAATGGCTTGCCACAGGCTCCATGTGTCTCTGCTGTCTGTGAAGTTATTGTTGATTTTTTAAGCATATGACCATTTTGCATTTTTGATGCCACAGGACAGATTGGCTCTTGCTGTTTTGAGGGCCGCTTTATCCGCTGAACCTCTGCTGGCATCCATGGTTTCTGGTTGGCACGTGTGGTGATGGTCTTGACGACTGTCACATCATCAATGCACTTTTTGATGTAAGCAGTCACAGTTTCCGTGTACTCATGCAGGTCCGTTTGGTTGTTGTAGGTGGCCGCCTCTTTAAACATGTTCGAGTCTGTGCACTGAAAGCAGTCCTGTAGTGTTGAGGTAGCATCATTTGGCCAAATTGTGATGAGTTTCTGAACCGGTTTGGCCAGCTTCAGAAGTGGTTTATAAGCTGGGATTAGCATAACAGAGATGTGATCCGAGTGAACTCGCGCGGCAGATAGACCGGTCGACACTTCACAAACATAAACTCCACCAGCGATGAACAGTGTTTTGAAATTACCGCAGCATTGTTACACCACTCTTTGTTGATATAAACACACAAGCCACCCCCGCGATTCTTACCAGACAGTGATGAGTCCCTGTCTGCTCTGTAGCAGTTTGATCCATGTAACTGAATGGCGGAGTCTGGGATGTTGTTGTTTAGCCATGTTTCGGTGAAAACAAACACACAGCAATCCCTTGCCTCATGCTGTGTAGACCAACTGAGTTGAATTAAGTCCAATTTGTTTTCCGTCCTCTCTCACACCGCTTGCGACGCTGCCTTGTGCGGGTAGCGTCAGTAGGCGAGACCGCTGGGTCCAGCTCCAGCAGTAAACAAAGGCCTCGTATCCTGTCAATAGCTGCCGGCAGGAGTTGGTATTTGTACGTGTTGTCGATATCCAAAAGGCTTTGGCGATCATATATGCGTTTTGGAGTGATTTCCTAGTGAGTTAGCGGTAATTTTACACTATTTGTAGACAAACAGACGACATTAAAAGACACAAAAGCACTGCCATCTTGGTCCAAAGAGATTTTTTGAGAAAATCAGATGCATGTCAGATCCGCGTCATGTTCAGCAGCAGCAGCTTTTAAAACAATAGCAGGCAATAAGCTAATAACCAGCTGCTGTGATGTCTATTAATCCACGAACAAAAGAAAAAAAAAGGGAAATCAAAAACGTTTATAGCTTTAAGGGGTTCAAATATTTAATTTAGAATTTAATGTTTGGTAACTATTAATTTTCTGTATATTTCTGCAGAAGGGCACAGGTAGCTAAATATAATTTAATTTCAGGTAGATAAATATCATTTATTATAATGGGTTGGTGTGAAGATTGTTTTAAATTCACTTAAATTAGAAGTTACGTCTAGTAAATGTTAAAATTGATAGCTCTCAAATATAGTGTACTGCTGAATGGCAACAGTCAATGGTTAAATATTCAGGGGAAATTTTTTTTTTTTATAAAGACATCAGTTGTATTGATGATGCTGGCCTTCAATCATAAAAAAGATGCCATTAAAGAAATATTTAAAAAATATTGTCTGTATGTTGTTTGTACATTTGACGATTGACTGAAAGTATTGCAATATAAAAGTATATTTAAAAACTATAACGTTAGGTGGGATTAATCGTGATTACTCGCGATTAATTTTAGAAAAATGTGCAATTAATTTGTTACATTTTTTTAATCGATTAACAGCACTAATATATATATATATATATATATATATATATATATATATATATATATATATATATATATATATATATATATATATATATATATATATATATATATATATATTTCAACCCATGTAAACAATACATGTATGGCCACATGAACTTTAAGAATAATGTACTTTTTTGTTTGTTTGTTTGTTTAGATAAATCGCTCAGAGGGGTTTGACCAAACGATTAGACAAACTCGTTTTTTTTTTTTTTTTTATGTTTTTCGGTATGTTATTACATTTTTAGGTATATGTTTTATTTTAAGTTTATTGTATTTTAAGTTGAGGTCTTCACTGGGGATATGTCCCCGATGCTCATCCAGGTGTCCGGCCTCCGGCGACGATCAGGGTCACGCCATCTCCCGGCGTCGATCCACCATCTGATCTGGACACGGACTGAGAAACAGAATAGAAACAGACAAATATTAGCATAGATGCCATTCTTCTTATGATGTAACGAGTACATCATGTGTTATGAGGAGTGACTCCAGTTCCAGTTGATCTAATTAGTGCAGCCTAACAATCCTTTAACGGATTTGAATAATACAAGTGTATTAATGTGTTATGTGTAAACCAGGTTAAAGAAATGTGTCTTTTAATAAAGATTTAAACTGACAGAGTGTGTCTGCCTCCCGAACAGTATTAGGTAGATTGTTCCAGAGTTTGGGCGCTAAATAGGAAAAGGATCTGCCTCCCGCAGTTGATTTTGATATTCTAGGTATTATCAAATGGCCAGAGTTTTGAGAACGCAGTGGACGTGGATGACTATAATGTGGTAAGAGCTCACTCAAGTACTGAGGAGCTAAGCCATTCAGGGCTTTATAAGTAATTAACAAGATTTCAAAATCTATACGATGTTTGATTGGGAGCCAATGCATTGTTGACAGAACCGGGCTAATATGGTCATACTTCCTGGTTCTAGTAAGGACTCTAGCTGCTGCATTTTGGACTGTAATTTGTTGATCAAGCATGCAGAACAACCACCCAATAAAGCATTGCAATAGTCTAACCTTGAGGTCATAAACGCAGGAATTAGTATTTCTGCATTTGACGTTGAGAGCATAGGTCGCAATTTAGATATGTTTTTGAGATGGAAAAACACAGTTTTACAGATGCTAGAAACATGGCTTTCAAATGAAAGATTACTATCAAACAGCACACCTAGGTTCCTAACTGATGAAGAAGAATCGACAGAGCAGCCATCAAGTGTTAGATAGTGTTCTAGGTTATTACATGTGAAGGTTTTAGGTCAGATAATTAACACTTCTGTTTTTTTCAGAATTTAGCAGTAAGAAGTTACTCGTCATCCAGTTTTTTATATTGACTATGCATTCCGTTAGTTTCTCAATTTGGTGTGTTTCATCGGGCCGTGAAGAAATATGGAGCTGAGTATCATCAGCATAACAGTGAAATCTAACACCATGTTTCCTGATGATATTTCCCAAAGGTAACATGTAAAGCGTGAAAAGTAACGGCCCTAGTACTGAGCCTTGAGGTACTCCATACTGCACTTGTGATTGATATGATACCTCTTCATTCACTGATACGAACTGATGGCGGTCAGATAAGTACGATTTAAACCATGCTAATGCACTTCCACTAATGCCAACAAAGTGTTCTAGTCTATTTAACCTGTTAACCTGCGCCTCCCATTTTGGGCCTCAAAGGCAAGGCAAGGCAAGGCAAGTTTATTTATATAGCATATTTCATACACAGTGGTAATTAAAAGTGCTTTACATAAAAGAAAGTGAAATAGACATTATAAATCAATAAAAACGTGGAAATAAAAATAATAAAAACAAGGATAAATTTAAAGAAAATGATCATACATAAAATTCATTGCAGTCAGTTCGGACATATAGCACAGTGCTCATTCAACAAATGCACAGTTAAACAGATGAGTTTTGAGTCTGGATTTAAATGTGGCTAATGTTTTAGCACATCTGATCTCTTCTGGAAGCTGGTTCCAACTGCGGGCTGCATAATAGCTAAAAGCAGACTCGTTTTGTGTGAACCCTTGGTGTTTCTAACTGACTCGATCCTAATGATCTGAGTGGTCTGTTCGGTTTATATTCAGTGAGCATATCAGCAATATATTTAGGTCCTAGGCCATTGAGTGATTTATAAATGAGTAAGATAACTTTAAAATCAATCCTAAATGTAACTGGAAGCCAGTGTAAGGACCTGAGGACTGGTGTGATATGCTCAGATTTTCTGGTTCTATTCAGAATCCTGGCAGCAGTGTTCTGGATGAGCTGCAGCTGTCTAATGGTCTTCTTGGGAAGGCCGGTGAGGAGACCATTACAGTAATCCACCCTGCTGGTGATAAAGGCATGAACAAGTTTCTCCAAGTCTTGACTGGAAACAAAACATCTAATTCTTGCAATGTTTTTGAGATGATAGTATGCTGATTTAGTTACTGCTTTGACATGACTACTGAAACTAAGGTCTGTCTCCAGAATCACCCCAAGATTTCTGACTTGATTTTTAGTTGTTTGACCCCTAGAGTCAAGGTATGCATTCACCTTGAGAACTTCATCTTTGTTTCCAAATGCAATGACTTCAGTTTTCTCCTTGTTTAACTGAAGAAAGTTCTGGCACATCCAACTGTTCATTTCATCAATGCATTAGCAGAGGGAGTCAATGGGGCTGTAGTCATTTGGAGATAAGGCTAGGTAAATCTGGGTATCATCAGCATAGCTGTGATAGGCAATTTGGTTCTTCATAATTATCTGACTTAGTGGGAGCATATACAGGTTAAACAAGAGCGGTGCAAGAATTGAGCCTTGTGGGACTCCACATGTCATGGCCGTCCACTTAGACTTATGCTCTCCTATACTCACATAATAACCTCTCCCTTCTAAGTATGACCTGAACCATTTGAGTGCCATCCCAGAAAACCCAACCCAGTTTTCCAGTCTCTCTAAAAGTATGTTATGATCGACAGTGTCAAACGCAGCACTAAGATCTAGTAGTACCAGCACTGATATTTTGCCAGAATCAGAATTGACGCGAATATCATTTATTATCTTAATGAGTGCTGTCTCTGGGCTGTGATGTGCTCAGAAACCAGATTGAAAATTGTCCAGGTATCCATTCGAGTTTAAGTAGTTGTTCATCTGATTAGAAACTACCTTTTCAATAATCTTACCTATGAAAGGAAGATTTGATATGGGTCTATAGTTGCTCAACATGGTGTTATCAAGATTGCGCTTTTTCAGAAGGGCCTTAACAACTGCAGTTTTAAGGGAGTTTGGAAAAGTCCCAGAAAGAAGTGAGGCGTTCACCACTTCTAAGAGATCAGCTTCTAAACAGTTAAGCACACTTTTGAAAAAGTATGTGGGAAGTGTGTCAAGATAGCAGGTTGAAGATTTAAGGTGCTGTACTATTTCTTCCAAAATTTTGTTATCAATTTCTTTAAAAACACACATAGTCACTTCTTTTTGAAATTGCGGTCGAATCTGTGTGACCTCTGCATAACTTGAGGATGTGCCAATCTCCTTTCTGATATTATTGATCTTCTCAGAAAAGAAGGAAGCAAACTCATTGCATTTGCTGTCGGAGAGCATTTCACTGGGAATCTGACTTGGGGGGGGGGGGGGTTCAGTCTCTCAACAGTCGCAAAAAGTTGTTTAAGTTACTGTCTATAAGGTTTGAAAAGAAAGTCTGTCAAGCTGTGGCTAGTTCCACATTGAAAGCATGAAGGCTGTCTTTATAGATGCTATAGTGAATTTCGAGTTTCGTCTTCCGCCACATCTGCTCAGCTTTTCTGCATTGTCTTTTCATGCTCTGAACTGCTGTTGATTTTCTCCAAAATGATTTTTGTCTGCCAGTCTTCTTTCTGACCTTTATCGGAGCAATATCATCAATAACATTCTTAACTTTTGAGTTAAATGAATCCAGGAGAAGATCAACAGAGTCTGCAGAAATGCTTGGTGTTAAAGATATTGCCTTCATAAATAGCGCACTAGTGTTCTCATTAATGCATCTCTTTCTGATAGAGACAGATCTAGATTCAGTGGTGACTGAGATCAATATATCAAAGAAAATACAGAAGTGATCAGATAGTGCTACATCCTTAATTACAATGGATGAAATGTTTAGACCTCTACTGATGAATAAATCTAGAGTGTGTCCACGATTGTGTGTGTGTCCGTGCACATGCTGACTCAGGTCAAAAGTGTTTAAAACAGTTATAATTTATTTTGTAGTTTTGATTTCTGCATTATCTATGTGAATATTAAAATCCCCTGCAATAGCAAAACAGTCAAACTCTGAGGAAATCATTGATAACAGTTCAGTGAGCTCTTCAACAAAGGCTGGAGAATATTTTGGAGGCCTGTAAATAATGATAAACAGGGTGCGTGGAGCACCTTTCAGCACAATACCCAGGTGTTCAAAAGACAAATACTGACCAAATTACATTTGCTTGCACTGATAAACATCTTTAAACTGAGCAGCTACACCTCCACCTCTCCTAACAGTCCTGCAGACACTTATAAAATTAAAGTTAGGAGGGACCGTTTCAGTGAGGACTGTTGCACTGCAGCTGTCTTCTAACCATGTTTCATTTAGAAACATAAAATGGGGTATTGATGGCGCAGTGGATAAGACACATGCATTTGGTGTGAGAGACCCAGGTTCGAATCCACTGTTAGACACCAATGTGTCCCTGAGCAAGACACTTAACCCCTAGTTGCTCAAGAGGCGTGCGACCTCTGACATTTTATAGCAATTGTAAGTCGCTTTGGATAAAAGCGTCAGCTAAATGAAATGAAATAAAATCCAGGTTGTTTGTGGTTATTAAATCATTGATCAGAAATGATTTATTTTTAAGTGAGCGAATGTTTAAAAATGCTAACTTGATGGAATTAAATTTTGTCTCTACAGCAATCTTAGATTGATGCATTATAGGCCGCAGGTTAGATGGGTCAGCCGTACGGCTTGAGAAGGCCTTAGACTTTCTATCGCGTGATAAAACAGTAATAGAGGAGGCTACAGGCACACTGGGTTCCCGCTTTTTCTGTAAACATTTGTGAATGTTGCTGCTAATATAGCGGGGACCTGACACATATCACTGAGAGCTGTTATCAGTTGTTTTTGGTTCACCTACACCAGATGGAGAGGGGTTTGGGCCCTGGCGTTGTGGCAGCGGCCGGAGAGCTCTCGCAGGAGGAGGAGGAGGGTGAGCTGGGCCTGCAGTCTTTGGTGGTTGTGGGGCCCGCTGTTTTTTAGTTGATATCTGGGGGCTTGCAGCGAAAGAGTGGGAGAGTTTGGTCCCAGCATACACCAGTTCCTCCATTTTCTGTGAGAAACTTAGAAGTGGAGGTTCTGGAGAGAGTGATAGTGTATCTGGTGAGCGGGGCTCTGGCTCTGGTGTTTCCGGTGGCTGTGAGATGTTGTCCTGGCTTCCCTGGCTGTTTTCCAGAAAGTCGTCCTTGGGTGCTGAGTCTTGGAGCTGTTGGAGCTGTTGTAATACGTCACAGTCTGCATGTGATGAGCTCTGTGGGCAGGGCTCAGCTGGGATGTCCATGAGCAGTGCTTGTTGTGGCTGCGTGGTGTTATCAGTATCCTTGTGGGATGTGTCAACCACATGTTGACACAAAAGCTGACATGAAGTCCTGTGGTCACTCATATTCTGTCCAGGTGTGTGTGTGCCATTCAGGCTGAGTAGATTGGCACACACCGCTGAAGGATGACGGAGGGAGAAATAGATATTGTCCTTAAGCACTCTTGCACCGAGTCTGTTTAGGTAGAGTCCATCCGGTTTAAACAGTTGTCTGTGGCCCCAGAAAAGATTGAAGTTGTCGATGAAGTTGACTCCTTTTATACTGCAGGTTCTTTGTAGCCATGTATTCAGCCCAAGCAACCGTGAAAACATGTTAGTTCCCCTTGCTGGGAGTGCTCCACTGATGAACGACTGAACTTCAAGACTTTGAAGAGTTTCAAAGAGTTCACTGAAATCCTTCTTAAGGAGTTCTGACTGCTCCTTCCGAATATCATTCTTCCCCACATGGATGATGATTCGATTTGCAGTCTTGTGCTTCATCAGAATGTTCCGAAGTTCTTTGTTCACATCAAAGACGGTTGTTTGAGGAAAGCAGTATGTAGTTGTAGTCCTGCTACTGATGTTTCTGATAATAGCGTCACCCACTATCAGAGTCCTGGGCTCGGCTGCGCTCTGAGCTGAAAGCCGCTGTCTGCTCGACCTCGAGCGCCTGTTAGTAGCGATGTTGGCTGATTCGATCCGTGTTTAGTCACATTTGCGGATTCCTCACCCACATTCATTAATGCTTCAAATCTGTTGTATGTAGATGTATAGGGGGTGGTAGGATACCAGTGTTTACAAGTCTTGTCATAGCCGTATCTGGGGTAGAGGATGCTACGGCAGCAATACGAGATACTCGTGATAATCTGATGTCTCGATTGCTTTTGGGTCTCGCTCCCTGTTTGTGCCATCGATTTGTCTGTTGATCTGTTTCGGCTTTTTCCTCTACACTTTGTATAAACTTTTGAGATTCAGAGGACTCACCAGCTGTATGCTGAGGGGGTCCGTGATGACCATCTGCTGTGTGTTCCACCTGTTTGGAAGTCCAGCAAGTAACTTTGTTTCAAGAACCGCAATCCTTTGTAGAAGTCTGTGGCAGTTTCTGCAGCAAGTAGATTCCACGAGAGGCATTTTCTCTTGTCTGTTTGAATGTAGACAGCTGTGTTTTTCCGTCTCTGGAATGTAAACTGCTGGGAAAGAGTCTTCTTTTTCCCCCAAAAAATGTGTTGTCTGAGCACTGTGCTGATCTGCTGAAGTTAAAATCTTAGAGAGATCTGAGAAAAGTGCAAAATATAGGGAGCAAAGCGCAGAGCAATAAGCAAGAGCGTCCAAACAGTAGCAAAGCCGGAAGTAGATCTCATTCATCCAAAGGTGAAAATGACCTACCTAAATTAAAATGGTAACAGTT
Source organism: Barbus barbus (assembly GCF_936440315.1). NCBI lineage: Eukaryota > Metazoa > Chordata > Actinopteri > Cypriniformes > Cyprinidae > Barbus > Barbus barbus. The sequence goes on from NC_136756.1 coordinate 341,346, forward strand.
CATGACAAAGTGTGCTACACACACAATTTAATTATGTTTGGAAAGAAGACACTCTAGGCTTTACTTTATGCCACGTGTCGCATCAGTTTATATTTCAAATTTGAAGAAGATACCATGAAAAATTAGATTCCTGCTTTATTTTTTCTGAAAATATTTATAGTCCCCCCACCCCTGTCTGAGGAAAAATAACCACCAAATGTATTGCAGAATTATGCAAACTATCTTAGTCATTATACATATTCCTTCATAGTTTTTCAATTCTAAAATAATAGACAGAATTTTAGACATCATATGAGTGATTTATTTGAGCACTAAAAAATACAAAAATTATTTGAGTAATAAAAAAGGAAAAAAAAAGAAGAAAAAAAATGTTTTGTATGTACTGTAGTATGTATACTGAAGTATATATTCTGATTGCCAGACATAAACTGATATTGGCAGATATGGTCATACAGTCAGTAATCACACGCTGATGTGTGTCCATACAGATGATAATCAAACAGATGGGCCATATAATCAATACTAGCAAATCATTGACAGCCTCTATAGAGTCGGTAATAAACACGCTGATGTGTGTCCATAAAGATGATAATCATGCAGATACAGCCACATTCCCCACACAACACACACATACTGTATATGAAAAAATGTTGAAGAAAAAAAAGAAAAAGAGTTATTTTTGGAGAAAAAGCCGATCGCTAAGTTACGCCCCCGTCAGATGACAGCTGCGTCACAGGGTGCGTCACGCGCTGTCATGAGAGAGCGCCAAATTTAAATAAACTATATTCTGCTTATCTGTGACTTTTTTTTCCGTGGACGGTCTCATTCTGTTTGTTAAACTGTATGTGTCAGGGTTCTGTCGTGTGTGTCATCTCTTCCTGCCTCTTGTGTCCATATTTATCAGTTTCGTGTTGTCTGGTCTACTCGTTACTCCCCGGTGTTCCTGTCTATGTTAGCCTTGTCTTGTCCTGTCCTGCCTTGATGTCGTCATTAAAGTCTGTTATTTGAGTTTACGTCCTCGTCTGCGTGTCCTTGTTTCCTCCCTGCTGTGTGCACCGTGACAGAATGCTACAACACCGTGTTGTTTTTTTTACCACCAAGACGCTGTTTCTGAGTGTAATTTATTCCATAACAGACGCGAACAACTCTCCCGAGAAGATTAAATGTAAACAAAGGAATATGCATCTTTATTACAACGTTATTGTTTTCGTTGGACTAAAAGTGCTCGCTGGGATGTTGTTCTGTGGACCCTTACCTCTCTAACTAAACCAGGATTTCAGCAGTGGACGCGTTTGTGGCTCGTTATTACAATGATAATGGTATATACTGCTTTTTTATTCTGCATGTTTTGATGTGTACTGCTTACACAAATGTAGCAAATACATTCCTTATAAGCTTTCCATCGAAAAACAGTGATCTGTAGGCTGCTTGATGCTTAGACCTTCAGAATGATGTATAGTTTGTCAAGATTAACTTTGTCCCGTTTCATTTATTCTATTTGAAAACAATGACACATGCAAACAAAGAGTGTTCGAATGCTGGCTTCCTGCTGCGGGCTAACAGGTTAACATTATTTTTAGTGATCTCTGACTGGCGAAGTCGAACATCATTAGCGCTGACGTGAATAACAATCTTACTGAATTTATGTTTAGCATTAGCCAGCACTTTTAAATTTGCCAAGATGTCAGGCGCTCTGGCTCCCGGTAAACATTGGACTATGGTGGCTGGTGTCTCTATTTTCACGTTTCGTACAATAGAATCACCAATTACTAAAACACTTTCATCAGGTTTCTCAGTGGGTGCGTCACTGAGTTGGGAGAACCTGTTTGATGTTCTGATCGGAACGGAAGAGCGGTGTTTTGACCTGTGACTAGGCCGTCTCACAGTCACCCAGCTGCCCTGCTGCCCGGGCTCTACCAAAACCGAACAATGTGCAGGAATCCCTGAGCTAGTCGCATCCAAAGCAGTATCTACAGCCCTTACACTCTTACTATCCTCAACTAAAGTTTGGATGTGTGTCTCTAATTCTGAAACCTTCTCTGTCAGCCTGACTATTTCCCTGCATTTATCACATGTGTATCCTTCATCGCCGACAGAGAGAGATAAACTATACATGTGACATGAAGTGCAAACAACAATAGCAGGAGAAGAAGCCATTACTCACCGTGACTGATGAATGATACCAACTTAACTTACCACTTACCACTGTTGTTTCATGAGAGCGAGAAAAAAGAAAACAATAATAGGCGCCAAAAGATACGCAAATGGAACCGCGAGTAACAAGCTAACCAGCTGATGCGCTGCACTCGCGCTGCGCTCGCGGTTTTAAAAAGCGAACAATCAAATTAGTTAGATTAGTTTGATAGATAATACCAGAAATATGGTGGGAATTAAGTTATTTATTATCACTTTAAACAACAGAGAGTGAAAGTAAGGTAAAGATTCAATAAAAAAGCGGAGCTACAATCGCAAACCTCTCAGCAGCACAACAGACTACCGACAGACTGAAGCAATCGATCACTGTGTCAAGCTATGATATAGCTCATTATAAATTAAGTAGATTTAATATGGTCTTCATTGTGTTATAAATAATCATACACTTAAAAGTTATAACCACAAATACTGTACGTAAGTACTATAATTGTTGTAATGATTATTCATGAGATTTTATAACACATAAGGTTTTTTATAATGCATTATGCATTCATTATAATGCCTTAAGAATACCCTTATAATGTATTATAAATACAGCTTCATAGAAAGTGTTACTGGGATTTTTTTTTTTTTTTAACAAAATGAATTAATGAACCATTTCTTCAAAAAACAGGGAATGTTACAACCCATTGGGACTTTAAATGAAGAAACTGTAACAGCACCCAGAGGAATTGTGAAGACTCCAGGTAAGATGCGAGTGATGTTACAACATGTGAATGTGCTGTTTATAACTCAATGATATCACAGGGACATGCCACTGTGAAGTGTGGTATATGTGTAATAACTAAGTTTGGGCTGTCATATTATTTTAAAGCCCCCTGTAATCAATATTCATTCCTTAAGCAACAAAAGATATTAAATAAAGGAATACTTAAGTAAACCTGCTGTATCTGAAAAAAATGAGTTTAATTTGTTTCTCTACCAAAAAAAAAAAAAAAAACTTATTTAAGTTTTTCCGAAATTCAATCCTTGATTCAAATTTCTCATAAGCTTAATTGATTTGGTATAAAGAGAGAATTAATGACTATTTTTGTTTGAAAACTACATATAAAATAGCTACCAAAATATATGTAGGTAACTGCAGTTTGACTAAAAGTAATGACTAAAAGTTGATAAAAATGCAATGACTTTTCGTCGACTAAAACTAGACTAAAACTATGAAAGACTCAAATGACTAAAATGTGAGACTATGAACCATTTTTGTTTCAAGATAAAGACTAAGAATAAATCAAAAATGCCTTCCAAAATTAACACTGCTCACCGGCAGACCTCAAGTGGTGAAAGTAGACCAATTCACCTCAAACTCCATCACCCTGAATGTAGGAGCCCCTCAGGGCTGTGTCTTGAGTCCCCTGCTCTACTCTCTCTACACACACGACTGCGTGTCCTATCACAGCTCCACATCTATTATCAAATTCGCTGATGATACTGTGGTTCTGGGCCTCATTTCCAACAATGCTGAGCCTGCATATTTGGATGAGGTAGAGACACTCACATCATGGTGCCAGCACAACTGTCTCTCTCTGAATGTGAGCAAAACTAACGAGCTGATTGTGGACTTCAGAAAGAGACACCTGCAGCCCTACACTCCTCTTATGATCAGTGGGACCCCTGTGAAGTGGGTGAGCAGCTTCAAGTACCTCGGTGTAGACATTTCCAAAAACCTGACTTGGACTACACACATTCAAACACAGGTTAAGAAAGCCAGGCTTCCACCTGCGACAGCTGAAAAAATACAGGGTCTCACCAGCAATCCTGAAAACTTTTGATAAAAAGTCAAAACAGGTCCCACAGACCCGAACACCATACAAGGGTTAAGTAAGCTGCAGTCAGTTCAAAATTCAGCCGCTAGAAGCCGCTAGAACCAGGATAAATGAGCGTATCTCTTCAGTGTTAGAGTGATTGTGCTAGCTCCCTGTCAGGTTTAAGATTGATTTTAAAATTCTCATGCTGACCTACAAAGCTTTGCATGGTTTGGCACCACATTATTTGTCTCATTTGTTAACTGCTTATACTCCAAGTCATGATCTACGTTCCTCTGAATCTGGTCTTTCAGTGGTGTACCCTACTCGTTTAAGATCTATGAGTGATTGGGCCTTTTCTTCCTGTGCACCAAGACTCTGAAATTCTCTTTCCCCTGAGATCAGGCAGGCTGAATATTTTTGTGTTTTCAAATCTGCTCTTAAAACTTACTTTTTCAGAATATATTTTAAGTAATTTCTTTGTGTCATATGTATGGTTTATTTTTTTATTTAATTTTTTATTATTGCCATCTTTATTTTACTTTTTTATTCTGTGGAAAGCACTTTGAGATTTACCTTTAAAGGCGCTATAGAAAATACTGTTTATTATTATTTGTATTATAAAAAGAATCCATACTAAATCCAACCCTGGACATTTTATATAATTTTGAAAATGAGTGCGATAAACATCATGCCTAAACATCCTTATCATTAATCTGTTAACCTGCACTCCCCATGTTGGGCCTCACAGGTGAAAATGACCTACCTAAATTAAAATGGTAACAGTTCCTGAAAAAGTGTGCTACACACACAATTTAGGTATCTTTGGAAAGAAGACACTCTAGGCTTTACTTTCCATCATCCAGAGTTGATAATGCTCAAAAAGATAAAAAGTTATAGACACTGACATGCCTTGAAAAGTGTTTTTCCACAGTGAGTGTTTTTTTATTTCATATACAATACCTGAAATAAGTCCTGGAGCAATCCAGAAAAGTATTGGGTTGAAAGCCACGTATCTCATGAGTTTATATTTCAAATTTGAAAAAGATACCATGAAAAAATTAGATTCCTGCTTTATTTTTTCTGAAAATATTTATAGTCCCCCCAAATGTATTGCAGAATTATACAAACTATTTTAGTCATTATACATATTCCTTCATAATTTTTCAATTATAAAATAATAGACAGAATTTTAGACATCATATAATTGATTTACTTGAGAACTAAAAAATACAAAAATAATTATTTGACTAAAAAAAAGGAACAAAAAGAAAACAAAAAAATTGCTTTATATGTAGTATGTATACTGAAGTATATATTCTGATTCCCAGACATTGGCTGCATCCGAAACCACGTACTTCTCTACTATATAGTAGGGGAAATGCAGTAGGTGAGCGAATAAGTATGTCCGAATCCTTCGGATTCATAAAAGAGTAGGCAGGAAGTACCTGGGTGACGTACTAATTCTCACGAGAGTCGGACGTGCGTCTACTTAAAGTGCGTCCGAATATGCCTACTTCTCTACTATATAGTAGGGGAAAAGCAGAAGGTGAGCGAATAAGTATGTCCGAAACCTCAGTATTCATAGAAGAGTAGTCGAGAAGTTCCCGGATGTCCTACTGCTTCTGCCCAGATTCTGAAGTGTTCATCCGATGGACACTTTTCTATCCCAGAAGCCCCCGCGAGAGGATACGTCATCATCGAACCTGACGGAGATGAGCGACGCGGGTGCTTACAAATGTGAGTATTATCGATCAAAAACACGGTTACATGTGTTAAAATCGCATTTCTTGAGCTACTGTATATAGTAAACTGTTGATTTGCTGAAGATGCTAGACAGTAACGTTACAGTATATTTGTACAGCTCCAGTAAACACGCACGTCTCCAAAGTGCATTTACATAAACCTTATACATCTTAAAGACCATTAAATGTCTATTTAATAAGAGACAGGAACATATTCTACGAGAATATTCAAAGGCTCACAGTGAGCTGAAAACCTTTCAGTTACTGAAATGTTTAAAACTTATTTTAAATCTTAAGGTTTGGTTTATTTTAATTATTGTAATTTCAAACAAAGCTGTTACAGCGCTTTTCTGATTCTTGATTTCTGTGCATTTGATGCAGAGCTTTTGTGCTGGAGCAGGTGACAGCGGTATTTGTGGGAAAAAAAGGATAAGACAAATATAAAGTCTGACTGCTGCAGTGAGGGACCTGTAAAGGGTGTACTTGTATTTGTGTGCACAAACAAAGAAAACAAACATGATGCGCTTTCTCTCGTCTTGAACAGGAGCGCTTCACAAAAATGAACCGAAGCTGAGTGAATACATGCCTCACAGACATGATAAATATATCTATAGAAAGCTTTAAATTATCACTTAACGAAATAAAAAAATTGAAAACAAAAACTCTTTTATTATAATCATAATCAACAAAGATGCATTCTCTCTAAAGGCGCGTCTAATGAGGAGACGGCGAGTCAGGATCAGCAACTTCATTCTTGCGACACGGACTCAGAAAACATTAGTTTATTAGTAAATAATTCAAACATCTCCTTACTAGCTATTTCCCGCAGACACATTCATGGTTATGTTTGCTGGGGTTTTGCAGCAAGCTTTAGCCTATTGTGCATTTGAACGCAGAACTATTCATCTGCTGCTGCTGCGGGACACTAAACACCATCAAGCTGCTCTCAGTCGCAGCACGGTCTCGTGTTGTTTCCACCAGCGCGGTGATTTTTTTCATCACTAATCGATGGATGTCTACAGTATAAAATAAGGAGAAACCCTCTCGTTTCTTGTTGAAACGAGAGCGTCATTTAACAAGAAAAAGAGGAAAACAAAGGAGATTTAAGCCAGTTTTGCATGTGGAGGAACGATTTTGTTTTTTCGTAATAAAAAATAATTTCTTTAAGGATGAAACTGTAGGGTTATATTAGTTGAGTTAAAAAAGAAAAACTTAAATCAACCCAAAATTTGTGGGTTATAGGTTACTGCAATCATAAGGGCAGCTTTTTCTTCAACAAGACCAAAAATGAGCAAATTTCATCAGCATCAGAATATTTACAGATAGATGAATTAAACCTGTCACTCATATCTTTTGTTTTTGCACTTGTAATAACGTCATAGATCACATGATAACGTAAACGTGGCGGATCTCATTCATACTCAACGAGATTTGGCTGTAAAGTACGTACTCTTTTAGCGCTCGTTAAGTAAGTACTTCTTGAAAAAAAGTACCTACTCGTTGAGTATGCGGTTTCGGATGCAGCCATAGTCACAGAATGGCCTGTCTTCCCCATCACTCATCACTGTCACCTGTTTGTCTTCAATCATCACCCGCACCTGCACCTCATCAATCTCCAATCACCACGCTCATAAAAGCACTTCCCTCAGTTCACTTCATTGTCCGATCTTGAAGTGACGTAGCTAGGACTGAAGCTGACAGTATCACAAGGCTGGCATTGCTACATGGATCATCTACGCTCTTCTGAAAGCTGAGTATAGATACCTGTGAATACTTACCTGTCATTACTCACCTTCTGCCTTGTCCTCTTCCAGTCATCCTCCTCGTCTGTCCCCGGTGGCTTGTTTGAATCCTTGTGTGTCTCTGCCGCTCTGACGCTGCCAATCTCCAGGATCTGTCAAGACAGAGACGTACTGTGACTGTGACATTCCTCTTACTTTAACCTCACGGATTGATACTCACCAAGTCCGAAGAATCTTCACTATTGCTGATTGCTGCTCACCTTGTAAATAAACACCTTGTGATTTCACTTACCTTCTGTGCCTGACCAGTTCCGTTACAGATATAAACTGATATTGGCAGATATGGTCATACAGTCAGTAATCACACGCTGATGTGCTTCCATACAGATGGTAATCAAACAGATGGGCCATATAATCAATAATAGCTGACCATTGACAGCTATTACATTGATAGCCATCATAGAGTCAGTAATAAACATGCTGATGTGTGTCCATAAAGATGATAATCATGAAGATATTTATTTATTTAACCCTTTATTTTACCAGGAAAACACATTGAGATTAAAAATCTCTTTTACAAGTGCGTCCTGGCCAAGATTAACAGTAACACAGCTCATGTGGGTTTAACAAATAACATCCATAACATCAAATAACATCCATAAATTACACACATGCACACAAACAAGCATATCAATACACAACTAGTCAAAACATCTACAGCCCAATGTTTCTATCTCCAAGTTGTTTAAAAACCCTTTAAAAATATCTAGTGACACCAGCTCCTTAAACTGTAATTTAATTTCCAAATTATTCCAAGCAAAGGGAGCAGCAAATTTAAATGACTTTTTTCCCAGTTCAGTATGTACCACTGGAACAGACAATAAGTAAAATCTGAGAAGATGCGTGCATATATATAACATCACCATAGTCCAATACAGACATAAAAGTGGCAGCAACAAGCTTCTTTTTTGCCTCAAAGGAAAGGCAGGATTTAATTCTGAAATAGAAGCCCATGGTCACTTTCAATTTTCTCACCAGTTGTTGGACATGGGGGCCAAAGGAGAGAGCGTCATCAATTAAAAACCCAAGATACTTATACTGAGACACAAATTTAATCTCCGAACCTTGAGAAGTTATAATAGAAAGAGGATTATGAGGGATTGATTTTGATTTAGAAAACAAAATAAATTTTGTTTTATATGCATTAAACTAGTTTTAGATCGAATAAGTTACGCTGAACAATATTAAAACCAAGCTGTAACTGTGAAAGAGCCAGATTAGGTGTGGATGCTGAACTATATATTACTGTGTCATCCGCGTAATAATGAAAATATGTATTATTAACATTTTGATCAATATTATTAATATATATAGTAAATAGGAGCGGCCCTAGGACCGACCCCTGTGGCACACCTTTAGTTACATTAAGTGAACTAGAAATAAGTTCACTAGAAAGATTTAAGAGCTTTGCATACCTCAGAAATTGCAACTGGTGAAAAATTTAATGACTGACTAGACATAAAATTCTCTGACTGAACAATTAAAGAGTTTGCATGAGCGCCATAAATTGAATCAAACAAAAAGCCAGAGGCTATAAAATGTTCATTGAAACAATTAAGCATTTTTTCTTTATCAATGACTGCATGAGAGCCTTTCATAATAGATGATGGAAGTTCTATACCTTTATTATTTTCAGTTAATGATTTAACAGTTTTCCAAAATTTTGATAAATTATTTAGATTATTTGAAGTTTGTATAAGGAAATGCTCAGCTTTAGCTTTTCTGACTGCAACCGTGCATGCATTACGTAGTCGTCTAAAATCTAGCCAATCTGAATGTAAATCAGTTTTTCTAGCTTTCGCCCATGCCAAGTTGCGCTCATGAAGCATATTTGATAAAAGAGGAGAAAACCATGCATTGTCCCTGCCCTTCAGCCTGTAGCTTTTAAGAGGGGCATGTTTATCAACTAAACCAGATAAAATATTATAAAAGAATTCCCAAGCTATTTCAAGGTCACAAATTAAATTAATTTGTTCCCACTCCAAATTATTAAAATCATGTAGAAACCCTTGTTCTGAGAAATGTTTCATATCACGTTTTGTTATAACGCGTGGTTTGAATTTTTGAATTTTTTTATTTCTAACCGTTGCGATGACACAGTGGTCACTGATGTCATTCGCAAATACAGATGCAGTTGAATACTTGTGCGGAACGTTTGTTAAAATTAAATCAATTAGAGATGATTTTTCTGGACATTTTAAATTCGGTCTCGTAGGACTGTCAACAATATGAAAAAGATTTAATGTATCACAGTAGTTTTTAAATGCATCAGTTGGTGAGTGCAACCAACTCCAATTTAAGTCACCAAGAACTACTAATTCTTTAGCATCAAGATCTGAAAGAAGCTGGAATAAAGAAGGAAGAGCACTACTATCAACAGATGGAGTCCTATAGCAGCCAACAACCGTTAAGCTAAGATGTTTCGAGCTAAAAATTCAAACTGTTTACTCACCGATTTAGAAAGAGATATTTTAACATGAAACCTATTTTTAATAAAAATTGCCACCCCCCCCCACCCCTTTTTAGTCGGTCAGTCCTATATACATTATAAACATTAATACAGATCTCCTTGTCTAAAACAGATTTGTTCAGCCAAGTTTCAGTCAGGACAATCACATCCGCATCAGTTGACTGTGCCCAAATATGAACCATATCCATCTTAGTGATTAAACTCCGAACATTTAAATGAATAAAACCAAGTCCGAACCTTGACTTAAAATCCACAGGTGTTTCAAAGCTTGGGGCAGAGGCAGAAATTGGGCCTGGATTAGGTTCAACGTTTCCCAAGATCAAAAGTAATAAAACAATCAAGCACCTTTGCCTAAATGATTTAATATTATAATCATTAAAAATTATCTCTTCTATTTTCAAATTCCAATGGGCATTTATGGCGATTGTAAAATTACAAACCCGATTCCAAAAAAGTTGGGACACTGTACAAATTACGAATAAAAAAGGAATGCAATAATTTACAAATCTCATAAACTTATATTTTATTCACAATAGGATATAGATAACATATCAAATGTTGAAAGTGAGACATTTTGAAATGTCATGCCAAATATTGGCTCCTTTTGGATTTCATGAGAGCTACACATTCCAAAAAAGTTGGGTCAGGTAGCAATAAGAGGCCGGAAAAGTTAAATGTACATATAAGGAACAGCTGGAGGACCAATTTGCAACTTATTAGGTCAATTGGCAACATGATTGGGTATAAAAAGAGCCTCTCAGAGTGGCAGTGTCTCTCAGAAGTCAAGATGGCAAGAGGATCACCAATTCCCCCAATGCTGCGGCGAAGAATAGTGGCGCAATATCAGAAAGGAGTTTCTCAGAGAAAAATTGCAAAGAGTTTGAATCTGGAACAATCTCTGTGCGTAAGGGTCAAGGCCGGAAAACCATACTGGATGCCCATGATCTTCGGGCCCTTAGACGGCACTGAATCACATACAGGAATGCTACTGTAATGGAAATCACAACATGGGCTCAGGAATACTTCCAGAAAACATTGTTGGTGAACACAATCCACCGTGCCATTCGCCGTTGCCGGCTAAAACTCTATAGGTCAAAAAAGAAGCCATATCTAAACATGATCCAGAAGCGCAGGCGTTTTCTCTGGGCCAAGGCTTATTTAAAATGGACTGTGGCAACGTGGAAAACTGTCCTGTGGTCAGACGAATCAAAATTTGAAGTTCTTTTTGGAAAACTGGGACGCCATGTCATCCGGACTAAAGAGGACAAGGACAACCCAAGTTGTTATCAGCGCTCAGTTCAGAAGCCTGCATCTCTGATGGTATGGGGTTGCATGAGTGCGTGTGGCATGGGCAGCTTACACATCTGGAAAGGCACCATCAATGCTGAAAGGTATATCCAAGTTCTAGAACAACATATGCTCCCATCCAGACGTTGTCTCTTTCAGGGAAGACCTTGCATTTTCCAACATGACAATGCCAGACCACATACTGCATCAATTACAACATCATGGCTGCGTAGAAGGAGGATCCGGGTACTGAAATGGCCAGCCTGCAGTCCAGATCTTTCACCCATAGAAAACATTTGGCGCATCATAAGGAGGAAGATGCGACAAAGAAGACCTAAGACAGTTGAGCAACTAGAAGCCTGTATTAGACAAGAATGGGACAACATTCCTATTCCTAAACTTGAGCAACTTGTCTCCTCAGTCCCCAGACGTTTGCAGACTGTTATAAAAAGAAGAGGGGATGCCACACAGTGGTAAACATGGTCTTGTCCCAACTTTTTTGAGATGTGTTGATGCCATGAAATTTAAAATAAACTTATTTTTCCCTTAAAATGATACATTTTCTAAGTTTAAACATTTGATATGTCATCTATGTTGTATTCTGAATAAAATATTGAAATTTGAAACTTCCACATCATTGCATTCTGTTTTTATTCACAATTTGTACAGTGTCCCAACTTTTTTGGAATCGGGTTTGTATCTTGAAGAGCCATAATACTAGACAAACGGACCAAGTGTGTGATGTAAAAACAGGACTGAACCATAGAAGACAGTCTGACACATGGTACCTCTGGTGCAAAGCCATATGTAGACGTTCCTCGATGTGCTGTGATCAAGAGTGCAGTCAGATGGGGATTGTCATACCCGAGAAAATTACCTTCATTATTATAATGGTTAGATAGACACAGCACCACAAACCCCCCACCCCAAAAAAACACAGCATTCGAGTCAACCCCGTCGTCTTTTCTCCAAATGTTCCAATAATACCCTCCATAGTAAATAAGCAAATCCGCTTCGTTTGAAATCCACTACAATTATTCGCCCTCCTGGGAGGCTGGGACTGATGAAAGCGGCACTTGACGTCAGATGAAAACAGGAAGATCGACACAGTAAAACGGTGCTATGGAAACAATAAATTAATAAAATCAAGACCAGTAGGGTCTAAAACAATGAAAATAAAACTTAAAGCCCCACCAAAGGCAAAAAGAAGCACTTTCCTTCACATAGAAGGCTACACAGCACTTCTACAAGCAGCTCCACCGATAGCTTCCATGGTCCATCCAGGTAAGGTATTCCAAGTCCTCATAAAACCGCAAAAGCGGTCAAAAATGTTTTTGCTTTCACTTTTATCCAGCAATTTGTAAAAATAATCTGAAATCTTCAGTCACAAATAAATCACAAACAATAAGTTAATTCAGACAACTCAAAACACACAATGCTCCCACGCAACTTAGTCTGCCATCTTGGATCAAAACCTGCTCTTGAGATATGGCCTCATTCCCCACACAACACACACACATATAAAAAAAAAAAAAGAAAGAGAGTTTTTTTATGGAAAAAGCCGATCGCTAAGTTACACACCCTTCAGATGACAGCTGTGTCACAGGGTGCGTCACGTGCTGTCACGAGAGAGCACCAAATTCAAATGAACAATATTCTGCTTATCTGAGACTTCTTTTTCCATGGACGGTCTCATTCTGTTTGTAAAACTGTATGCTACTGTAACATATGCAGCCGGACACAGAGGTAATTAAAAACACTTAAAGGTGCCATAGAATGCATTGATACAGCATTTTTAAATTGTTCTCTGATATCTACACAGAAGGTATGTGGCTTAGGTAAGGGCAAAAAATCTCCAGAAACGATTTTACATGTCCATTTACAACCCTAGGATTTCTCCCTAGAATGAAACGGTCTGTTATTGGCTTATTTGGCAGGGTCATGAATAATAATGAGCTCTGCTCTGATTGGCTGTTTCACAGTACGGCTCATCAGCAAGAAGGAAGCACAGGGAGGAAAATATATATTTAAATACGTTCTCTCGCAGTTATATCGTCGGGTAATTATACTGTATATAAAACGCGGGCATCAGGGAGCCGTTATTAATATGCGAGGCATTGAAACTGCTTTTGAACTGGATCGCGTTATAGTTTAACTTTCAAGAGACGCGATCACACAAACTATGTTTACATTATGGAGCAACAGTACTTACCACACATTTCACAAGATCAGATGCTTGTCAGTGGTGCTCAGGATCTGTAAGTCATTCGCCATCATCCTCATCTCTCCTTACTGAGAGTGAAATCTTATGTACTGTAACAGGCTACCGCTAGCAAGGAGCTAACCATGTCCCTTTAGTAGCTCGCGCGTTATTTGCTTTCTGTGCCTTTCTGAATACAGACACCAACCCATCCCTGCACTTCACACCCCCTGCACGGCCTGGAACATAAAATTTATTGTGTTATTTTCGCTGTTGTCCGCGCTTGTTTATTTACAATACCTGCAGAGCTTCTGATGGTTCGGCCGGCTTAGAACAAGGACGGGTTTATGCAAATGTTGGGGGCGTAGTGATCCGGACTGTTGCGTCACAGTCGGTGTTATGTTCTGATTCTCCTGTTTTTCAGTGGTCTTTTTTAATCACGAGATTTACATATGAAGGAGGAAACTATGGTGTTTGAGGCTCACTGTATGTCATTTCCATGTACAGAACTGTTATTATTTAAATATGCCAGGGTAAAGACAGTTTTTCATTCTATGGCACCTTTAAACGTTTATTGAACAGGATGAGGGTTACTGAGCTGTGCAGGGGAGACTTGAGGTGAGTGGATGACTTCTGAGGTTTGCACCGGAGATGGGCATGATTGTCAATGCGAATATTGTTATGTCCACAGATACGGAGAGCAGATGAGACGGGGGAATCTTCAGGAGCACACTGAGCACGGAGACAGACAATCTGGCGGGAGAGGAGAACACAAGGAGCAGAAACAGGAGGTAAGGAACAAAGGGTAAGTATTGTAAGGTTTATACTCAGCGTGATGGTTGCAGGAGTAGAGTCCACGTTGTGTGTACGAGATTGGATAAGGAGGGAACTGTGGTGTGTGCTTTTATGCTGGGGTGGATGACGGTGGTGATGAGGTGCAGGTGAGCATGATTAGAACTCAGGGGATGCGTGTCATTTGAGTAACGACACATGGAAAGTAGGGTGAGTCTTGTAGTGAGGGGGTAGCTGGAGTCTGTAGGTGACTGGGTTGATCCGTTCCAGAATGGTGAAGGGGCCAATGAATCTAGGACTGAGCTTCCGGCTAGGCAGGCGCAGCTTGATGTCCCATGTGGACAGCCAGACCTTTTGCCCTGGTTGGTATTCGGGACTGGCTGATTGTCGGACGTCCGCTGCCATCCTTTGTCTGCGCACTGCCTGCTGCAGCTGATGGTGTGCTGCGTCCCAGACTCCCTCGCTCTCTCAGAACCAGTAATCGACTGTGGGGACGTTGGATGGGGAGACTGGAAACCGAGTACGCACTGGAAGGGAGTGAGTCCAGTAGAGCTCTGGCGCAGAGAATTCTGGACGTACTCAGCCCAGCCAAGGAACTGGTTCCAAGAGTTCTGGTGATCCCACTTCCTGGATCTTGCGCTCGGTCTGCCCATTCGACTGCGGGTGGTAACCAGAAGAGAGGCTCACGGTCACACCTAGGAGTGAGAAGAATGCTTTCCAGACTCGGGAGATGAATTGTGGACCTCTGTCCGATACAATGTCTTCAGGGATGCCATAATACTGAAAGACTTGGTTCAATATAAGTTCTGCCGTCTGAAGTGCCGTGGGAAGGCCTGCGAGGGGTATAAGGTGACAGAACTTGGAGAATCAGTCTATGATGACTAGGACGACTAGGACATGTATTACCATCAGAGGCAGGCAGGTCCGTGATGAAATCTACACCTAGATGCGACCAAGGACGGTTAGGTATGGGTAATGGGAAGAGTTTGCCAGCAGGTAGATGACAGGGACTTTTGGAGATGGCGCAGTCGGGGCAGCCTTGCATGAACCTTCTCACATCCCTGGTCATATTGGGGCACCAGAAGCGGTCTCATAGCAGCGAGAGAGTGGCGTTGGCCGGGCTGAGTTTCCGGGAAAAGTAGGCGCATGAATGGAGTTTGGGAGGCGTCCCCTGCTGCTGAGACAGTACCGCTCCGACACCTGTTGTGGAGGCATCCACTTCCACGATGAAGGGCAACCTTGGATAGGGGTAAACAAGGAGTGGTGAAGGCGTGCTTGTTAGGGTTCCAAGATAGAGATTTAGCTTTACCTTTAAGTAAGTCAGTGAGGGGACTGGTGATTGTGCTGTAATTGGAGATGAACCGGCGATAGAAATTGGATAATCCTAGGAATTTTTGGAGTTCCTTGATACTGGAGGGAAGGGGCCAGGAAGTGATTGCCTCCACCTTCCCCTTGTCCATGCGAATGCCACCACTGTTAATGACATACCCGAGGAAGTGGACTGTGGACTGGTGGAAGGTGCATTTCTCGGCCTTGAGGTATAGGTGGAACTCCCTTGAACATTGGAGGACCTCCGCAACGTGTTGGTGATGTTCGGCCAAGCTCCGGGAGTAAATGAGGATGTCGTCAATGTAGACGAGCAGAGACAGGAGGTAAGGAACAAAAGGTAAGTATTGTAATGTTTATACTCAGCATGATGGTCGCAGGAGTAGAGTCCATGTCGTGTGTACGAGATCGGACAAGGAGGGAACTGTGGCATGTGCTTTTATGCTGGGGTGGATGACGGTGGTGATGAGGTGCAGGTGAGCATGATTAGAACTCAGATGATGCGGATCGTTGTGACTGCCGGAGGGGAGAGCCTGGCCAATCTATGACAGCTACAACACCGTGTCGTTTTTTACCACCAAGATGCTGTTTTTGAGTGTAATTTATTCCATAACGGACGCGAACAATAACTCTCCCGAGGAAATTAATTGTAAACAAAGGACTATGCATCTTTATTACAACGTTATTGTTTTGTTGTGGCTCGTTATTACAGTGATAATGTAAGTAGTACTTTATTATTCTGCATGTTTTGATGTGTGCTGCTTACACAAATGTAGTAAATACATTCCTTATAAGCTTTCAATCGAAAAACAGCTATCTGTCATTGATGCTTGAGACTTAGACCTTCAGAATTATATATAGTTTGTCAAGATTAACTTAGTCCCATTTCATTTAATCTATTTGAAAACAATGACACGTGCAAACAAAGAACGTTCAGTACGCTGGGCGTCCTGCTGCGAGTTAACATGTTAACCCTCTAAGCGCCAAAGTCGGAAAAATTGCGACAAGACGTCATACTTCATGAAATGGGCTGTAGTTCCTAATCTGGTGTAATGGCTCATTTGTATTCCCTTCCACTAGATGGCAGACATGTAGTACTTCGATTCTAGACCAAAATTGTTTGAGGAAATAGCAGAGTAAGTGAGCTATCGTGTCATTGATGCGGAAGCAATTCAGTTCATAGCGTGTGAGTAAATTGTGAGATTTGTGAGAGAAAATCGCCAAACGGCTAATAAAAAGTTGTACTGTGAGGATGTGTTGCAAATGTCATTCGCCGATTCTGACTCTGAAGGGGAATATTTGCCTTTTGGAAATGACGATCGGCCGTCTAATGATCGCGCTTCTCCAATGGTGCCATGGTGCCGCGCGCAAGGCGCGATGGTTCACAAAGCACAAACAAGTGATCATTTCAACACTTTGCCCAACGGGGATGGGGGTGGC
This sequence comes from Barbus barbus, assembly GCF_936440315.1. Classification (NCBI taxonomy): domain Eukaryota; kingdom Metazoa; phylum Chordata; class Actinopteri; order Cypriniformes; family Cyprinidae; genus Barbus; species Barbus barbus. The sequence goes on from NC_136756.1 coordinate 358,364, forward strand.
AGGGGTGGACGTGGTCTTAGTGTCCATAGGAGAGCTGTTGATCTCTGATGATCGGCCAGATTGCGCTGTTTGTTCTGATCGCGCGCGCTCTAAGGGCTGCCGGCAGGCAGTACAGGTGCAGTCAGTTTGGGGTAGATCTGTGCACTGTGCCATACAATGAGAGGTACCATACTTTCAAGAACTATAAACTGTCACATAGATACCTGATTGGACAGATAGCTGGTCAACTGATCAAAAAATAGGCACATGTATTTTACTATGGCACAGTAATATAGTAATAATTTACTACTTTCTCCTGTTTTACTGTTGATTTCCTCTTTTCCTGATCATTTGGAATGAGGATAAAAGGACAAAAAAGCAACAACAACATGCAAATAAGTTCAAACATCCATTCAATATCTATTATTTCCTGAATATTACTGATGAACTGATCAAAAAGTAGGCTACTGTTCACATGCGTTTTACTACTATATAGTATAGCAATATAGTAATAATTTAGTACTTTCTCCTGTTTTACTGTTGATTTCCTCTTTTCCTGATCATTTGGAATGAGGATAAAAAGACAAAAAAACAACAACAACATGCAAATAAGTTCAAACATCCATTCAATATCTATTATTTCCTGAATATTACTGATGAACTGATCAAAAAGTAGGCTAATGTTCACATGCGTTTTACTACTATATAGTATAGTAATATAGTAATAATTTAGTACTTTCTCCTGTTTTATTGTTGGTTTCCTCTTTTCTGATCATTTGGAATGAGGAGAAAAAGACCAAAAAACAAACAAAAAAATCAAACATCAATTCAATATCTACTATTTCCTAAATATTATGAAATTCAAGAGGGCCGCCCCTGATGACGTCATAATATGCAAATTAGATGAGTATATTTACACCCCACATAAACTTACGGTCATGCCCAACATTTTTCTAATTTACAGTAGATCTCTATCTTTAAGCCATTTCAAGCCACAAGCTTTTGAAATCTTGATGTCAAAATCCAGCATTTTTTCCAAAAAACCCTGGCGCCTAAAGGGTTAATAAATTAATACATTTTCCATAGTGTCTTCATTTAAATAATCAACTGCCACTATGGTGGAGAAAGAAAGAGAGAGAGGAGAGCCGACAGCAGCTCAATTTTGGGGCTGAGGGGGTACAGTAGCTCCAACAACAAATAAACAGATCTAAAAGCTACTGAATTTGCTGCCGTGTGTCACAGATCAGCCAGGCTCCACCAACAATCCATCAAAATGATCTCAGTCACCTGTATACTGATTCAAGGCACCTGCACCTTATTGGCACCCAGTCACTCCAGCACTACTTAAGCACACACCCCACTCCAGTCAGTTGTCCGATTTCTTTTATATGAAGTGGATTCTCTTATTCTCTTTGCTACCACGTACCTGCTACTAACCGATTTTGTGTACTTACCTCCTGTTCCACTCCCTTGTTGGTTCCCTGGATCTCCATCGTCTGCTCCACTCTGTTGATCATCCTACCTATCCTCCTCCGGCATGCTGGGGTGTGTGTTGCTCCTCCACATCCACAAGTTCCTGGCAAGACAAAACCACATCAGCATATCCTTTCTCCATTGCATGAAGTATCTGAGACTTTACTCATCTCCCCTGACTGCTTACCCCTTGCTGAATTCAATAAACCATTCCATTGTACATTAATTCTCTGTGTCCAGTCTGCTTCCATAACACCGTGGCAGGCAATTTTTTTTATTTTCTGGAATTGCAGCTTCTGACATGGTAGCTAGGATACTGATATTTTAGTACACATTTACACTTGGTTATTTGGCTCTGCAGACAACGCCGTCTTTCATTTTGCACAGCTATTCCCTGTATCGACTGCCATAGTTTGACCGAACGTCTCACCACAATCATCCCTTTATATACTTTCCTAAGCATTTACTACCTAATGGTTTGGTTTGGTCAGGTGATGGACCTTTGGATAATATAATAAAAAAACCTAACGACCATCAGTGTAATGACAATGTATTTTCTTTGCATTAAAGCACTTAATTCAGCTTAATTTAACACTGGGTTTTATTACAATTTAAGAATAATATTCATACAGACTAAGATGTAAAGAATTGTGAACTACCAAAATTGATAAGATATAGCTAATAGTGGTCTAGACCAACCTTACAAAATTATGACTTACAGAAGATATACTTAACTAAGAATGTTTCGGGAAACACATATTAATGATAAGGTATAGCTTAAGGTATAACTTAAGAACAACGTAGCGTTAAGAAGGTTTTGGGAAACGCAGACCAGGACTCTTCCTAGAGTTGGCCTCCTGGCAAAACTGAGCTGTTGATGGAGAAGGGCTTTGGTTAGAGTGATGACCAAAAAGCTGATAGCCACTCTAGTTGAGCTTCATGATCATACGTGGAGACAGGAGAAGCCTGCAGAAGGACAAACATCACTGCAACACTCCATCAATTTGGGTTTTATGCTGGTGTGGCCAAACTCAATCCTCTCCTCAATGAAGACACATGAAACACACTTGGAATTTGCAAAAAAGCACCTAAAGGACTCTCAGACTGTGAGAAACAAGATTCTCTGGTCTGATGAACCTCTAAGCATCATGTTTGAAGGAAACTAGCTCTGCTCATCACCTGCAGAGTACCATCCCAACAGTAAAGTGTGCTTTGGGGCTCTTTTTTCAGCGGTAGGGACTGATGGACTCGTTAGAGTAGAAGAAAAGCTCAGTGCACCAAAATATAGAGATAGCCTTAATGAAAACCCAGTCCAGAGAATTCAGAACCTCAGACTGGGTAGAAGGTTCACCTTCCAACAGGGCAACTACTCTAAGCACACAGCAAGAGTGGCTTATCGACAAGTCTCTAAATGTCCTTGAGTGGCCCAGCCAGAACCTGAGCTTGAACCCAATCAAATATGTCTGGAGAATCCTGAAAATGTGTGTCTGTCCCCATCCAACCTGATAGAGCTTGAGAGGTGAAGAGGTGAGGAGCAGAGGTGGACAATCCAGGGGTCAGAAAGTAAAAGTCCTGCCATATGTTTATTCCACCCATGAACTCAGCAGCTGATTTCACCAGAGGAGGAACCAAGCCATTCCTTTCAAGTCACAAGCAAGTCTCAAGTCAAATCCCAAGTCCTCAAAGAGTTAAAGATAATGAGATAATTAAGAGACTAATTAAATGATGATTGTGCATTAGTGATGAACACCTGCTGTTATTGAAAATTACAGAGGATCAGATGTTGATGTTTTATTGGTTAAAATGATGCCACCATCATGGAGATCAGTGTTTGCGTTAGTTGGGCTCTTGACCTTTTTTTAATACTTCAAAGTAATTTACTTCTGAGCAATTGCAATATTGCTTCACAGCAAACATTTGTGCATTGTTGAATTAAATACTTGAGGTAGGAGATTAGCTTACATTTTCTGCTTTTAAATCATTAGAATGAACATCATGAAGGTGTCTTGCTTTGGTTTATTGATTGATATTCTGCTATTACTGAACTGTGAGAAAAAAGAAAAAAATGTTATATTAAACAAATGCCACTGTAGTGTTTAAATATTGGGGGAAGAACTGTATCAGTCAAGCTTTTAGACATGAACCCTTGTCATACATTCCCCAACAGTGGTGATGATAATTATTCATACTGCAGTGCATGATGGGAGTTTTTACTATGGTATTACACAGCATGCATTGCAGCATGAAGCATTTTGTTGGTTGTAACCATTGTTGAGATTCATATGCTGGTTCTTGATGTCTGTGTGTGTAATTAGAACAAGAGTTCAAATATTTATATGCTTTATGTACAGTAGATTTAAAATTAATTATAACTATTAGATCAACACTTTACTTGCAGGCTGTAGCTTCACAGGATTGATTATTCAAAACTTAAACATAAAAAAAATATATATATTAGATGTAATCAGGCCAGCTATAAAAGCATAGCTGCTCACTACATAGCACTGATCTCTCTGCTTTATAACCCTACATGCATTGCTACAGAGAGATATCTAACACTGGAGTCAAGGGTCAAGAGCTCAACTAAAGCAAACACTGGTCTCCATGATGGTGGCATCATTTTAACCAATAAAACATCAACATCTGATCCTCTGTCATTCTCAGTAACAACAGGTGTTCATCACTAATGCACAATCATCATTTAATTAGTCACTTAATTATCTCATTAACTTTAACTCTTTGAGGACTTGGGATTTCAACAAAGTATTGAGCAAAGGCTGTGAATGCTTATGTACGTGTGATTTTTTCATTTTTTATTTTTAATAAATTGAATTAATGCCAACTCCAATACTTACAGGATTTTGCTGTTTTCTTTCTTGATTTTACGGTGAAATACCGGCAGCTGTGGTTGTCAGTAATCCACTGTTTTTATTTATTTATTTATTTTTATTTATTGTGTATTTCTGTTAAAATTATATATATATATATATTTTTTCATCTCACACATTTAACCCATTTAATTCCACAGCAAAATCCTCAGTTTTAAAGTGCACTTCTATGTGTCCACAATACAGAGTGTTGAAGTAACACTGAAGCAGTTCTTAATTAGTGAAAGAATGAAGTGACTAATTAAATGAGGATTGAGCTTTATTGATGAACACCTGCTGTTAACAAGTTGTATCACAGAAGGAAAGAGAAACAAGAGCAGAGAAACAAAACTTACAGCCAAAGCCAAAGATTAAATCAACTGAAATAAAACAACACATCAAATTTTTTAAGATCTCAGCAGAGGGTGATTAAACAACTCCCCAAACAGCATCATCAGCTTCTTATTACAAACCACTTTGACTTTATTTCTGTCATATGTGTACAAAAGCTCTCTGCTTTCATTTGAAATCACCATATTGGAGATCTGTGGTTGCTTTAGTTGGGCTCTTGAACCTTGACTTTTTAAAGCTAGTTTTTATTTAGTTTATTTAGTTAACTGTGTTTATTAAGTACAGTTTTTAAAACAAGAAAAGCTAAAATAATCTATAATCAGATGAGACTGATGTTTATGATGTCAAGACCATCATGATCTAATCTAATTCACTGATATTCCCCAATGTTTAACACTAGAACTCCCAGAGAGCAGCCATTTGGCTTTTCTACCTATAAAACCCGCAGGACAGCCGATGGGCTGGAAGGCTTTAGGCTAATATCCTTAATCAGCTGTGAACAGTTGCTTTTGTTATGTAAACAATGTGGGGCCATGCTGAGCCACTTCAAGGAAACTTGTGTTTCACTTTGCCATCTTAGGGAGAAATCAACACACATGTTTTTTTTTCCTTTGTTGCTGAGATTTATTGATAAAAACAGTACAAAATAAAATAAAAAAGAAACCAACCATTTGTACACATATTTACAAATAATATTAAAAAGTGAGTGAGTACATTCCAGCAATCACTCACAATCCTGGCACTGCCATGGTATCTCCCGTCTGCATTTACCACATGTGTATCTGTAGCAGTGAACACATCGCACAGTGGCATGATTGTTCTTGCATTGGTGTTTGACTGACACATGGCTCTTTTTCCAGGGCTAGGTGTGGAGGGTTGTGTCCGAAGCAATTGTTCTTTTCTTGCCTTCTTCGCACACATATGAGAGTTAGCCAACTCTCTTGCAAGCTCCACCAGGAAGTCCATCCGTCTTTCCTGCCTTCCGGTGCATGCTTGATACAGCACATGTGCATTCAGTGCTGCCATGTCAATCATGTTATAGAACACGGCAACTGGCCAGCGCCGTGTCCCTGTGCGGACAGTGTACTCCCGCACCATCTGGTCCATCACATCCACGCCGCACTTTGTGGTGTTGTAAAGGGTGACAGTGTTTGGCTTCCTTTTGGTGGTATTATCAGTCTGAATCACGCTGTGCATGCTGCTAAGAATGTAGACGGTCTTCTTCCGTTTGGGCGCATACGCCGTCAGCGTAGCAGCAGTGGTTGAAAACACCTAATAAATAAGATAAATTGTTATTTTCATAGCACTTTTACACACAATGACACAATGACACACTTGGCGGTGTTGATTCTAAAAATTAGAAACACATAAACATAGAACCACAAAAGACCTGCAACATACCTGAGTGGTGAATTCATTGCGATCTGTGTGTCTAGCGGATTGAGGGATTTCCCGGCGAATCTTGTTGACTGTGCCGAGGATGGTGGCTCCGGCTAAGAAGTTTATGCGCAAGTGACAGCGATGTGAAGAAATTGTCCGTGGTAACATTTCTGCCCTTGTCTAGGAATGGTTCCATCAGCCTCATCACTACATTTTCAGACAGTCTCTCTCCACTGGGACGACTAGGGTCTTTGCCAAGATATGGGAGGACATTACAAATGTACTTGGATTTTAGGTCGCAAGCCACCCAAAACTTGATCCCAAACTTGTCAGGCTAATTCATACCTGTTTACACCTGGGCAAGACCCTACATGCCAATGTGAGACATATTCAATGAAGTTCTCTGCTTTTAGCAGCCCTGCCTCCCCCACACATACAAACAAGCCACCAGCAACCATTCACACACACACCCCCAACCCCCCTGCAGATTGCTCAGGTAATGACCACATTTACACATGAATTGATGCTAATGATAGCCAAAAGACTAGCCAGTTAGCATCCACTTGGCTAAAGGAGGGTTAAAAAACTCTGGGATTTCTAGTGTTAATCTGTTGTTAAATATGTGATATGTTAATATACTTAAATTGCACCGCCGATACTACAGCAATCAAATGTTGTGAAACAGTTTTAAGCACAATATGCACAGATCAGAATCAGAAGAATCAGAATGAGCTTTATTGGCCAAGTATGTTTGCACATACAAGGAATTTGTTATAGTGACAGAAGCTCCACAGTGCAACAGAAAGACAGCAACAGGACATGACACAGATAATAACAGAATAGTAAACAAATATACAAATAGGCAATGTACAAAACAGCAAAACACAATATATAATAGACAATTATGTGTGTACATGTCTGATATGTACAAATATGTGCAAGTATGCGTAAATATGTGTGGTGAATAAATGATAGACTTGTGTGTTCTGCGTTTTAATGTCAAGTGTTCATGAGATGGATTGCCTGAGGGAAGAAACTGTTTCTGTGTCTGGTGGTTCTGGTGCTCAGAGCTCTGTAGCGTCGACCAGACGGTAACAGTTCAAAGAGGGAGTGTGCTGGATGTGAGGAGTCCAGAGTGATTTTACCAGCCTTTTGCTTGCTCTGGATAAGTACAGTTCTTGGAGAGTGGGGAGGGTTGTACCAATGATTCACTCAGCAGTCCAGACTACCCTCCATCAGATTTGGTAGCTGAGCTGAACCACACAGTTATTGAAGTGCAGAGGATGGATTCATGATGGCAGAGTAGAACTGTTTCAGTAAGTCCTGTGGCAGGTTGCATTTCCTCAGCTGGAGAAAGAAGTACAACCTCTGCTGTGCCTTTCTCACAATAGAGTCAATGTGATTGTCCCACTTCAGGTCCTGAGAAATTGTGGTGCCCAGGAATCTGAATGAATCCACTGCAGTCACAGTGCTGTTCATGATGGTTAGTGGGGGGAGGGCAGGGGGTTTCTCCTGAAGTCCACGATCATCTCCACAGTTTTGAGCGTGTTAAGCTCCAGATTGTTAAGACAGCACCAGACAGCCAGCTCCTTAACCTCCTGTCTGTAAGCAGACTCGTCACTGTCCTGAATGAGGCCGATGACTGTTGTGTCATCTGCAAACTTCAGGAGCTTGACAGAGGGGTCTTTAGATGTGCAGTCATTCGTGTAAACGGAGAAGAGTAGTGGGGAGAGAACGCCGCCCTGAGGAGCTCCAGTGCTGATTGTACGGGTGCTGGATGTGTATTTTCCCATCCTCACTAGCTGCTGCCTGTCTGTCAGGAAGCTGTTGATGTCAGTTTGTTCTGAAGGGTGTCTGTGATGATGGTGTTAAAAGCAGAGCTGAAGTCCACAAACAGGATCCTCACATAAGTCCCTGGTCTGTCCAGATGCTGCAGGGTGAAGTGTAGTCCCATATTGACTGCATCATCCACAGACCTGTTTGCTCTGTAGGCAAACTGCAGGGGGTCCAGTAAGGGTCCAGTGATGTCCTTCAGATAAGCCAAAACCAGTTTTTTGAATGATTACATGGCCACAGACATTAGAGCCACAGGTCTGTAGTCATTAAGTCCAGTAATTTTGTGTTTCTTTGGGACGGGGATGATGGTGGAGCGTTTGAAGCATGAGGGGACTTCGCACAGCTCCAGTGATCTGTTGAAGATCTGTGTGAAGATGGGGGCCAGCTGGTCAGCACAGGTTTTTAGGCAGGCTGGTGTCACTCCATCTGGGCCCGGTGCTTTCCTTCTTTTGTTCTTTCTGAAGACCTGGTGCACATGTTCTTCGCTGATTTGAATTGTAGGTGTGGGGGAGAGGGGTTTGCTGGAGGTATTAATGGTTGTGTGGAGAGGTGTTCTGAGCGGGTGTGGGGTGGTTTTTCAAACCTACAGTAAAAGTAATTTAAATTGTCAGCCAGTTGTTGATTCTCCACAGTGCTGGGGGATGGTGTCTTGTAATTGGTGATGTCTTTCATGCCTTTCCACACTGAAGCAGGATCACTGGAAGAGAATTTGTTCATTAGCTTGTCAGAATAATTCCTCTTTGCCACTCTGATCTCCTTTTCCAGTGTGTATTTGGCCTGTTTGTACAATACTTTATCCCCCTTTCTGTAAGCATCTTCTTTGGCCTGACGGAGCAGTCTGGGTTTTGCAGTGAACCATGGTTTGCCGTTGTTGTAGATTAAATGAGTCCTGGATGCGTCCACATATCCTCACAGAAACTGATATAAGATGCTCCAGTCCCTGTGAGCTCGTCCAGGTCAGTAGCTACAGATTCAAAAACAGTCCAATCAGTAAGGTCAAAACAGGCTTATAAATCCCGCTCTGTTTCATTAGTCCATCTTTTAAAAGTTCTTAATATAGGCTTTGAAGATTTAAGTTTCTGCCTGTAGGTCGGAATAAGATGAACCAAACAGTGATCAGAGAGTCCTAAAGCTGCTCGTCGAACTGAGTTATATGCGCCCTTTATTGTTGTGTAACAGTGATCCAATATGTTACTGTCTCTGGTGGGACATGTGATGTGCTGTCTGTATTTTGGCAGTTTGCGGGAGAGATTTGCTTTATTAAAGTCCCCGAGAATGATTAAGACAGAGTCTGCATGTTGTTGTTCTGTCTGTGATCTGATCAGCAAATTTCTGTAAAGCTGTGCTCACGTGCGCTTGCGGTGGAATGTAGACACTAGAACAGCTTGCAATTGATGAAGAGCGTTTCTAGATCTGAACAGCACATCTTCTTTAACACAGTTACATCTTTACACCACCTCTCATTGATGTAAAAGCACATCCCGCCGTCGCGCGATTTCCCCGTTGATTCTAGTTCACGATCCAATCCGATCAGCTGAAAATTAGGCAGATGAAGCGCGCTGTCCAGAATGTCGTCATTCAGACAGGTTTCCGTGAAACACAAAGCAGCAGAGTTTGAAAAACCCTTGTTTGTCCGGGAGAGCAGAAGTTCGTCCGTTTTGTTGGGTAGAGAGCGGAGATAGCCATGGATGCTCAGATGGATCCCCCGCCTGCGCCTCCTGAAGCGTTTGACCAGAGCTACGGCTCCACCAACAACAATGTCCAGCAAAACGTCCGAGTAGTCCAAATCCGGTAGAAGATTTTGTGGTTTGTTCTGCCGAATGTTCAGCAGGTCATCCCTGGTAAAACTTTATTGTATTTGAGTAACAAAAACAGGAAAAACAAACAAAAACAATACAAACACTGAAGAGCAATGCACAATAGCTGCCATCTGTGGCGCCATCTTGTTATAGACAGTACACAAATAAATGTATTGATCTACGGGGGAACTTAAACACACACAGACATAAACAATCAGTGTTTGACTATCAAAATTGGAGACAATCAAAAATGAATAAAAAAAATTAAATAAAAAAATCGGTTCAACTCTGAACATCTCAAAACAGTCTATTGAAAAGTCACAACCAAAACAACACCAAAATAAAAGCAAATAAAGGAAATAGTAAGAACATTCAGCTTCATAATTCATTCATGCCGCAATGCATGCTGGGAGTTTTGTACTGCACCCAGCATGCTTTGTGGCATGAATTGTTTTTTTTAATTTATTGATAGTCACCATTGTTGAGGTTAGTAATAAGTGGAGCTGGTAATGCTCTTTGTGGAGTTGTTTAATCATCCTCTGCTGTTTTATTTCAGTTGATTTAATTTAAGGTTGTGGCTGTATGTCAGTAATATTTTTCTTTCTGGTTCTTTCCTTCAGTGATTGTGTTTGTTAACAGCAGGTATTCATCAATGTCTGAATTCACTCATATGTTCTCAATCACTCTGTCTAAAGGACTACATAGTGAACTAATGTAGGAACTAGTAGGGTGTGTTTTGAGACGCATTCTATGAGTGTCAAACCTCAGGCTACTTTCTCAAAAACAAAGGTTAGATCTATTACAGTTATTCATTGTATATAGTAAGGAAACTTTCTATTAATCATTTAACAGGTTTTTACTGTGGCATTTTTACAGTATTGTAGGATTTTAACTACATATCTTTATTTTAGTTTTTAGGGAATCACTCTTAAGATTGGATATTTACATGATTAATTGATATTAATCAGAATGTCCAACTTATACCTTGTTAACGATACCTTATTAACGACTTGTCCAGCAAGCAGTAAAATCAGCACGTTATTTTTTAAACAATTTTGTTTATCTTTTCGCGGCCAATGAGAACACAATCAAAATAGTTAATTACCAAATTCATGAGCATAGGTAACGCAATCTTTATGGCAAGTAATTAAGATTTGAAAAATCACATAGCAACAGAAAAGAGATTTCTTAATAGAATCAAAGTTTATTTACTACTCTAACACAATACTAAACTAGACAACACAAAACGGAAGACGTAAACAAACACACATATATTCGTTGCAATGGGTTGTTTTGATCTGAAGAGAGTCTTAGGTTCTAATGCTCGTTTTCAACCTGAGGGAAATCACACACTCATGAACTCTTGTACCTTTACTCTGAAAAGATAAATACACCCAGTTTCAGCAGATTTTAGGAGATTTTGCTTTACTGTCTGTGCTTTCGATCGAGCTCAGTCTTTTTCCGGTTGAAGACGGACCGTGCGTTGATTGGCGGCTTGGTAGGTCGTTGTCACGAGAACACTCTTCAGTGGTTGGTTGGTTTCGTTCTAACTTGGTGATGCTCTCAGGAAGTCGTTTCAGTTCTTTGGCTTCAGATGTTAGTTTCTCTCAAAGTTTAACTGAGTCTTTGGATGTTATTGCAATGCTCGGCCGTGATGTTAGTAGCAAAGAATACTTTGCAGCGCGTGAGCAAGCGAGAGACGAGCAAGGTGAGCTTAAGCTCTTCTTTTCAGTTTCCAACTCCAACTCTCACTTCTCTGAAGAGTATCTGTTTTTAACGGCCCAATTTGGGATCTGCCCCCCGGGCGACTGACCCAATCAGATTCTTCCTCTGGGGCGGAGCCCCGCCCTGCACAGCCTCCTTTCCGTGCATAAATTATCCATTCGGTTATTTTATCACAGGAAAAACTTATTGACAGCAGATCTCTATTTGTATTGTAATCATGCATTGATGAGAACAGATCATTTTCATTCACACCATACTATTCATGAACTTATCTTTCGTCTGACACCACACACCCACGTATTTGATATGCACAAAAATACATATATCCTTTGTATTCATTACGTGGTTAATGCATCGATTAAAAGATCCTAAATTCTAAATAAACACACTGAGCATGTGAACTGAACATCTAGGTATCAGTTAAAGTTATACATTCTGGAAAAAGATTACCATAAGTTCAAAATAACACAACAAGCTTTCACGTCACAAAAACATACTTAATATATGCTGTAAATATATGGTATATAGTGTTTTTGTTTTCAAGTATAATTTGTTTCAATAGCAGAAACTTAGTACAACTTGTTCCTTTTTTTTTTTTAAACAAAATACTTGAGCAAGGCGTTTTACTCTGTGTCTGTTAGAGGGCAACAGAAAAGGCGTGTCCCCCCCTCCTTGGGGAGAAGCGCGAGGTCGTGGGAAGGTCACTTTCGTGGGGATCTTGGAGTTGTCTCCGTCAGAGTCGGCTGTGAAATCTTCTTCTTCCAGACACTTTTCATGACTTACTGCAAACTTAATGGAGAGAGATTAGGGAGTATATGGCGCCACTTTTTTTCAAGTCTTTGTCGTGTCCGACTTTATTTATGATAAAACGATCGCGAACAGTGAAGGTGCTCTCCTTTAAAGAAATCCAGATGTTCCTCTCCAATATATCCTGGGTTTTATGGTCTCAGGAGATAAGGCGGTTCAGGGCAGGAGACGGCCAGCCAGTCACGTGCTGGGAGTGGGCTGTCTTATTTCGGCTCCGGAGTGTTTGGACCTTAGGTGTGTGTGTCCTTGTTCAGCCAGGTTTTCTACAGTATTTTACCATTAAAATCATGATTATTCTTTACAGTGTAGAAATAAATGAAAGTTCGGAAAATTACTCTCTACTTGAGAGTTTTTGACTAAATTGGTGTTACTTTTAGGACAATTATCCATCTCCATATAAATATGATGAACCGGCAAGACGTAAAGTAAGGCTTACTGATTTACACATACAACTATTACAATTGAAACATATCTCACCATCGAGCTCAAAGCTACACATTCAGTAAAGTCTGAGGTTGTTAAAAGTTCCATGATCTTGAAAAAGCTACAGACACAAAACATAAAATAATTTTGTGAGATCAAAAACTCTATGTATCTCAAGAGACCAAACCACTAAGAAAATTGCCATATGAATACAGACAATTTCACTAGTGGGTACTTGTGTATATTTTTTTGAAAACGTTGAATTATAAATTACTTTTTCCTTATGCCACTAGATTTAGACCTCTTGTTCAAGATAGCTGGTGACGATATTCACATTTTATTTGTCATACCAAAGACTGTTTCCGTTTACTATTAAATATTAGGCCTATGTGTACTACCCTTCGGTCATAAGCATAAGCATCTGCCGCTTGCTTAAATTTTTCTATTTTTGGCAGATTTAGTAAAGGGACTATGTTGACTTGTTGTAATGCGATCACAATTAAGAACCATAACATTAAACTACATACCCTTGAAAAGGTCATAGATGTAGTCTTTTATACAGGAAATATGTTTATACAATAGAAATGTGAATAAGTAAAACAAATGTTGATTTTGATGGACAGCCCCCTCTAGCTGATGCCACTTTATACCTTTTTCATTGTTTTTGTACAGTTTTCAGATGAAGACTATTCTCAGAGTTTGGGCAAACATGCCTGCGAGTGCTCTCAGGAAAACATGAACAAATACAAGTAACAAGTGACATGACATACGACCAAGTAAGGTGACTCATACTCGGAATTTGTGCTCTGCATTTAACCCATCCAAGGTGCACACACACACACCGTGAACACACACCCGGAGCAGTGGGCAGCCATTCATGCTGCGGCACCCAGGGAGCAGTTGGGGGTCCGGTGCCTTGCTCAAGGGCACCTCAGTCATGTTATTGAAGGTGGGGGGGCATTGTACATTCACTCCCCCCTCCTACAATTCCTGCTGGACTGAGACTCAAACTCGCAACCTGTTGATTACGAGACTGTGGTGTACTTTAGAGCTTTTTCTGGTCTGTCTACAAAGAGGCCACACAATACAAGGTTTCAATCTTACTATGGAAACACTTTTTTCTTTGTACGCATCTCTAAAACATGATTTTAATAAATCACTGTTGTTTTAAGTGAAGTGAAGTGACATACTGCCAAGTATGGTGACCCATACTCAGAATTCGTGCTCTGCATTTAACCCATCCAACATGCACACACACAGCAGTGAACACACACACCCCGTGAACACACACCCGGAGCAGTGGGCAGCCATTTATGCTGCGGCGCCCGGGGAGCAGTTGGGGGTTCGGTGCCTTGCTCAAGGGCACCTCAGTCATGGTATTGAGGGTGGAGAGAGCGCTGGACATTCACCCCCCCCAATCCCTGCTGGCCCGAGACTCGAACCCACAACCTTTGGATTATGAGTCCGACTCTCTAACCATTAGGCCACAACTTCCCCCTTTAAGCGATGATTCAGTCACTTTAATTCAGTCGTTGTGGCAACTATATTCACGAATAATGTGTTTTATGCCTTTTATATGTGTTTTATGTAGTGGTCGACCGATGTGGGTATTTTGACAGCCGATGCCGATGCCATTATATTGGAAAGCAGGGTGGCTGATGGCCGATATAAAGCCAAACTTAATTTATATTTAAGAAATTTGAAATAATTTGAAAATGGATAAAAAATAAATGCGTAAAATAAACATACTTTAGAAGACAAAGTATTTTTATAAGTTTTTTACTAATAAAACTATAATAAAAAAGGAAGAAAACACTATAACCAACAGGGCACTCAGTATTATGGGAAGTCTGATTCTGGCTTGTTAACAATTCCTGTAACTGGCTTTTTCTTCTGTGGCACCAAAACTCTTAGACAGGCTGAATCCTTTAGTGTTTTTAAATCTTCTCTTAAAACGTATTTTTTCGGTTAGCATATTTGTAGGGTTTTTTTCTCTCTTTTTTTTTTTCTCTTATTTTCAATGTATTTTTTCTGTATGTCTGGGTAAAGGCGCTATATAAAATGAAGTTTTATTATTATTATTACTGGGGCAGCTGTGGCCTAATGGTTAGAAAGTCAGACTTGTAACCCAAAGGTTGCAGGTTCGATTCCCAGGGAGGTGGGGGAGTGAATAACCAGCGCTTTCTACACCCTCAATACCACGACTGAGGTGAGACCCTTGAGCGAGGCACCGATCCCCCAACTGCTCCCCGGGCACCGCAACATGCGTATTTGCTGAACTCTGATGGCAAATTAGATTTTTATTTTTTTTTATTGTGTTTTCTCGCCTACTCTTTTATGAGTATTGAGTTTTTGGACATACTTCTTTCTTCACATACTGGTATCTCCTACTGTACAAACGGTTCGGTTGTGTCTGTGTCCCGGACGATTTTGACCAATCACAAAGTTACAGCGTGGCAGCGATGTCACGAGAGGAGGCGGAGCTAAAAATCGCAGGGAGAGATAGACGCAGAGCACATGAGAAGACGGAGAGTTCAGCAGCTTCATTCTATTTAGTTCAGCGTTTCTGTAAGACGTTGACTTCAAGTTTATACTGGGTTACAGTGTGCGTACATGTGAAAATCCACACATGTATACCTAAAGTCTTCAGTAAATCCAACATCATCCAACTCTGTTGTGTACCTCTCTTCAATTAAGAAATCATCTCACTCAGTTCTGACAGACTGCCTGCTGTGTTTCACACCTCCAAGATTAATACACCATCGAACCCTCCGTTTCAAGTGGTCCTTCGAGCCGGATAGTGAATCATAGTAGAGAGATGACATCCCGTTCTGAGTCAGATCCTCCTGTTGTCCGACCTAGGCGACAAATAAGGCCGCCTGCACATCTAACAGGCTATCAAGTCCATGGATCAGACTCTATGAAGAGAACGCAATCAGCTACATGGATGAATGAAGCTGGAATGGAAGCAGCTGCATTCGTGTCAGAGAACGCATCACGATCGTCTTCTCCAAAGAGTCAGCCCTCATACGCTGATGATCTAGTTGTCCAAGATGTATGGCCAGAGCCATATGGAGAAGCGTCACCAGAGCCCCGGGAGCGCTACCTTCAAGTTCAGCAGTTGTATGATATAAAGTCTATGTGGTTCGAGATTAAGAAGGATAATGATGAGCTTCGCAGCCACATTTTACCAGAGATCCTGTCCACGCTGCAAGGGCTCAAGGCAGAGAACGCTTCGCTGAAGCAGGAGATACAGAAGTTTAGCACCAGCTTTGAGACTCCTCGTCGATCAGTGACACCAGTACCAGCCCCTCGCACCCATGTGCCACCATCCGTCTGTGCTCATAAAGTTTCTCCACCCCAGCCTGCCCAGTGCAAGCATCTGTTGAGACAGATGGAGGGCCTTGCGATTTCACCCAGGACGCCACCTGCTGATGAGACTTGTCATACCCCCCTTAAGAGGTCATATACCTACTCAGCCCAGCCGGCATACGATACCGCGACTCCTGGTCTCAGACACAGTCTACCCTCATGTCCACAGGTGACGCCTAGAACGGAGATGCTGCACACCCAAGAGCAGATATATCGAGGACCAAAGCCTACTATCCCTAGTCTGACAGCAGCTGACCCCAGACAGTTTTCCAGACTACGGATGGCACTAGACAACCTTCTACCAGCAGATGCGAGTGAGAGCTTCAAGTATCAGATACTGACTGATCATCTGGAACTAGAAGAGGCCTTACTAGTGGCGGACTCCTACTGTAACGCAGTGAGACCATATACAGACACGATGCAAGCTCTTGTGAAGATGTATGGTCAGCCCCACAAGATTGTCCTGAGGAGTATTGCTGAAGTATTGGAAGGTCCCAATCTCAAGTCAGGCGACGTGAAAGCGTTCAAGCTCTTTGCCCTTCGAGTGCGCTCATTAGTGAGTATGTTAGAGCAGCTGGGTTCAGAGGGAGTAGCCGAATTAGAGTGTGGTTCACATGTGTTCAGACTCCAAGGCAATCTTCCCCATGAGCTCCAGATCAGCTTTAAGAGATACGTTCACCCGTCTAGGATTACAGTTCCTACCCTTCTTGACTTTGCAAACTGGTTAGAGTACGAGCTACAGGTTCAAGATGACACTGCCAAATCAGTCACGTATGCTCTACCCTTTCCTGGCAGGAAAAGAGAAGGTCGTCATGACATCAAGCCTCCAGGCAGATCTACGAGCATCCTGCTGGGAGCGGAGAAGCCCACTGTTGACAATGAATGCAGAGCACCGGCACCGGAGTCCAGGCCCAACTCGGTCAAGTACAGAGAAAAGTCACATGCCTACTGTCCTTATTGTGACAATGCTAGTCATTTCCTTAATGGGTGCCTCAACTTCAAGGAGCTGACTAAAGAACAGAAAGAGGCATGGATCCGCAAGAACAATAGGTGTTGGAGGTGTGGCCGTAACCATCATGCATCCAGATGCACGCTGAAGGCTCTGTGCAAGACCTGCAACAGGAAACACCTGCTTATATTGCACGACCTGAATGAGCGAGCTGTAAACACCAGTGCTGAAACCGAACCCAAGGAAAACTCGTGCCTTGCCAGTACCACAAAAGGCATCATGTATGCAGACCGTTCTGTTGGCAGCCGCAGAGTCCTTTTGAAAGTGATTATTGAGAATGGGGATGCATCAATGGAAACATATGCAGTACTGGATGACGGATCAGAGAGGACTATCCTCCTCCATGCTGCAACTCAGCAACTGAACCTCAAGGGACAGCCGGAAGATCTGATCCTGCGCACAGTGAGACAAGATCAGCAGGTGCTTCATGGGGCGGCTGTCTCCTTCACAGTATCACCTGTGTCTCATCCCCACAAGAAATACCGTGCAGCCCCTGCTGTGCCATATATGCCCTGCAGAGACACGTGATGGACCACAGTCAGCCGGGAGACCAATTCAGAGAGGTAATTGAGAGATCATTTTATGTCGACAATTGCTTGCACAGTCTTCACTCCCCCCAAGAGGCCAAAGACTTAGTTGATCGACTTCGAGCACTTCTAGCCACTGGAGGTTTTGAGCTTCGACAATGGGCCAGCAATTGTCCATCTGCAATTACTCACCTCACCACTGAATCCAGATCCAGTACCTGTGACCTCTGGCTCAATCAAGGCCAACAAGATGTCCATGAGCCTACACTTGGACTGCAGTGGCATTGTCAGTCTGACACTCTCCGGTACAAGCACAGAGCCAGACGTTCTTCCTCAGTAACGATGCGTCAGATCTACCGAGTACTAGCGAGCCAATATGATCCTCTTGGCTATCTTATCCCTTACACCACGAGGGCTAAGATACTAGTACAACGTCTGTGGGACAAGAAGCGTGACTGAGACGACCCACAGTTGCCTAAGGATCTACTTACATCATGGTATGAGTGGGAGAGGGAGTTGAGTGGAATAGAGGAGGTATCTCTGCCCCGGTGCTACTCTCGATCACCCCAAGACCACCAATTCTGTAAATACGACATCCACGTCTTCTGTGACGCCTCGGAGCAGGCCTATGGTTCAGTGGCTTACCTGCGGACAGAGCACAAAGAGGGTCAAGTCGAGGTGGCCTTCATCGCCGCCAGGTCCCGAGTTGCCCCACGCAAGCAACAATCCATACCACGCCTAGAGTTATGTGCCGCCCTCAGTGGAGCGCAGTTATCTCAGCTTCTGACCACAGAGCTTACAATTCCCATCCGCTCCACTACGCTCTGGTCGGATTCCACCACTGTGCTCACGTGGTTAACATCTGATTCATGCCGTTACAAGGTGTTTGTGGGAACAAGAGTAGCGGACATCCAGGAGATGACAGCATCTGCTGTCTGGCGCTATGTCAGATCTTCAGACAACCCAGCAGACGACATCACTCGTGGCAAGCCTCTACGAGATCTCTCCAAAGAAAACCGGTGGAGCCAGGGGCCGGCATTTCTTAAGCTACCCTCAGAAAGTTGGCCTGAGCAACCTCCTTTTCCGCTTGAAGTGCCAAGCTGCGAACTAAGACCGTCATCCTTGTCTGGGTTATTGACCACTATTACACCCTTAGCTAAGCTGCAGCACTATGACACGCTGGCAGAGTGCCTGAATGCCTATGGGCAGGAGCTTCATGGGGCGGCCTATACCTCCAGTGTTGACCTCCAAAGGGACGTTCAACATGCAGTCCTCTGTCAAGCCCAAACTGAATCCTTTCCCGACGAACTATGTCTTCTGAAGTCTGGGAAACCAGAATCATCCGTGAGCAGACTGATCACACTCTCCCCGCAGATTGACTCTGCTACTGGACTTATTCGAGTTGGAGGACGTTTACGCCACTATGAGGTACTGGAAGAAGATGCTGTACATCCAGTTGTCCTCGACCCCCGACATCCAATCACAGCACTAATAATAAAGGATTATGATGAGAGGCTGCGTCATCCGGGTACAGAGCGGTTGTTTGCAGAAATCAGGAGAACGTACTGGATAATACGATGGCGTGAAGCTGTCCGTCAACACCAGCGCCAGTGTACGGAGTGTAGGAGGTGAAGAGGCCGCCCAGAAATCCCTCTCATGGCTGATCTACCCCTCACCAGACAGAGACACTTCCGTCCAGCTTTCTACTCAACCGGCATGGACTGCTTCGGTCCCTTCCTCATTAAGATCGGCCGACGTAACGAGAAGAGGTGGGGCATCATCTTTAAGTGTATGACCACAAGGGCAACCCATCTAGATCTTCTCACCAGTATTGATTCTGACTCTTTACTGATGGCTCTACGACGGTTTATTGCCAGACGAGGCAAACCGTATGAATTATACGCACCAATTTCAAGGGAGGAGAACGTGAACTGAATGATGCCTTCGCTGCCCTTCAAGATGAGCTGCAGAGCCACCTTGCCAATCAGCAGATCAAGTTTACCTACAACCCGCCAAGCGCCCCTCACTTCGGCGGCTGCTGGGAGAGAGAGATCCGCTCTATCAAGGCAGCCCTCAGGGTGACTATCGGAGCCCAGACTGTTACTGAGGAAGTGTTGAGGACAGTCCTGATTGAGGTAGAAGGCATCCTTATTTCCAAGCCTCTTGGGTATACCTCCTCTGATGTTGCTGACCTTGACCCGATCACCCCGTACTGTTTCCTGATTGGCCGCCGAGACGCATCATTACCTCAGGTCATCTACCAAGAGTCAGAGATCCTGAGTCGGCGACGCTGGCGCCATAGCCAACTGCTTTCAGAGCACTTTTGGAGACATTTTCTGAAGTACTACTTACCAGATCTCCAAGCCCGCCAGAAGTGGAAAACAGAGAAAAAGACTTTGGAGATCGGAGATGTAGTCTTGATCATTGACCCCCAATTGCCCCGTGCCCTTTGGCCAGTTGGCAAAATCACTCAGGTGTTCCCAGGCGCTGATGGTCGAGTCCGGACCGGCAATGTAGATGTCAAGGGGAAGACCTACACACGAGTTGTGGCCCGTCTCATCCAGCTTCCAGCCCTACCTGAGGATGACTAAGACAAAATATAGACCTTTTGTACAGGCGGCTGTACAAAAGGCTCAGTTGTGTCTGTGTCCCGGACGATTTTGACCAATCACAAAGTTACAGCGTGGCAGCTATGTCACGAGAGGAGGCGGAGCTAAAAATCGCAGGTAGAGATAGACGCAGAGCACATGAGAAGACGGAGAGTTCAGCAGCTTCATTCTATTTAGACGTTGACTTCAAGTTTATACTGGGTTACAGTGTGCGTACATGTGAAAAACCACACATGTATACCTAAAGTCTTCAGTAAATCCAACATCATCCAACTCTGTTGTGTACCTCTCTTCAATTAAGAAATCATCTCACTCAGTTCTGACAGACTGCCTGCTGTGTTTCACACCCCCAAGATTAATACACCATCGAACCCTCCGTTTCACCTACTATACAGTAGGTAAGTAGGCATATTCGAACACAACTCAAGTATACGTATGTCTGAATCTTGCGAGATGTTGTGCACCAGTCAGGTAATTCTCACCTACTTTTTTATGAAAACTGAGGATTCAAACATACTCATTCACTCGCCTACTGCTTTTTGCCTACTATATGTTAGGAAAGTATGCGGTTTTGGACCCAGCCATATTTAACGAGATTACATACTCTTTTTAGCGCTCGTTAAGTAAGTACTAATTTAAATTAGGTACCTACTCAAGGAGTATGCGGGTCTGAACGCAGCCAGCATCTCTCTTGGCTCTCCGTGCTGTCAAGTCAAGTCACCTTTATTTATATAGCGCTTTTAACCCTTTAGGCGCCAGGCTTTTTTGGAAAAAATGCTGGATTTTGACATCAAGATTTCAAAAGCTTGTGGCTTGAAATGGCTTAAAGATAGAGATCTACTGTAAATTAGAAAAATGTTGGGCATGACCGTAAGTTTATGTGGGGTGTAAATATACTCATCTAATTTGCATATTATGACGTCATCAGGGGCGGCCCTCTTGAATTTCATAATATTTAGGAAATAGTAGATACTGAATTGATGATTTCAGAAAAGAGGAAACCAACAATAAAACAGGAGAAAGTACTAAATTATTACTATATTGCTATACTATATAGTAGTAAAACGCATGTGAACATTAGCCTACTTTTTGATCAGTTCATCAGTAATATTCAGGAAATAATAGATATCGAATGGATGTTTGAACTTATTTGCATGTTGTTGTTGTTTTTTTGTCTTTTTATCCTCATTCCAAATGATCAGGAAAAGAGGAAATCAACAGTAAAACAGGAGAAAGTAGTAAATTATTAATATATTACTGTGCCATAGTAAAATACATGTGCCTATTTTTTGATCAGTTGACCAGCTATCTGTCCAATCAGGTATCTAGGTGACAGTTTATAGCGCACAGATCTACCCCAAACTGACTGCACCTGTACTGTCTGCCGGCAGCCCTTAGAGCGCGCGCGATCAGAACAAACAGCGCAATCTGGCCAATCATCAGAGATCAACAGCTCTCCTATGGACACTAAGACCACGTCCACCCCTGCCACCCCCATCCCCGTTGGGCAAAGTGTTGAAATGATCACTTGTTTGTGCTTTGTGAACCATCGCGCCTTGCGCGTGGCACCATGGCACCATTGGAGAAGCGCGATCATTAGACGGCCGATCGTCATTTCCAAAAGGCAAATATTCCCCTTCAGAGTCAGAATCGGCGAATGACATTTGCAACACATCCTCACAGTACAACTTTTTATTAGCCGTTTGGCGATTTTCTCTCACAAATCTCACAATTTACTCACACGCTATGAACTGAATTGCTTCCGCATCAATGACACGATAGCTCACTTACTCTGCTATTTCCTCAAACAATTTTAGTCTAGAATCGAAGTACTACATGTCTGCCATCTAGTGGAAGGGAATACAAATGAGCCATTACACCAGATTAGGAACTACAGCCCATTTCATGAAGTATGACGTCTTGTCGCAATTTTGCGACTTTGGCGCTTAGAGGGTTAACAATACAAATTGTGTCAAAGCAACTTCATAATATCAAAAAAGGAAAATAGTGTGTCAATAATGTAAAATGACAAGATTAAACACTCAATTTTCAGTTAAATGCATTTCATTATTGAATTTAGTGATGTTATCGTCTAGCTCAGTTCAGTTTAAATAAAATCTGTGCAATCATGACGACGATATTGCAGGAAATTAAGTGTTCCCAACTAAGCAAGCCAGAGGCGACAAGGAAACAAAATGGAGATAAAAACCTTGGGAGAAAACAAGCTCAGTAGGGGGGGCCAGATGAACCAGCAGTTCAATTCCAGCTGCAGCAAAGTCAGATTGTGTAGAGCACTCATCTGGTTCCCAAGGTCTTGTCACGATGGCTGTCTAGGTGGCGAGGTCTTCACTGGGTATCTGTCTCTGGGTCTCATCTAGGTGTCCTGATCTCCGCTGATGTTCAGGGCTGTAGAAGTCATCTCTAGGTACTGATCCACCATCTGATCTAGATACGGACTGGATCGGGTGGCTATGGTGACCTCAGAATAAGAAAGAAACAGACAAATATTAGTATATATGCCATTATTCTTATGATGTAACAAGAACATTGGGTGTTATGGGAAGTGTTCCTGGTTCCGGCTGACCTAATTAATGCAGCCTAACAATCCTTTAACGGATTTGAATATTAGAAGCGTATTAGTGTGTTATGTGTAAGCCAGGTTAAAGAGATGGGTCTTTAACCTGTTAACGTTCACCAGAGCGACATCGCACTGAAGCGGTTTTTTCTCCACTAGTTTAATGTTTATGAATGAATTTTACGTGAAAGAATATCGTTAATCTTGACAAACTATATATCAGAATCAGAATCAGAATCAGAATCAGAATCAGAAAGAGCTTTATTGCCAAGTGTGTTTGCACACACAAGGAATTTGTCTTGGTGTTAGGAGCTTCCAGTACAGAAAGTACAAACATAGTGCAGACAACATATAATTAAGGTGATAAAGAACACTAATGAAGAGAATATACAATGATTAAGGATAACAATAGTAATAAAAATAAAAATATACAGAAAAGAGACATGACCATAGACAGAACTGTGAATGTGCATGTTACAGATGAAGGTTTGATGAGTATTTACAGATGTACAGTACCGGGGTGTGTTATGTGTTGTTCAGGTGGGATACGGCCTGGGGGAAAAAAACTGTTCTTGTGTCTGGCTGTTCTGGTGCTCAGTGATCTGTAGCGCCGGCCAGAGGGCAACAGTACAAAGAGAGAGTGAGCTGGGTGTGAGGGGTCCAGAGTGACTTTCTTAGCCCTTTTCCTCACTCTGGAGGTGTAAAGTTCTTGGAGGCTGGGCAGAGGGGCACCGATAATTCTCTCAGCAGTCCTAACTGTCCGTTGTAGTCTTCTGATGTCTGTTTTGGTAGCTGAACCAAACCAAACAGTTATAGAAGAACATAGGACAGACTCGATGATTGCAGAGTAGAACTGTTTCAGCAGCTCCTGAGGCAGGTTGAACTTCCTTAGCTGGCGGAGGAAATACAGCCTCTGCTGGGCCTTTTTCGCAATAGAGTCAATGTGATTGTCCCACTTCAGGTCCTGAGAGATGGTGGTGCCCAGGAATCTGAATGACTCTACTGAAGTCACAGTGCTGTTCATGATGGTGAGTGGGGGGAGAGCAGGGGGGTTTCTCCTGAAGTCCACTATCATCTCCACAGTTTTGAGCGTGTTCAGCTCCAGGTTGTTAAGACTGCACCAGACAGCCAGCTGCTCAACTTCCTGTCTGTAAGCAGACTCGTCACCGTCCTTGATGAGGCCTATGACTGTAGTGTCGTCCGCAAACTTCAGGAGCTTGACAGAGGGGTCCTTTGATGTGCAGTCATTCGTGTAGAGGGAGAAGAGCAGTGGGGAGAGAACGCAACCCTGAGGGGCGCCAGTGCTGATGGTGAGAGTCCTGGATGTGAGTTTGCCCAGCCTCACTAGCTGCTGCCTGTCTGTCAGGAAGCTGGTGATCCACTGACAGATATCATTTTTTACTCAAGATGGCGCCGAGTATGGCTGCAGTGGTGTGGAACGCTCCCGTACTTTTGTTGTTTTTGTTTGTTTGTTCTGTGTTTAGTCATTCTCTTACTGTCAGTTTTACCAGAGACACACTACTGGACATAAGGCAACACACACCGGACAATTGTTTTCCGGTTTTTGATTATTCAGACGCTTTGTTGGATGTTTTGGTCGGAGGGGCAGCGGTCCTAGTCAAACGCGCGCTCAGACGGAAAAGAGGGAAGCGCGCCGGCGTGCTGGTTAAACTCTGCGAATGCGGCTTCCGAACTGCGCTCCCAAGCATTCATCTAGCGAATCTCCGATCCCTTCCTAACAAAATGGATGAACTACTTCTCCTCACCCACACAAATAAGGACTTTTCAAACTCTGCTGCATTGTGCTTCACTGAAACCTGGCTGAGTGAAAACATCCCGGATAACATGCTTCATTTGCCGGGATATCAGCTGTTCAGATCAGACCGCATCACGGAGCTAACGGGGAAAACGAGAGGTGGTGGACTATGTTTCTACATAAATGAAGGTTGGTGTTCAGATGTAACAACTCTGAAGAAGATGTGTTCTCCTAATTTGGAGGCCTTCTTCATAAACTGTAAGCCGTTCTATTCACCCCGAGAGTTTTCCTCCTTCATTCTCGTGAATGTGTACGTGCCTCCGGACGCGTGCGTGAGCGCTGCGATGCAACAGCTGGCCGAACAAATATCTGAAACAGAGCAAAGGTACCCGGACTCTTTTTTAATCATTCTTGGAGATTTTAATAAAGCAAATCTCTCCCGCGAACTGCCAAAATACAGACAGCACGTTACATGTCCCACCAGAGACAGTAATATATTGGATCATTGTTACACAATAATTAAAGATGCATATCACTCTGTCCCACGGGCAGCTCTGGGGCTCTCTGATCACTGTTTGGTTCATCTCATACCGACCTATAGGCAAAAACTCAAATCTTCTAAGCCTCTATTAAGAACTGTTAAGAGATGGACTAATGAAGCAGAGCAAGATTTAAAAGCTTGTTTTGACCTCACTGATTGGAGTGTTTTTGAAGCCGCTGCCACCGATCTGGATGAGCTCACAGAGACTGTAACATCATATATCAGTTTCTGTGAGGATATATGCATCCCCACCAGGACATTCTTATCATTCAATAATGATAAACCGTGGTTTACTGGGAAACTCAAACAGCTTCGTCAGGCCAAAGAGGATGCTTACAGAAGTGGGGATAAAATCTTGTATAACCAGGCCAGGAACAGACTAACAAAGGAGATCAGAGTGGCTAAAAGAACTACTCTGAGAAGTTGAAAAAAGAACTTTCAGCCAACGATCCGGCGTCGGTACGGACTGGTCTGAGGAACATCACCATGTACAAGTCACCACCCCCACAGTCTGTGGAGAATCAACAACTGGCTGACGAACTCAATGTGTTTTACTGCAGATTTGAAAAGGCCAGACTGACACCCAGCACCCGCTCTGATCTGCACTTCACACATTCACCTTCCCCCCCTGCAACCCCCCTTACTCCCTCCCCCACCATTCTATCTGCGTTTAAAGTCTGTGTAGAGGATGTGAACTGGGTCTTCAGAAAACAGAAATCTAGGAAAGCTTCAGGACCAGATGGTATTTCACCTGCCTGTCTAAAAGTCTGTGCTGACCAATTGGACCCCATCTTTACACAAATCTTCAACAGATCTCTGGAGCTGTGTGAAGTTCCCTGCTGCTTCAAACGCTCTACCATCATTCCCGTCCCCAAAAAGCCCAAAATCACTGGACTTAATGACTACAGACCTGTCGCACTCACGTCTGTGGTCATGAAGTCACTTGAGAGACTGGTCCTGACCTACCTGAAGGACATCACTAGACCCTTGCTGGATCCTCTTCAGTTTGCCTATAGAGCAAACAGGTCTGTGGATGACGCTGTCAATATGGGACTGCATTACATCCTGCAACACCTCGACAAACCTGGGAATTATGCAAGGATCTTATTTGTGGACTTCAGCTCGGCCTTCAATACCATCATACCTGACCTTCTCTCAGACAAACTGAGACAGCTCTCTGTACCCTCCTCCATCTGTCAGTGGATCACCAGCTTCCTGACAGACAGGCAGCAGCTAGTGAGGCTGGGCAAACTCACATCCAGGACTCTCACCATCAGCACTGGCGCCCCTCAGGGTTGCGTTCTCTCCCCACTGCTCTTCTCCCTCTACACGAATGACAGCACATCAAAGGACCCCTACTGTCAAGCTCCGGACGACACTACAGTCATAGGCCTCATCAAGGACGGTGACGAGTCTGCTTACAGACAGGAAGTTGAGCAGCTGGCTGTCTGGTGCAGTGAACCTGAAGCTGAACACGCTCAAAACTGTGGAGATGATAGTGGACTTCAGGAGAAACCCCCCTGCTCTCCCCCCACTCACCATCATGAACAGCACTGTGACTTCAGTAGAGTCATTCAGATTCCTGGGCACCACCATCTCCCAGGACCTGAAGTGGGACAATCACATTGACTCTATTGCGAAAAAGGCCCAGCAGAGGCTGTATTTCCTCCGCCAGCTAAGGAAGTTCAACCTGCCTCAGGAGCTGCTGAAACAGTTCTACTCTGCAATCATCGAGTCTGTCCTATGTTCTTCTATAACTGTTTGGTTTGGTTCAGCTACCAAAACAGACATCGGAAGACTACAACGGACAGTTAGGACTGCTGAGAGAATTATCGGTGCCCCTCTGCCCAGCCTCCAAGAACTTTACACCTCCAGAGTGAGGAAAAGGGCTAAGAAAGTCACTCTGGACCCCTCACACCCAGCTCACTCTCTCTTTGTACTGTTGCCCTCTGGCCGGCGCTACAGATCACTGAGCACCAGAACAGCCAGACACAAGAACAGTTTTTTCCCCCAGGCCGTATCCCACCTGAACAACACATAACACACCCCGGTACTGTACATCTGTAAATAACTCATCAAACCTTCATCTGTACATAGGACACATGCACGTTCACAGTTCTGTCTATGGTCATGTCTCTTTTCTGTATATTTTTATTTTTATTACTATTGTTATTCTTAATTATTGTATATTCTCTTCATTAGCGTTCTTTATCACCTTAATTATATGTTGTCTGCACTATGTTTGTACTTTCTGTACTGGAAGCTCATAACACCAAGACAAATTCCTTGTGTGTGCAAACACACTTGGCAATAAAGCTCTTTCTGATTCTGATTCTGATTCTGATCATTCTGAAGGTCTAAGCCTCAAGCATCGACGACAGATCGCTGTTTTTCGATGGAAAGCTTATAAGGAATGTATTTGCTACATTTGTGTAAGCAGTACACATCCAAACACGCAGAGTAAAAAAGCAGTACGTACCTTTATCATTGTAATAACGAGCCACAAACGAGCCACTGCTGAAATCCCAGTTTAGTTAGAGAGGTAAGGGTCCACAGAACAACATCCCAGCGAGCACTTTTAGTCCAGCGGAACAATAACGTTGTAATAAGGATGAATATTCCTTTGTTTACATTTAATTTCTTCAGGAGTTACTGTTCGCGTCCGTTATGGAGTAAATTACACTCAAAAACAGCATCGTGGTGGTAATAAAACAACACGGTGTTGTAGCATACAGTTTTACAAACATAATGAGACCGTCTACGGAAAAAAAAGTCTCAGAAAAGCGGAATATAGATTATTTGAATTTGGCGCTCCCTCCTGCCGGCAGTGACGCAGCTGTCATCTGAGCGGGGCGTAACTTAGCGATCTGCTTTATCCATAAAAAACTGTTTTTTTTTTCTTCTACATTTTTTATATGTGTGTGTGTGTATTGTGTGGGGAATGTGGCCGTGTCTGCATGATTATAATCTGTATGGACGCACATCAGCGTGTTTATTAGCGACTCTATGACGGCTATCATTGTGATTCATTGATCAGCTATTATTGATTATATGGCCCATCTGTTTGATTATCATCTGAATGGAAGCACATCAGCGTGCGATTACTGACTCTATGATCATGTCTGCCAATATCACTTAATGTCTGGCAATCAGAATACTTCAGTATACATACTATATACAAAGCATTTTGTTTCTATTTTTTTTCCCTTTTTTATTACTCAAATAATTATTTTTGTATTTTTTAGTGCTCAAATAAATCTGTCTATTATTTTATAATTGAAAAACTATGCAGGAACATGTATAATGACTAAAATAGCTTGTATAATTCTGCAATCCATTTGGTGGTTATTTTTCCTCAAACAGGGGGGAGGGGGGGACTATAAATAGTTTCAGAAAAAATATTGCAGGAATCTCATTTTTCATGGTATCTTCTTCAAATTTGAAATATGAACTCATGAGATACATGGCTTTCGATCCATTACTTTTCTGGATTGCTCCAGGACTTATTTCATGTATTTGTATATGAAATAAAAAAACATTCAGTGTGGAAAAATATTTTTCAAGGCACGTCAGTGTCTATAACTTTTTATCTTTTTGAGCATTATCAACTCTGGATGATAGATAGTAAAGCCCAGAGTGTCTTCTTTCCAAAGATACCTAATTTGTTTGTGTAAGCACACTTTGTCAGGAACTGTTACCATTTTAATTTAGGTAGGTTATTTTCACCTGCGAGGCCCCAAATGGGGGCGAAGGTTAACAGGTTAATCTAGATTTAAACTGACAGAGTGTGTCTGCCTCCCGAACAGTGTTAGGTAGATTGTTCCAGAGTTTGGGCGCTAAATAGAAAAAGGATCTGCAGCCCACAGTTGATTTTTATATTCTAGGTATTATCAAAAGGCCAGAGTTTTGAGAACGCAGCAGACGTGGAGGACTATAATGTGATAAGAGCTCGCTCAAATACTGAGGCGCTAAACCATTCAGGGCTTTATAAGTAATCAACAAGATATTAAAATCTATACAATGTTTAATAGGGAGCCAGTGCAGTGTTGACAGAACCAGGCTAATGTAGTCATATGTTCTAGTATGAACTCTAACTGCTGTATTTTGAAACATCTGTAGATTGTTTATTAAGCGTGTAGAACAACCACCCAATAAAGCATTACAATAATCTAACCTTGAGGTTATAAATGCATGAATTAACATTTATGCATTTGACATTGAGAGCATAGGTCTCAATTTAGATATATTTTTAAGATGAAAAAATGCAGTTTTACAAATGCTAGAAGCGTGACTTTTCAAAGGAGAGATTGCTATCAAACAGCACACCTAGGTTGACTGACGACGAAGAATTGACAGAGCAGCCATCAAGTGTTAGACAGTGTTCTAGATTATTACATGCGGGAGTTTTAAGTCCGATAATTAACGCCGCTGTTTTTTTTTTCAGAATTTAGCAGTAAGAAATTACTTGTCATCCAGTTTTTTATATCAGCTATGCATTCCATTAGTTTTCTCAATTTGGCGTGTTTT
Source organism: Barbus barbus (assembly GCF_936440315.1). Taxonomy (NCBI): domain Eukaryota; kingdom Metazoa; phylum Chordata; class Actinopteri; order Cypriniformes; family Cyprinidae; genus Barbus; species Barbus barbus. Next base: position 387,920 of record NC_136756.1, read on the forward strand.
ACCGGGCCACAAAGAAATATAGATCTGAGTATCATAGTAGCACTAATAGAGAGATACAACCATGATCAGATGATAAGAGCAGATCATTTGTAACTCTAATGAGAGCAGTCTCAGTACGGTCTAAATTCTGACTGGAAATCCTCACATATATCATTTTTCTTTAAGCGTGAAGGAGCAACCGTATCTAAAGTGCTAGAAAAGAGAGAGCCCATAGTTTCTGTTACATCATCAAGTTTTTCCTGCACTCTTGGATATGGTGAGGAATTGAGATAAATCAGGATGATTGCTATGTGCGTTTTTATAATAAAATTCCCCATTTTGGCTAGCACGTCAGTGCTCTGACATTCTCTCTATCACTTTTTGTAACAATAATAATCATTCAAATGTACTTGTGTTTCAGTTACCAGTGGAGTGGATGAGACTCATGTGTTCATCAGTTCTGGTGAAAATGTCTGTTTGCCCTGTGATAATGCTCTTCACTGCACATCAACTACATGGATCTATAACAGATTAAGAAATTCAGCAGCAGTTGAACTAATTGCTGGAGGGATAAAGAATAAAGACACAGAGACACATGAGAGACTGAGTCTGGGGTCTGACTGCTCTCTGAACATCAAGAACGTCACAAAAGAAGATTATGGCATTTACACCTGCCAACAATATGTGAATGATCAACAACAAGGAACTGATTCACGTGTTTTCCTGCATGTTCTTCATGGTAATTATGGTAAGATTATGTGGCCAATTTAAAAAAGGGCAAATTCTTCATTTAAATTCCCATGATGATTAAAAAGTGTGATTTGTGTGTTATTTTGTGTTTCAGTCGCTCCATCATCATCGTCCTCATTCTCACAGACTGAGATCAGTCCAGGCAGCTCCGTGGCTCTCTTCTGTCAGTTGTATTCATATGCTGGAGTCTCTTGTGATGATTGGATCTCTTCTGAGGGAATTCAGCTGTTCTGGGTGAATCAGGCTGGTGTTAAACTGGCGCCATCAGGCTCCAGATATCAGATATCAGCTCCAGGACATTGTATCAGCACTCTAACAACAATTCTGCTGAATGAAGATGACAACAGAGAGTGGAGATGTGACGTTACTCAGAGAAATCAAGTCAAGACCTCAGCCACATATTCTGTCAAGAGTTCAGGTGAGAAAACAATCTCATCAATCAGTTACTGAAGAGTCTCTGCAGACATGCTAATGTATAATGGTAGATAATGCTAGTGTAATCTTGTGTTAACTAAATAAAATATGTGTCATATTCTACAGTAAGATTAATCTGAACTAATGTTAATCATTTATAGCTCAAGCTGATTCAGCGTCAGCAGTGATTTTTGTCCACATCACAAAATCAACTACAAAGACAGCAGTAACTTTTACACAAGGTACAGTAAAAACAAAACTTTCACTTTTTGTGAGTTTTACTGAATCATCTCTTGCCTATGTCAGCAAATGCATGAAATCACTTCAAATTAAATTGAAAGAGCTGTTCGAATAAAGTGTAAAGAGAAATACTGTTAGTGTTTAATTTTTTTTTATTATTTTTAAGTGCTTTGTGGTAATCATTGTGTTGAAGAGTAGCGCTTGTGGTTAGTTTGTGTGATGGTTGTTTGGTGACTATGGTGTTCTGTTTATTGTTTCATACAATGAATGTAGTAGTGCTAATGTCATGCAATGATAAATAGTGATTTATCTGTTCACTTTATGTGGTCCCCAGCCGGCATTTCAACGTTGATTCACCGGTGAATCAACGTCGGGTAACATGGTTGAATCAACGTTGGCTTATATTTCGATTTTGCAAATTGGATCAACGTTGATATTGTGACGTTGTTTCACCGTTGAAATCGTGACGTTGTTTCACCGTCTTACCTTCAGCATTGGTGAATTAAGGTTGTTCAGTAGACGTTGGATTAACGTTGAATTATGTGTTGCTTTTGCAAATTAAATCAACGTTGATAACACAACGTTGTTTCACCATCGTACTTTCAACATGAGTGAATACACAACTGTACGTTCAATTAGAACCTAGTTTACATTTAGATCAACACTGTACATATATATAAAGTTTAAAAATAAAATGACTGGCAGGAATGGCTTTACAATCAACATCAATAAACTACCACACGCTGAAAATTGTAAAACAACAGTTTTATTGTGGAAACATACTGTATAAAACAGATGAAAATAATCTCAAACTTTAGCTTGCAGTGTTTGTGTTTGGATGTATTGTTAAAAACCTGTAAAATCCAAATACAACATTTAAAGACTCAAAGTGTTTGTACCATAACATGCATATTTTGCACTGCACTTGAATAAGAAACCCTTGTACTTCTTTTGACTGAAACCAGTTGATCTTTTATTTTAGTGGAAATCTATAGTTTCTGTGAAAACATGTTTTACTAATGTGTCTCATTACAAGAGATTTGTACATTTGTGCAGAATGTGTTGAACAGCTTGAGAATGGAACCTGCAACAGAAACCATGTCGGTGGTAAAGGATAGGACTGTCTGAGTTTTGTCGACAGCCAGAACAAATTCTTTACGCAGGAAAACCGCTGGTTGCATTTCATATTTTAAGTAGAAACTTTTCTTCAAAATGATAAAATGTTAGAACCAACAGCCTTGTGCATATAGTGTGGTTGTGCTTTGGGTGATCCTTGAAAGAGTCCCAGCTCTAGGTCCTTTCTGATGCCGTCCCCTCCTCTCTCTCTCACACTTGTGCCCTTTCTGCACTGTCCTATATGTATAAATAACAAAAACACCAAAAATAAATACTCAGAAAATATCAACTTTGATATTGTGAAATATCTTTAACTGAAAACTGAATGCAAAACAAATCACATACAATATTTTCACTTTAAGTTCAATAACAGTGGGGTTGGAAACAAAGTGCACAACACTATTCATTAAACACCTATTTAATGTATTCAGATGAAAGTTTGCAATATTAAATTATTCACAAGCAGTTTTTTCAGAGCCCCCAGTTACACTGTTTTAATCAGAATCCTAACTATACAGTGTATTTAGTAAAACAAATCAAATCAATTGAATTTTTATTAAACTAAGTAAAATCAAAACCTTTCACAAAAGGTCAATTAATCTCTACCAGAAGTGACAGTGCAATGTAAAAGATGAACAATTCCTTACCAAATTGCCAATAAACAGCTGGATCCTTGATGACTCTACAAGGGAAAGAAGAAATGGTTTACTTAAAAGTTCTTAAAAAGCAGTTTTTCGTTTTATACCATTCCTTTAAAACAGTGGTTCTCAAACTGTTTATATCAAGTACAACCTCAGAAAATATCTGGCTCTCCAAGTGCCACCATAATGACCAACATTAAAATACAGAAGCATAGTAGGCCAAACTATTCAGCTACAGCTCTGCACAGTTCACAACGAGGCAGTTTTATTCCTTATAAGAATATGTATTGTTGTCAGCCACTTTAACATTACAGTAAATACAGTTTGAACATTAACACTGCACAGTGCTTATATACACAGGTAAATACAAAATTTAAATAATGATTAAATTAAAATGTGTTGTACCAAAAGTAAAATAAAAACTGTACTATACTTAAATATAAAAAAATAAAAAACAAACAAACAAACAAACAAAAAAAAACTTTACTCAAATAAAGATTCAATTAAAATGTATTAACATTAATTTATATTTAATTTAGTTTTTCCTCTGAGCTATACAGTGCTATGCATACGTTTAGACACCCATGCTAAAGCTGACTAAAAAGAGAAATAAAAAAAATTGAGATTTTTTTCCACATTTTGGAAATTGAACTTAATGCCTTAATTAAAAAAAAAATAGGAAAAATCCAACCTTTAAGGACACTAATTTTCTTTGTGAATGAATAATGGATCGTAAATAAATAAATGTTCTTCCTTAAAATACAGGGTGCATAAGTCTGGGCACCCCTATGTTAAATTCCCATAGAGGCAGGCAGATTTTTATTTTTAAAGGCCAGTTACTTCATGGATCCAGGATGCTATGCATCCTGATAAAGTTCCCTTGGCTTTTGGAATTAAAATAGCCCCACATCACATAGCCTTCACCATACCTAGAGATTGGCATGGAGTACTTTCCATAAGATCATCTCTCAATGCAAATTAAACCAGCTATTAGGCTAACTGAAATAAAACCATGCCAATCTCTAGGTCGTCTGTGGATGAGTTATGATGTTATCCTTCTGTTGTCCGGAGATAAAATGAAGTTCTGAGGAATGTTTTTGCGCGCGCTCTCTCTCTCTCTCTCTCTCTCTCTCTCCCCCTCTCTCTCTCTGTAGAGAGGTGTGAGAAAAAGATATTGGATTTTAGAACAATAAATACAATAAAAACAATTCAAGGACAATAACGATTTAATAACAAGTCACAATATATGTGTATTCACAATATTCTGGTGGTTAAAAATAATTTAAATAACACTCTTATTAATGAAACGGAAATAAATTAAATACAATTATATCTAAATTTGCAACTAAATCAGCCTTTATTCTTCAAACACAATGCAGAAAATAATCCCAGAGTCCCCCAAGACATTTTTTGGAATGTTACAAAGTCAGAACAGACCATCATGTTGTGTTACATATATCGGTGGACATGTGGTGCAGTTCTAGCCGTGACCAGATAAATTATTCTGATTTAGACATGTATACGCTGTCCCAGCTATTTTCACAGACTTCCAGGTTCTGTTTATGTAAACAGAATAGTACCCATGTGTTAGTACTTTGGAAATTTGGAAATATCTTCCTTTTTCAGTTACTTCTGCTCTCTCTCTCTCTCTCTCTCTCTCTCACACACACACACACACACCCCGTACAGCGTAATTATCTAAAGATAATCATACCTTTTACAACCCATCACAGAAAACGTTACATCTTAGAAAATAAATAAATAATTATTGTACTTTATGAGTAATTTACTCGTGGGCTCAATAAAATGTTCCCTCTCTCTGAGAGGACGCTTGCTATTTTAAAGAATATGGAGATATATAATTATATATGACAGCATGTTACTACCATGTTACTAAATAAAATCATTCATCATACATTTTAAACAAGTATTCAACATTTAAGTTTATTGATCTTATAAAACACGTAGTAACAAACATGTTACTAAAGCAAAGCAAATCTTTTATCGTACATTTAATCATGTATTCAACATTTATTTTTAACACATCATTCTCTTCATTTAAAGAATATGGTAATAACAAAATATATAGTTATATATGTCATAGTAACAAACATATTACACTGATAAAAATGATTTTTTTTTTGGTGCAGTAAATACTACATAAAAACAAATGTGATTTCTACATTAAATAATTTAGTTCAGGCAAAAATTTTAAAATCAAAGTAAATTCTATATTGGTACTCAATTTAAGCTTGTAGAAATTTAAGTTTGAACTTATAATTTTATTTTACTTGGAATTGTTTGTTATGTTTATGAGGATTCTTTAAGTAAATATCAAAGTCATGATCCAGTTGTTCCCATCATGCACTTGGGCATGAATAATTAATAAGGTTAACTTTTTTTCTAATTTCGAGATGTATTTACACTGTTTTACTTTACTTTACTTTACTTTTGTCATTTAGCAGACGCTTTTGTCCAAAGCGACTTACAAATAAGAAAAAGTAACTAAAACTAAAAAGTTACAACTCTATAAATACTATCTACCCACATATTTAAGAAAATAAAGAAATTAAATAAAATTAACACATGCATATAACAACAACATTTCAATAATAAACATATCAATGAAAAAATTAAATAAAAAGCTACTACTATCCCTTGCCGGTGTCCCTGCCCGGTGGAGTCGCACGGTAGAGTCGATGGTCTTTACACTCTTTGGTCTTCACACTAAGAGGGCTTCACACGACGACTGCCGCGACCGCTGCCGCGGTATAATAACCTTTATTATACCAAACCAACAAATGATCATTTCAATTCAGCTGGACCCACTTTCCTGTTTATCAACTACAAATGGCCAAGCAAGTGCACACACTGACAAGATACACGATACAGTACGAGACCGTACTGTACTGTACGAGTACTTTATGGCTGCTTTTGTTGTTAGGTTTAGTAATTTACTGTTTTGTGGCATCTTGAGTTGATTTTCTACTCAGAATGACCCATTCATACTCAAACACTATCCACTGATTGTCACGTCATTGTGTATGATGTACCAAGTATTGAGGTCTGTGTGTTCATTTGAAGAGTAATTCTATTGTGTAGACATATTATCTTAAAAGGATAACAAGCTGTCTACACGCTTACTTACATGTTTGTGAGTGAATCACATGCCTTGACAGCATGGTTGTTTTCCAGTGCTACATCGATTGAGTAAATTTTAGATGCCATAAGGCAATTCATTGAGCATACATTTTGATATTTTACTGAATTTATAAAACACATAATTCTTTTATTTTAAAGAAGGTGGTCAAAAACTGTGATTATATATAACATACATCATTCTGGGGGCAACGATGTTCATACCCAGAAAGTTGGGAAATTATGTCCTGTTTTGAGCTCTTCTCACTCACAAGATGTCCGTCTGAGTCGGTCGAGCTGACACACACACACACACACACACACACACAATGGTTTTTATGTTTTCTGGGGACGCTCCATATATATATACTCGTAATAATTTTGTACTGTATGCCTACCATACACCCCTTTTTTAATAAAATATTGTTTGCATGCTATCTTAATCATGAGGACTCTGGAAATTTATTATATCAGTAATTTGTTATATCAGAGTAATACCAACATCATTTACATTTGTGTACTTATAAATCATATAGACGCACATATATAAACCTTAATGCTGTTCACATATAATTGAAGTGCAGTATAACCAGACTTAAGCCATTAATATGCTTTTTAACCTGTTAACCATCACCCCCCATCTGGGGCCTCACAGGTTAAAAAAATACCTAAATTAAAATGGTAAAAGTTCCTGACAAAGTGTGCTACACAAATAAATTAGGTATCTTTGGAAAGAAGATACTCTTGGCTTTACTATCTATCATCCAGAGTTCATAATGTTCCAAAAGATAAAAAGTTATAGACACTGTTGTGCATTGAAAAATATTTTCCCACACTGAATGTTTTTTTATTTCATATACAAATACATGAAATAAGTCCTGGAGCAATCCAGAAAAGTAATGGGTTGAAAGCCACGTGTCTCATGAGTTTATATTTCAAATTTGAAGACAATAACATGAAAAAAAACATGAGATTCCTGCAATATTTTTTCTGAAAATATTAATAGTCCCCCCAGCCCCCCTGTTTGAGGAAAAATAACCACCAAATGTATTGCATCCATACATATGATAATCATGCAGATACAGCCACATTCCCCACACAATACACACACACACATAAAAAATGTTGAAGAAAAAAAAAACTTTTTTTTCCATGGATGATCTCATTTTGTTTGTAAAACTGTATGCTAAAAAAACCCAAAAAAAACATGGGGCCTAAGAAAAACTTTCCATTGCCTGAGGGCAACGCTATGCAGTAGAGGGTTATGCTTGGATTAAGGGATCTAAAATATGGTCATGCTGTAAATATGGAATATGCTAGTAATAGGCTTGTTTATAAGCAACTAGTTAATAGTGAGAATTGGTCCCTAAACTAAAGTGTTACCATTGTGTTTTGGGCAATCGCCTCCTAAGAAATGGGTCCAGCTAGGGTCAAGGGAATTGAAAATAAAGATTTGAAAATATGTCCTTTTGCACATCCCTACACCTGGCCAAAGTTAGTGCAGACAGTCCCTTATGCAAAATCCTCGATAAAGAACACAGTGCTGTAGACAGCACATGTCAGTGTTGGGAAATGTGCAAATATAAAGAGAGAGATAGAGAGAAAGAGAAAGAGAGAGAGGGAGCTTGAGAGATCTCTTTCATCTCCTCCTGACATCTTCAAAGACAATGAGAATCAAAGAAAAAGAAAAAAAACTATGCTACAGCACCGTGTTGTTTTTTACCACCAAGACACTGTTTTTGAGCGTAATTTAAGGACGCGAACAATAACTCCGGAAGAAATTAAATGTAAACAAAGGAATATTCATCCTTATTACAACGTTATTGTTTCGCTGGACTAAAAGTGCTCGCTGGGATGTTGTTCTGTGGACCCTTACCTCTCTAACTAAACTGGGATTTCAGCAGTGGATGCGTTTGTGACTCGTTATTACAATGATAAAGGTACGTACGGCTTTTTTACTCTGCGTGTTTTGATGTGTACTGCTTACACAAATGTAGCAAATACATTCCTTATAAGCTTTCCATCGAAAAACAGCGATCTGTCGTCGATGCTTGAGGCTTAGACCTTCAGAATGATATATAGTTTTTCAAGATTAACTTTGTCCCGTTTCACTTATTCTGTTAGAAAACAATGACACACACAAACAAAGAGCGTTCAGTGCGACGTCGCTCTGGTGAAGGTTAACAGGTTAAGCCCCTTCTGAAAAAGCTTCTTGATAACACCACGTTGAGCAACTATAAACCCATATCAAATCTTCCTTTCATACACTGTAAAAAGTGATTCACTACATTTACTTAAAATTGTGTCAACAGATTACAAGCAATATTATTAATTAAATTCAACACATAAAAAATAATTCAAATTAATCAAATGATATGCTTACAAATTATTCATTCATAATGAGTAAAAATAGCACAAAAAATTAAGTAAGATTTAAACAAAAACATTGGTTTCATTGGACAAAAACACACTATGCTAATGAATACTATGTTATGCATGCCAGGCCAGTAGTTGGCGATCAAGAAACACCCCGCAAAAACATACTACGCATGCACATGGCATCACCTTTTCACAAATTCATGTTTTTGTTGTTTACTTGGAGATGATACAGGCATCGTGTTCAAAAGTTTGTGTTTCCAGGCCCCAAAAACTGAGTTATTGACACTGTCGATCATAACATACTTCTAGAGAGACTGGAAAACTGGGTTGGGCTTTCTGGGATGGCACTCAAATGGTTCTGGTAATACTTAGAAGGGAGAGGTTATTATGTGAGTATAGGACAGCATAAGTCTAAGTGGACGGCCATGACATGTGGAGTCCCACAAGGCTCAATTCTTGCACCGCTCTTGTTTAGCCTGTATATGCTCCCACTAAGTCAGATAATAAGGAAGAACCACTTACGATCAAAATTTTGGCAATTGGTCAATGGATAAAATTACCGGGACGCTAAGTTTCCGAACTTCCTGCGGTGGTTTCGTGTCGATCGGAGTAACGGTTTCTACGATATTGCCAGATGTTTTTTAAGCGCAAAAATGCTACGTAGCGCAAACCATAAGGCTAAACCTGACAAATTTGGTAACAATGGACTCGGCTACGATTCAGGAGTCTAAAATGGTGACTGCTGTGAAAATATGTGAACCCCACCCAAAGTGATAAGCATGTGAAAATTTGATTTTACCACTAGGTGGCGCTGCTTCGAAACTTCTCAGGCTCCTTCAGGGCGTCGTGCTAATGACCCATACCAAGTTTCGTAACGATACGTTAATTCGTTCGTAAAATATAGCATTTTACTACAAAATTCAACATGGCCGACGCCTAAAATGGCTTACATGGTAAAATTTCATATGATTGGACTCGGCATGATGATCTGAATCCAATGAGACCAGTTTTGTGATTTTTGGCCAAATCATTCACAAGTTATAAGCAAAAATATGAATTTTTCATATCTCCTGACCACTAGGTGGCACAGTGCCGAATCACTGCACGCAGCCTCAGCTCATGCTTGGTATAACATACACCAAGTTTCGTGTCAATACGCCAAACGCTTGCGGAGATATAGCCTCAGATCCATTTTTGCGTGCTTTTCTGCAAATTCGTTAGTGTGGTATTCGAGAACGCTTGGACGAATCGACTTTAATTGCATAACTTTTGCCCTGCATGGTCTATAGATGATCTGAGCCAATTTTGGTGAGAATCGGAAGAATCGTCTAGGACGAGTTCGACAAAGTAGGTTTTACGAACAATTGAAGATAGCGAAAAAACTAAACCTTGCGATTTTTGAATTTCGGACTTGATTCGACTCGGCTTGAGCCATGAGCCAAGGATTCAGAGGATGAATTAATTTTGATTTTGTGGCTTACTATTCAAACGTTATTAGCATTTCAAAATTGAATATTTGGACAAGTGGTGGCGCTAGAGAGTTTGAGCTAAAGACTCCAAATGTGGTGTGGTTTGTATTGACAGTATCCTCTATCAGTGTGCCAAATTGTACAACTTTCCCGCAATCGGTTCTATGGGCTGCCATTGAAACGCGGCGGAAGAAGAAGAAAAAGAAATATAGCTGCAAGCAGCAATCACGGGGCCAAGCACTCCAATGGCAAAGTCAGGAGCTAAACATGGCATGGAGCATCAGACCAAATGCAACAATGAGTAACCAAAGCAATAATTGCACGATTGTAATTGAAATGGCTGAAAATTATAAATAAAACCACCAGTAATATGATTAAATGGCTTATCACTTTTGGCCAATAGGTGACGCTCTAATCAAAGCACTTTGTTACGTTCTGTGTGAGTCGACAATGGCACACACAAAGTTTGGTGTAATTACGTCAAAGCTTTGCATAGATATAGTCTCAGACTCATTTTGGCAACATGCCTAAAATTTGTAGCAGCGCTATACAAAAACGGTTTTATCTGTCGACATGAAATCCATAACTTTTTGTCAGCGTGGTCTGAAGATGATCCCATTCAATTTTGGTGAAAATCGGACGAACGGTCTAGGAGGAGTTCGAAAAAGTAGGTTTTCAACATGAATCAATATGGCGGACAGGAAGATCGGCTTATTATAGAACAATTGGTATGTATGTTGTCGGCATGACCCAAGGAATATTTTGAGACCAGTTTCATGACAATAGGCTGATGCGATCAAAAGTTATTAGCATTTCTGTAAGTTCAATATTCAATGGTTACTGAATGATCTATTACTCTTGACCAATAGGTGGCGCTGTGACCAAAATGACGTGGCTTGGTCAGAGTGAGGTGACAATGACACATGCAAAGTTTGGTGTAAATATCTCAAAGCTTTGCAGAGATACAGCCTCAGATGCACTTTGGCATCTTTCCAGCAAATTTGTTGATACGTTAAACGAAAACCGTTTCGTGTATCGTCACGAAATCCATAACTTTTTGCCAGCATGGTCTGAAGATGATCAGAGTGAAATTTGGTGAAAATCGGACGAACGGTCTAGGAGGAGTTCGAAAAAGTAGGTTTTTAACATGAATCAAAATGGCGGACAGGAAGTTCAGCCCATTATGGCAAAATTGGTATCAATGTTCTCGGCACAAACCAAGGAATCTAGCAATATCAATTTGATAACAATAGGCTAATGTACGCAAAAGTTATTAGCATTTTTCGAAATTTCGTTATAACGTTTGACCACAAGGGGGCGCTGCCCCCAAATTTTTTGTGTACATTCAGGGCCTGGTACCGAACATTTTTGTAATTATTTGCGAAACGATACGCTAATGCGTTCTTAAGATACAGCAATTTAAAGGTAAATTCAAAATGGCCGACGCCCAAAATGGCGGAATTGGGAAAATTGGATATCGTTCGACTCGGCATGATGTACTGAATCTAAAGACACCAGTTTTGTGATTTTTGGTCAGAGCATTCAGAAGTTATGAGCAAAAATATGCAATTTTTATATCTCCTGACCACCAGGGGGCACAGCGCCGAAACACTGTAGGTAGTCTCAGGTCATGCTTGTTACAACACACACCCAGTTTGGTCTCAATAGGCCAAACTGTTGCGGAGATATAGCCTCACGTTCACTTTTACGTGGTTTTCGTAGAATTTGTTCGTGCGCTATTCGGAAATGGTTTGACAAATCAACTTGAATTCCATAACTTTTTGCCAGCATGGTCTGAAGAGGATCTGGTTCAATTTTCGTGAGATTCGGTGCAACGGCCTAGGACGAGTTCGAAAGAGTAGGTTTTACGAACAATTGAAAATAACGAAAAAATTAAATCTTACGATTTTTGAACTTTGGTGTCCATTCGACTCAGCATGAGCCAAGGAATCAGAGGAAAAAAGAATTTTCATTTTGTGGCTTACGGTTCAAAAGTTATTAGCATTTCAAAATCGCATTTTTGGACAATTGGAGGCGCTAGAGAGTTTGAGTTAGAGACTCCAAATTTGCTACCGTTAATGGTGAGACTGGCCTCTATTAGTGTGCCAAATTTTACAACTTTCCCGCAATCGGCTCTATGGGCTGCCATTGAATCGCGGCGGAAGAAGAAGAAGAAGAAGAAGAAGAAGAAGCAAAAGAATAATAACACTAACAAACACAATAGGTGCCTACGCACCTTCGGTGCTTGGCCCCTAAATATAGCTGCAAGCAGCAATGACGGGGCCAAGCACATCAGCGGCAAAACGAGAAGCAAAGCATAGCATGGAGCATCAGAACAAGTGCAAAAATTAGTAATTGAAGGCATTTTAAGATTATTGTAGTAAAAATGGCTGAAAAATCATTCAAAACTAGCAGTAATAGGATTGATTGACTTTTTACTTTTGACCAACAGGTGGCAACGTCAACAAATCAATGTGATGTGTTCTGTGTGATGTGACAATGACACACACAAAGTTTGGTATCAATATTCCAAAGCATTGTAGAGATACGGCCTCAAGTGTCATTTTGGCGTCATACCTCAAATTCGTTGTTGTGGTATGTGAAAACCAGATAACTGACTATGGCAACGTTGGTATGACTGTTCTCAGCATGACCCAAGGAATCTATTAATAACAGTCTCGTCACAATAGGTAAAATTCACAGAAAGATATAAGCACTTTTTTGCCATTTCATTATGAATTTTGACCACAAGATGGCACTGTGTCAAAACATTTTGAGTTCTTTCAGGTTGTGGTCTCCATGATAGATATAAAGTTTCGGAATGGTACACCAATGCATTCGTAAGATAGTCAATCACAATTTCATGTTTTGTTCAATTATAGCGCCACCAAGAGGCACAATCCCACCTAATTTTTTAAGTGTCCTTAGAGTTTGCCAATACATATGCGTGTCAAATTTGGTGAATATATCTCATTTTGTTTTGGAGTTATAGACATATTTGTGTGTAAGTAGATAAAAAATGACTGACTGTTGACTTTGTTTGCATTTTTGTGCCACTTACGATCAAAATTTTGGCAATTGGTCAATGGATAAAATTACCGGGACGCTAAGTTTACGAACTTCCTACGGTGGTTTCGTGTTGATCGGAGTAACGGTTTCTACGATATTGCCAGATGTTTTTTAAGCGCAAAAATGCTACGTAGCGCAAACCATAAGGCTAAACCTGACAAATTTGGTAACAATGGACTCGGCTACGATTCAGGAGTCTAAAATGGTGACTGCTGTGAAAATATGTGAACCCCACCCAAAGTGATAAGCATGTGAAAATTTGATTTTACCACTAGGTGGCGCTGCTTCGAAACTTCTCAGGCTCCTTCAGGGCGTCGTGCTAATGACCCATACCAAGTTTCGTAACGATACGTTAATTCGTTCGTAAAATATAGCATTTTACTACAAAATTCAACATGGCCGACATCTAAAATGGCTTACATGGTAAAATTTGATATGGTTGGACTCGGCGTGATGCTTTGAATCCAATGAGACCTGTTTTGTGATTTTTGGCCAAATCATTCACAAGTTATAAGCAAAAATATGAATTTTTAATATCTCCTGACCACTAGGTGGCACAGTGCCGAATCACTGCACGCAGCCTCAGCTCATGCTTGGTATAACATACACCAAGTTTCGTGTCAATACACCAAACCCTTCCGGAGATATAGCCTCAGATCCATTTTTGCGTGCTTTTCTGCAAATTCGTTAGTGTGGTATTCGAGAACGCTTGGACGAATCGACTTTAATTGCATAACTTTTGCCCACCATGGTCTATAGATGATCTGAGCCAATTTTGGTGAGAATCGGACGAATCGTCTAGGACGAGTTCGACAAAGTAGGTTTTACGAACAATTGAAGATAGCGAAAAAACTAAACCTTGCGATTTTTGAATTTCGGACTTGATTCGACTCAGCTTGAGCCAATGATTCAGAGGAATTTTAATTAGAATTTTGTGGCTTACGGATCAAACGTTATTAGCATTTCAAAATTGAATATTTGGACAAGTGGTGGCGCTAGAGAGTTTGAGCTAGAGACTCCAAATGTGGTGTGGTTTGTATTGACAGTATCCTCTATCAGTGTGCCAAATTGTACAACTTTCCCGCAATCGGTTCTATGGGCTGCCATTCATTTGCGGCGGAAGAAGAATAATAATAATAAATATAGCTGCAAGCAGCAATGACGGGGCCAAGCACACCAGCGGCAAAACGAGAAGCAAAGCATAGCATGGAGCATCAGAACAACTGCAAAAATTAGTAATTGAAGCCATTTTAAGATTATTGTAGTAAAAATGGTTGAAAAATCATTCAAAACTAGCAGTAATAGAATTGATTGACTTTTACTTTTGACCAACAGGTGGCAACGTCAACAAATCGATGTGATGTGTTCTGTGTGATGTGACAATGACACACACAAAGTTTGGTATCAATATGCCAAAGCATTGTAGAGATACGGCCTCAAGTGTCATTTTGGCCTCATACCTCAAATTCGTTGTTGTGGTATGTGAAAACCAGATAACTGACTATGGCAACGTTGGTATGACTGTTCTCAGCATGACCCAAGGAATCTATTAATAACAGTCTCGTCACAATAGGTAAAATTCACAGAAAGATATAAGCACTTTTTTGCCATTTCATTATGAATTTTGACCACAAGATGGCACTGTCTCAAAATATTTTGAGTACTTTCAGGTCGTGGTCTCCATGATACATATAAAGTTTCGGAATGGTACACCAATGCATTCGTAAGATAGTCAATGACAATTTCATGTTTTGTACAATTATAGCGCCACCAAGAGGCACAATCCCACCTAATTTTGTAAGTGTCCTTAGAGTGTGCCAATATATATGCGTGTCAAATTTGGTGAAAATATCTCATTTAGTTTTGGAGTTATAGACATATCTGTGTGCAAGTAGATAGAAAATGACTGACTGTTGACTTTGTTTGCATTTTTGGGCCACTTACGATCAAAATTTTGGCAATTGGTCAAAGGATAAAATTACCAGGACGCTAAGTTTTCGAACTTCCTACGGGGGTTTCGTGTCGATCGGAGTAACGGTTTCTACGATATTGCCAGATGTTTTTTAAGCGCAAAAATACTACGTAGCGCAAACCATAAGGCTAAACCTGACAAATTTGGTAACAATGGACTCGGCTATGATTCAGGAGTCTAAAATGGTGACTGCTGTGAAAATATGTGAACCCCACCCAAAGTGATAAGCATGTGAAAATTTGATTTTACCACTAGGTGGCGCTGCTTCGAAACTTCTCAGGCTCCTTCAGGGCGTCGTGCTAATGACCCATACCAAGTTTCGTAACGATACGTTAATTCGTTCGTAAAATATAGCATTTTACTACAAAATTCAACATGGCCGACGCCTAAAATGGCTTACATGGTAACATTTGATATGAGTGGACTCGGCATGATGATCTGAATCCAATGAGACCTGTTTTGTGATTTTTGGCCAAATAATTCACAAGTTATAAGCAAAAATATGAATTTTTCATATCTCCTGACCACTAGGTGGCACAGCGCCGAATCACTGCACGCAGCCTCAGCTCATGCTTGGTATAACATACACCAAGATTCGTGTCAATACGCCAAACCCTTGCAGAGATATAGCCTCAGATCCATTTTTGCGTGCTTTTCAGCAAATTGGTTAGTGTGGTATTCGAGAACGCTTGGACGAATCGACTTTAATTGCATAACTTTTGCCCTCCATGGTCTATAGATGATCTGAGCCAATTTTGGTGAGAATCGGACGAATCGTCTAGGACGAGTTCGACAAAGTAGGTTTTACGAACAATTGAAGATAGCGAAAAAACTAAACCTTGTGATTTTTGAATATTGGACATGAGTCAACTCGGCTTGAGCCAATGATTCAGAGGAATTTTAATTTGAATTTTGTGGCTTACGGATCAAACGTTATTAGCATTTCAAAATTGAATATTTGGACAAGTGGTGGCGCTAGAGAGTTTGAGTTAGAGACTCCAAATTTGCTGTGGTTGCTGCTGACACTATCATCTGTCAGTGTGCCAAATTTTACAACTTTCCCGCAATCGCCTATATGGGCTGCCATTCATTTGCGGCGGAAGAAGAAGAAGAAGAAGGAGAATAATAATAACGCTAACGGTTTCAATAGGTGCCTAAGCATCTTCGGTGCTTGGCCCCTAATAAGAATTCTAACGATTACAATAGGTGCCTAAGCACCTTCGGTGCTTGGCCCCTAATAACACTAACAAACACAATAGGTGCCTACGCACCTTCGGTGCTTGGCCCCTAATAACACTAACAAACACAATAGGTGCCTACGCACCTTCGGTGCTTGGCCCCTAAATATAGCTGCAAGCAGCAATGACGGGGCCAAGCACACCAGCGGCAAAACGAGAAGCAAAGCATAGCATGGAGCATCAGAACAACTGCAAAAATTAGTAATTGAAGCCATTTTAAGATTATTGTAGTAAATATGGCTGAAAATTCATTCAAAACTAGCAGTAATAGGATTGATTGACTTTTTACTTTTGACCAACAGGTGGCAACGTCAACAAATCGATGTGATGTGTTCTGTGTGATGTGACAATGACACACACAAAGTTTGGTATCAATATGCCAAAGCATTGTAGAGATACGGCCTCAAGTGTCATTTTGGCGTCATACCTCAAATTCGTTGTTGTGGTATGTGAAAACCAGATAACTGACTATGGCAACGTTGGTATGACTGTTCTCAGCATGACCCAAGGAATCTATTAATAACAGTCTCGTCACAATAGGTAAAATTCACAGAAAGATATAAGCACATTTTTGCCATTTCATTATGAATTTTGACCACAAGATGGCACTGTCTCAAAACATTTTGAGTACTTTCAGGTCGTGGTCTCCATGATACATATAATGTTTCGGAATGGTACACCAATGCATTCGTAAGATAGTCAATGACAATTTCATGTTTTGTTCAATTATAGCGCCACCAAGAGGCACAATCCCACCTAATTTTTTAAGTGTCCTTAGAGTGTGCCCATACATATGCGTGTCAAATTTGGTGAAAATATCTCATTTTGTTTTGGAGTTATAGACATATTTGTGTGTAAGTAGATAAAAAATGACTGACTGTTGACTTTGTTTGCATTTTTGTGCCAATTACGATCAAAATTTTGGCAATTGGTCAATGAGTAAAATTACCGGGACGCTAAGTTTTCGAACTTCCTACAGTGGTTTCGTGTCGATCGGAGTAACGGTTTCTACGATATTGCCAGATGTTTTTTAAGCGCAAAAATGCAACGTAGCGCAAACCATAAGGCTAAACCTGACAAATTTGGTATCAATGGACTCGGCTATGATTCAGGAGTCTAAAATGGTTACTGCTGTGAAAATATGTGAACCCCACCCAAAGTGATAAGCATGTGAATATGTGATGTTACCACTAGGTGGCGCTGCTTCGAAACTTCTCAGGCTCATTCACGCCGTCGTGCTAATGACCCATACCAAGTTTCGTAACGATACGTTAATTCGTTCGTAAAATATAGCATTTTATTACAAAATTCAACATGGCCGACGCCCAAAATGGCTGACATGGGAAAATTGGATATGGTTGGACTCGGCGTGATGTTCCGAATCCAATGAGACCAGTTTGTTGATTTTTGGCCGAACCATTCACAAGTTATAAGCAAAAATATGAATTTTTCATATCTCCTGACCACTAGGTGGCATAGCGCTGAATCACTCCACGTAGCCTCAGCTCATGCTTGGTATAACATACACCAAGTTTCGTGTCAATACGCCAAACCCTTGCGGAGATATAGCCTCAGATCCATTTTTGCGTGCTTTTCGGCAAATTCGTTAGTGTGGTATTCGAGAACGCTTGGACGAATCGACTTGAATTGCATAACTTTTGCCCTCCATGGTCTGTAGATGATCTGAGCCAATTTTGGTGAGTATTGGACAAATCGTCTAGGACGAGTTCGATGAAGTAGGTTTTACGCACAATTGAATATAGCGAAAAAACTAAACCTTACGAATTTTGAATTTTTGACATGAGTCGACTTGGCTTGAGCCAATGATTCAGAGGAATTTTAATTTGAATTTTGTGGCTTACGGATCAAACGTTATTAGCATTTCAAAATTGAAAATTTGGACAAGTGGCGGCGCTAGAGAGTTTGAGTTAGAGACTCCAAATTTGGTGTGATTAGTATTTACAGTATCATCTATCAGTGTGCCAAATTGTACAACTTTCCCGCAATTGGTTCTATGGGCTGCCATTGACTTTGCGGCGGAAGAAGAATAATAATAATAAATATAGCTGCAAGCAGCAATGACGGGGCCAAGCACACCAGCGGCAAAACGAGAAGCAAAGCATAGCATGGAGCATCAGAACAACTGCAAAAATTAGTAATTGAAGCCATTTTAAGATTATTGTAGTAAAAATGGCTGAAAATTCATTCAAAACTAGCAGTAATAGGATTGATTGACTTTTTACTTTTGACCAACAGGTGGCAATGTCAACAAATCAATGTGATGTGTTCTGTGTGATGTGACAATGACACACACAAAGTTTGGTATCAATATGCCAAAGCATTGTAGAGATACGGCCTCAAGTGTCATTTTGGCGTCATACCTCAAATTCGTTGTTTTGGTATGTGAAAACCAGATAACTGACTATGGCAACGTTGGTATGACTGTTCTCAGCATGACCCAAGGAATCTATTAATAACAGTCTCGTCACAATAGGTAAAATTCACAGAAAGATATAAGCACTTTTTTGCTATTTCATTATACATTTTGACCACAAGATGGCACTGTCTCAAAACATTTTGAGTACTTTCAGGTCGTGGCTCCATGATACATATAAAGTTTCGGAATGGTACACCAATGCATTCGTAAGATAGTCAATGACAATTTCATGTTTTGTTCAATTATAGCGCCACCAAGAGGCACAATCCCACCTAATTTTTTAAGTGTCCTTAGAGTGTGCCCATATATATGCGTGTCAAATTTGGTGAAAATATCTCATTTAGTTTTGGAGTTAAAGACATATTAGTGTGTAAGCAGATAAAAAATTACTGACTGTTGACTTTGTTTGCATTTTTGTGCCGCTTACTATCACAATTTTGGCAATTGGTCAATGGATAAAATTACCGGGACGCTAAGTTTCCGAACTTCCTTCGGGGGTTTCGTGTCGATCGGAGTAACGGTTTCTACGATATTGCCAGATGTTTTTTAAGCGCAAAAATGCAACGTAGCGCAAACCATAAGGCTAAACCTGACAAATTTGGTAACAATGGACTCGGCTACGATTCAGGAGTCTAAAAAGGTGACTGCTGTGAAAATATGTGAACCCCACCCAAAGTTATAAGCATGTGAATATGTGATTTTACCACTAGGTGGCGCTGCTTCGAAACTTCGCAGGCTCCTTCAGGGCGTCGTGCTAATGACCCATACCAAGTTTCGTAACGATACGTTAATTCGTTCGTAAAATATAGCACTTTATTAAAAAATTCAACATGGCCGACGCCTAAAATGGCTGACATGGGAAAATTGGATAGGGTTGGACTCGGCATGATGTTCCGAATCCAATGAGACCAGTTTGTTGATTTTTGGCCAAACCATTCACAAGTTAGAAGCAAAAATATGAATTTTTCATATCTTCTGACCACTAGGTGGCACAGCGCTGAATTACTGCACGTAGCCTCAGCTTATGCTTGGTATAACATACACCAAGTTTCGTGTCAATATGCCAAACCCTTGCGGAGATATAGGCTCAGATCCATTTTTGCGTGCTTTTCGGCAAATTCGTTAGTGTGGTATTCGAGAACGCTTGGACAAATCAACTTGAATTGGATAACTTTTGCTCTCCATGGTCTGTAGATGATCTGAGCCAATTTTGGTGAGAATTGGACAAATCGTCTAGGACGAGTTCAACAAAGTAGGTTTTACGAACAATTGAAGATAGCGAAAAAACTAAACCTTACGATTTTTGAATTTTGGACATGATTCGACTCGGCTTGAGCCAAGGATTCAGATGATGAATTAATTTTGATTTTGTGGCTTACGGTTCAAAATTTATTAGCATTTCAAAATTGAATATTTGGACAAGTGGTGGCGCTAGAGAGTTGGAGTTAGAGACTCCAAATGTGGTGTGGTTTGTATTGACAGTATCCTCTATCAGTGTGCCAAATTGTACAACTTTCCCGCAATCGGTTCTATGGGCTGCCATTCATTTGCGGCGGAAGAAGAATAATAATAATAAATATAGCTGCAAGCAGCAATGACGGGGCCAAGCACATCAGCGGCAAAACGAGAAGCAAAGCATAGCATGGAGCATCAGAACAACTGCAGAAATGAGTAATTGAAGCCATTTTAAGATTATTGCAGTCCAAATGAGTGAAAAATCATTTAAAACTAGCAGTAATAGGATTGATTGACTTTTTACTTTTGACCAACAGGTGGCACCGTCAACAAATCGATGTGATGTGTTCTGTGTGATGTGACAATGACCCACACAACATCATTTGGTATCAATATGCCAAAGCATTGTAGAGATACAGCCTCAAGTGTGATTTTGGCATCATACCTCAAATTCGTTGTTGTGGTATGTGAAAACCAGATAACTGACTATGGCAACGTTGGTATAACTGTTCTCAGCATGACCCAAGGAATCTATTAATAACAGTCTCCATTATAGTCAATGACAATTTCATGTTTTGTTCAATTATAGCGCCACCAAGAGGCACAATCCCACCTAATTTTGTAAGTGTCCTTAGAGTGTGCCCATACATATGCGTGTCAAATTTGGTGAAAATATCTCATTTTGTTTTGGAGTTATAGACATATTTGTGTGTAAGTAGATAAAAAATGACTGACTGTTGACTTTGTTTGCATTTTTGTGCCACTTACGATCAAAATTTTGGCAATTGGTCAATGGCTAAAATTACCGGGACGCTAAGTTTCCGAACTTCCTACGGTGGTTTCGTGTCGATTGGAGTAACGGTTTCTAAGATATTGCCAGATGTTTTTTAAGCGCAAAAATGCTACGTAGCGCAAACCATAAGGCTAAACCTGACAAATTTGGTAACAATGGACTCGGCTACGATTCAGGAGTCTAAAATGGTGACTGCTGTGAAAATATGTGAACCCCACCCAAAGTTATAAGCATGTGAAAATGTGATTTTACCACTAGGTGGCGCTGCTTCGAAACTTCGCAGGCTCCTTCAGGGAGTCGTGCTAATGACCCATACCAAGTTTTGTAACGATACGTTAATTCGTTCGTAAAATATAGCACTTTATTACAAAATTCAACATGGCCGACGCCTAAAATGGCTGACATGGGAAAATTGGATATGGTTGGACTCGGTATGATGTTCTGAATCCAATGAGACCAGTTTGTTGATTTTTGGCCAAACCATTCACAAGTTATAAGCAAAAATATGAATTTTTCATATCTCCTGACCACTAGGTGGCACAGCGCCGAATTACTGCACGTAGCCTCAGCTCATGCTTGGTATAACATACACCAAGTTTCGTGTCAATACGCCAAGCCCTTGCGGAGATATAGCCTCAGATCCATTTTTGCGTGCTTTTCGGCAAATTCGTTAGTGTGGTATTCGAGAACGCTTGGACGAATCGTCTTTAATTGCATAACTTTTGCCCTCCATGGTCTGTAGATGATCTGAGCCAATTTTGGTGAGAATTGGACAAATCGTCTAGGACGAGTTCGATGAAGTAGGTTTTACGAACAATTGAAGATAGCGAAAAAACTAAACCTTACGAATTTTGAATTTTGGACATGAGTCGACTCGGCTTGAGCCAATGATTCAGAGGAATTTTAATTTGAATTTTGTGGCTTACGGATCAAACGTTATGAGCATTTCAAAATTGAATATTTGGACAAGTGGTGGCGCTAGAGAGTTTGAGTTAGAGACTCCAAATTTGGTGTGATTAGAACTTACAGTATCATCTATCAGTGTGCCAAATTGTACAACTTTCCCGCAATTGGTTCTATGGGCTGCCATTGACTTTGCGGCGGAAGAAGAATAATAATAATAATAATAATAATAATAAGAATTCTAACGATTACAATAGGTGCCTAAGCACCTTCGGTGCTTGGCCCCTAATAATAATAAGAATTCTAACGATTACAATAGGTGCCTAAGCACCTTCGGTGCTTGGCCCCTAAATATAGCTGCAAGCAGCAATGACGGGGCCAAGCACACCAGCGGCAAAAAGAGAAGCAAAGCATAGCATGGAGCATCAGAACAACTGCAAAAATTAGTAATTGAAGCCATTTTAAGATTATTGTAGTAAAAATTGTTGAAAAATCATTCAAAACTAGCAGTAATAGAATTGATTGACTTTTACTTTTGACCAACAGGTGGCAACGTCAACAAATCAATGTGATGTGTTCTGTGTGATGTGACAATGACACACACAAAGTTTGGTATCAATATGCCAAAGCATTGTAGAGATACGGCCTCAAGTGTCATTTTGGCCTCATACCTCAAATTCGTTGTAGTGGTATGTGAAAACCAGATAACTGACTATGGCAACGTTGGTATGACTGTTCTCAGCATGACCCAAGGAATCTATTAATAACAGTCTCGTCACAATAGGTAAAATTCACAGAAAGATATAAGCACTTTTTTGCCATTTCATTATGAATTTTGACCACAAGATGGCACTGTCTCAAAACATTTTGAGTACTTTCAGGTCGTGGTCTCCATGATACATATAAAGTTTCGGAATGGTACACCAATGCATTCGTAAGATAGTCAATGATAATTTCATGTTTTGTTCAATTATAGCGCCACCAAGAGGCACAATCCCACCTAATTTTGTAAGTGTCCTTAGAGTGTGCCCATATATATGCGTGTCAAATTTGGTGAAAATATCTCATTTTGTTTTGGAGTTCTAGACATATTAGTGTGTAAGTAGATAGAAAATGACTGACTGTTGACTTTGTTTGCATTTTTGTGCCACTTACGATCAAAATTTTGGCAATTGGTCAATGGATAAAATTACCGGGACGTTAAGTTTTCGAACTTCCTACGGTGGTTTCGTGACGATCGGAGTAACGGTTTCTAAGATATTGCCAGATGTTTTTTAAGCGCAAAAATGCAACGTAGCGCAAACCATAAGGCTAAACCTGACAACTTTGGTATCAATGGACTCGGCTACGATTCAGGAGTCTAAAAAGGTGACTGCTGTGAAAATATGTGAACCCCACCCAAAGTGATAAGCATGTGAAAATTTGATTTTACCACTAGGTGGCGCTGCTTCAAACTTCTCAGGCTCCTTCAGGGCGTCGTGCTAATAACCCATACCAAGTTTCGTAACGATACGTTAATGCGTTCAGAAAATATAGCATTGTACGACAAAATTCAACATGGCCGACGCCCAAAATGGCTGACATGGGAAAATTGGATATGGTTGGACTCGGCATGATGCTTTGAATCCAATGAGTCCTGTTTTGTGATTTTTGGCCAAACCATTCACAAGTTATAAGCAAAAATATAAATGTTTCATATCTCCTGACCACTAGGTGGCACATTGCCGAGTCACTACACGTAGCCTCAGCTCATGCTTGGTATAGCATACACCAAGTTTCGTGTCAATACGCCAAACCCTTGCGGAGATATAGCCTCAGATCCATCTTTGCGTGCTTTTCGGCAAATTCGTTAGTGTGGTATTCGAGAACGCTTGGACGAATCGACTTTAATTGCATACCTTTTGCCCTGCATGGTCTGTAGATGATCTGAGCCAATTTTGGTGAGAATCGGACAAATCGTCTAGGACGAGTTAGACAAAGTAGGTTTTACGAACAATTGAAGATAGCGAAAAAACTAAACCTTCCGATTTTTGAATTTTGGACATGAGTCGACTCGGCTTGAGCCAATGATTCAGAGGAAAGAATAATTTGAATTTTGTGGCTTACAGATCAAAAGTTATTAGCAATTCAAAATTGAATATTTGGACAAGTGGTGGCGCTAGAGAGTTTCAGTTAGAGACTCCAAATGTGGTGTGATTAGTACTTACAGTATCATCTATCAGTGTGCCAAATTGTACAACTTTCCCGCAATCGGTTCTATGGGCTGCCATTGACTTTGCGGCGGAAGAAGAATAATAATAATAATAGGAATTCTAACAATAACAATAGGTGCCTAAGCACCTTCGGTGCTTGGCCCCTAATAATAAGAATCCTAACGATTACAATAGGTGCCTAAGCACCTTCGGTGCTTGGCCCCTAAATATAGCTGCAAGCAGCAATGACGGGGCCAAGCACACCAGCGGCAAAACGAGAAGCAAAGCATAGCATGGAGAATCAGAACAACTGCAAAAATTAGTAATTGAAGGCATTTTAAGATTATTGCAGTAAAAATGGCTGAAAAATCATTCAAAACTAGCAGTAATAGGATTGATTGACTTTTTACTTTTGACCAACAGGTGGCAACGTCAACAAATCAATGTGATGTGTTCTGTGTGATGTGACAATGACACACACAAAGTTTGGTATCAATATGCCAAAGCATTGTAGAGATACGGCCTCAAGTGTCATTTTGGCGTCATACCTCAAATTCGTTGTTGTGGTATGTGAAAACCAGATAACTGACTATGGCAACGTTGGTATGACTGTTCTCAGCATGACCCAAGGAATCTATTAATAACAGTCTCGTCACAATAGGTAAAATTCACAGAAAGATATAAGCACTTTTTTGCCATTTCATTATAAATTTTGACCACAAGATGGCACTGTTTCAAAACATTTTGAGTACTTTCAGGTTGTGGTCTCCATGATACATATAAAGTTTCGGAATGGTACACCAATGCATTCGTAAGATAGTTAATCACAATTTCATGTTTTGTTCAGTTATAGCGCCACCAAGAGGCACAATCCCAACTAATTTTTTTAAGTGTCCTTAGAGTGTGCCCATACATATGCGTGTCAAATTTGGTGAATATATCTCATTTTGTTTTGGAGTTCTAGACATATTTGTGTGTATGTAGATAAAAAATGACTGACTGTTGACTTTGTTTGCATTTTTGTGCCACTTACGATCAAAATTTTGGCAATTGGTCAATGGATAAAATTACCGGGACGCTAAGTTTTCGAACTTCCTATGGTGGTTTCGTGTCGATCGGAGTAACGGTTTCTACGATATTGCCAGATGTTTTTTAAGCGCAAAAATGCTACGTAGCGCAAACCATAAGGCTAAACCTGACAAATTTGGTAACAATGGACTCGGCTACGATTCAGGAGTCTAAAATGGTTACTGCTGTGAATATATGTGAACCCCACCCAAAGTTATAAGCATGTGAATATGTGATTTTACCACTAGGTGGCGCTGCTTCGAAACTTCGCAGGCTCCTTCAGGGAGTCGTGCTAATGACCCATACCAAGTTTTGTAACGATACGTTAATTCGTTCGTAAAATATAGCACTTTATTACAAAATTCAACATGGCCGACGCCTAAAATGGCTGACATGGGAAAATTGGATATGGTTGGACTCGGCATGATGTTCCGAATCCAATGAGACCAGTTTGTTGATTTTTGGCCGAACCATTCACAAGTTATAAGCAAAAATATGAATTTTTCATATCTCCTGACCACTAGGTGGCACAGCGCTGAATCACTGCACGTAGCCTCATCTCATGCAAACCCTTGCGGAGATATAGCCTCAGATCCATTTTTGCGTGCTTTTCGGCAAATTCGTTAGTGTGGTATTCGAGAACGCTTGGACGAATTGACTTGAATTGCATAACTTTTGCCCTCCATGGTCTGTAGATGATCTGAGCCAATTTTGGTGAGAATTGGACAAATCGTCTAGGACGAGTTCGATGAAGTAGGTTTTACGAACAATTGAATATAGCGAAAAAACTAAACCTTACGAATTTTGAATTTTGGACATGAGTCGACTCGGCTTGAGCCAATGATTCAGAGGAATTTTAATTTGAATTTTGTGGCTTACGCATCAAACGTTATTAGCATTTCAAAATTGAATATTTGGACAAGTGGTGGCGCTAGAGAGTTTGAGTTAGAGACTCCAAATTTGGTGTGATTAGTATTTACAGTATCATCTATCAGTGTGCCAAATTGTACAACTTTCCCGCAATTGGTTCTATGGGCTGCCATTGACTTTGCGGCGGAAGAAGAATAATAATAATAAATATAGCTGCAAGCAGCAATGACGGGGCCAAGCACACCAGCGGCAAAACGAGAAGCAAAGCATAGCATGGAGCATCAGAACAACTGCAAAAATTAGTAATTGAAGCCATTTTAAGATTATTGTAGTAAAAATGGCTGAAAATTCATTCAAAACTAGCAGTAATAGGATTGATTGACTTTTTACTTTTGACCAACAGGTGGCAATGTCAACAAATCAATGTGATGTGTTCTGTGTGATGTGACAATGACACACACAAAGTTTGGTATCAATATGCCAAAGCATTGTAGAGATACGGCCTCAAGTGTCATTTTGGCGTCATACCTCAAATTCGTTGTTGTGGTATGTGAAAACCAGATAACTGACTATGGCAACGTTGGTATGACTGTTCTCAGCATGACCCAAGGAATCTATTAATAACAGTCTCGTCACAATAGGTAAAATTCACAGAAAGATATAAGCACTTTTTTGCCATTTCATTATGAATTTTGACCACAAGATGGCACTGTCTCAAAACATTTTGAGTACTTTCAGGTCGTGGTCTCCATGATACATATAAAGTTTCGGAATGGTACACCAATGCATTCGTAAGATAGTCAATGACAATTTCATGTTTTGTTCAATTATAGCGCCACCAAGAGGCACAATCTCACCTATTTTTTTAAGTGTCCTTAGAGTGTGTCCATACATATGCGTGTCAAATTTGGTGAATATATCTAATTTAGTTTTGGAGTTATAGACATATCTGTGCGTAAGTAGATAAAAAATGACTGACTGTTGACTTTGTTTGCATTTTTGTGCCGCTTACTATCAAAATTTTGGCAATTGGTCAATGGACAAAATTACCGGGATGCTAAGTTTCCGAACTTCCTACGGTGGTTTCGTGTCGATCGGAGTAACGGTTTCTAAGATATTGCCAGATGTTTTTTAAGCGCTAAAATGCAACGTAGCGCAAACCATAAGGCTAAACCTGACAAATTTGGTAACAATGGACTCGGCTACGATTCAGGAGTCTAAAAAGGTGACTGCTGTCAAAATATGTGAACCCCACCCAAAGTGATAAGCATGTGAAAATTTGATTTTACCACTAGGTGGCGCTGCTTCGAAACTTCTCAGGCTCCTTCAGGGCGTCGTGCTAATAACCCATACCAAGTTTCGTAACGATACGTTAATGCGTTCAGAAAATATAGCATTGTACTACAAAATTCAACATGGCCGACGCCCAAAATGGCTGACATGGGAAAATTGGATATGGTTGGACTCGGCATGATGCTTTGAATCCAATGAGACCTGTTTTGTGATTTTTGGCCAAACCATTCACAAGTTATAAGCAAAAATATGAATTTTTTATATCTCCTGACCACTAGGTGGCAGGGCGCCGAATCACTGCATGTAGCCTCAGCTCATGCTTGGTATAACATACACCAAGTTTCGTGTCAATACGCCAAACCCTTGCGGAGATATAGCCTCAGATCCATTTTTGCGTGCTTTTCGGCAAATTCGTTAGTGTGGTATTCGAGAACGCTTGGACGAATCGACTTTAATTGCATACCTTTTGCCCTGCATGGTCTGTAGATGATCTGAGCCAATTTTGGTGAGAATCGGACAAATCGTCTAGGACGAGTTCGACAAAGTAGGTTTTACGAACAATTGAAGATAGCGAAAAAACTAAACCTTACGATTTTTGAATTTTGGACATGAGTCGACTCGGCTTGAGCCAATGATTCAGAGGAAAGAATAATTTGAATTTTGTGGCTTACAGATCAAAAGTTATTAGCAATTCAAAATTGAATATTTGGACAAGTGGTGGCGCTAGAGAGTTTGAGTTAGAGACTCCAAATGTGGTGTGATTAGTACTTACAGTATCATCTATCAGTGTGCCTAATTGTACAACTTTCCCGCAATCGGTTCTATGGGCTGCCATTGACTTTGCGGCGGAAGAAGAATAATAATAATAATAGGAATTCTAACAATAACAATAGGTGCCTAAGCACCTTCGGTGCTTGGCCCCTAAATATAGCTGCAAGCAGCAATGACGGGGCCAAGCACACCAGCGGCAAAACGAGAAGCAAAGCATAGCATGGAGAATCAGAACAACTGCAAAAATTAGTAATTGAAGGCATTTTAAGATTATTGTAGTAAAAATGGCTGAAAAATCATTCAAAACTAGCAGTAATAGGATTGATTGACTTTTTACTTTTGACCAACAGGTGGCAACGTCAACAAATCAATGTGATGTGTTCTGTGTGATGTGACAATGACACACACAAAGTTTGGTATCAATATGCCAAAGCATTGTAGAGATACGGCCTCAAGTGTCATTTTGGCGTCATACCTCAAATTCGTTGTTGTGGTATGTGAAAACCAGATAACTGACTATGGCAACGTTGGTATGACTGTTCTCAGCATGACCCAAGGAATCTATTAATAACAGTCTCGTCACAATAGGTAAAATTCACAGAAAGATATAAGCACTTTTTTGCCATTTCATTATAAATTTTGACCACAAGATGGCACTGTTTCAAAACATTTTGAGTACTTTCAGGTTGTGGTCTCCATGATACATATAAAGTTTCGGAATGGTACACCAATGCATTCGTAAGATAGTTAATCACAATTTCATGTTTTGTTCAGTTATAGCGCCACCAAGAGGCACAATCCCAACTAATTTTTTTAAGTGTCCTTAGAGTGTGCCCATACATATGCGTGTCAAATTTGGTGAATATATCTCATTTTGTTTTGGAGTTTTAGACATATTTGTGTGTATGTAGATAAAAAATGACTGACTGTTGACTTTGTTTGCATTTTTGTGCCACTTACGATCAAAATTTTGGCAATTGGTCAATGGACAAAATTATCGGGATGCTAAGTTTTCGAACTTCCTACGGTGGTTTCGTGTCGATCGGAGTAACGGTTTCTAAGATATTGCCAGATGTTTTTTAAGCGCTAAAATGCAACGTAGCGCAAACCATAAGGCTAAACCTGACAAATTTGGTAACAATGGACTCGGCTACGATTCAGGAGTCTAAAAAGGTGACTGCTGTCAAAATATGTGAACCCCACCCAAAGTGATAAGCATGTGAAAATTTGATTTTACCACTAGGTGGCGCTGCTTCGAAACTTCTCAGGCTCCTTCAGGGCGTCGTGCTAATAACCCATACCAAGTTTCGTAACGATACGTTAATGCGTTCAGAAAATATAGCATTGTACTACAAAATTCAACATGGCCGACGCCCAAAATGGCTGACATGGGAAAATTGGATATGGTTGGACTCGGCATGATGCTTTGAATCCAATGAGACCTGTTTTGTGATTTTTGGCCAAACCATTCACAAGTTATAAGCAAAAATATGATTTTTTTATATCTCCTGACCACTAGGTGGCAGGGCGCCGAATCACTGCATGTAGCCTCAGCTCATGCTTGGTATAACATACACCAAGTTTCGTGTCAATACACCAAACCCTTGCGGAGATATAGCCTCAGATCCATTTTTGCGTGCTTTTCGGCAAATTCGTTAGTGTGGTATTCGAGAACGCTTGGACGAATCGACTTTAATTGCATACCTTTTGCCCTGCATGGTCTGTAGATGATCTGAGCCAATTTTGGTGAGAATCGGACAAATCGTCTAGGACGAGTTCGACAAAGTAGGTTTTACGAACAATTGAAGATAGCGAAAAAACTAAACCTTACGATTTTTGAATTTTGGACATGAGTCGACTCGGCTTGAGCCAGTGATTCAGAGGAAAGAAGAATTTTAATTTTGTGGCTTACGGATCAAAAGTTATTAGCATTTCAAAATGTTATATTTGGACAAGTGGTGGCGCTAGAGAGTTTGAGTTAGAGACTCCAAATTTGGTGTGATTAGTACTTACAGTATCATCTATCAGTGTGCCAAATTGTACAACTTTCCCGCAATCGGTTCTATGGGCTGCCATTCATTTGCGGCGGAAGAATAATAATAATAATAAATATAGCTGCAAGCAGCAATCACGGGGCCAAGCACTCCAGTAGCAAAGTCAGGAGCTAAACATGGCACGGAGCATCAGACCAAATGCAACAATGAGTAACAAAAGCAATAATTGCACGATTGTAATTGAAATGGCTGAAAATTATCAATAAAACCACCAGTAATATGATTAAATGGCTTATCACTTTTGGCCAATAGGTGACGCTCTAATCAAAGCACTTTGTTGCGTTCTGTGTGAGTCGACAATGGCACACACAAAGTTTGGTGTAATTACGTCAAAGCTTTGCATAGATATAGGCTCAGACTCATTTTGGCAACATGCCTAAAATTTGTAGCAGCACTATACAAAAACGGTTTTATCTGTCGACATGAAATCCATAACTTTTTGTCAGCGTGGTCTGAAGATGATCCCATTCAATTTTGGTGAAAATCGGACGAACGGTCTAGGAGGAGTTCGAAAAAGTAGGTTTTCAACATGAATCAATATGGCGGACAGGAAGATCGGCTTATTATAGAATAATTGGTATGTATGTTGTCGGCATGACCCAAGGAATATTTTGAGACCAGTTTCATGACAATAGGCTGATGCAATCAAAAGTTATTAGCATTTCTGTAAGTTCAGTATTCAATGGTTACTGAATGGTCTATTACTCTTGACCAATAGGTGGCGCTGTGACCAAAATGACGTGGCTTGGTCAGAGTGAGGTGACAATGACACATACAAAGTTTGGTGTAAATATCTCAAAGCTTTGCAGAGATACAGCCTCAGATGCAGTTTGGCATCTTTCCAGCAAATTTGTTGATACGTTAAACGAAAACCGTTTCGTGTATCGTCACGAAATCCATAACTTTTTAACAGCATGGTCTGAAGATGATCAGAGTCAAATGTGGTGAAAATCGGACGAACGGTCTAGGAGGAGTTCGAAAAAGTAGGTTTTCAACATGAATCAAAATGGCGGACAGGAAGTTCAGCCAATTATGGCAAAATTGGTATCAATGTTCTCGGCACGAACCAAGGAATCTAGAAATACCAGTTTGATACCAATAGGCTAATGCACGCCAAAGTTATTAGCATTTTTCCAAATTTCGTTATAACGTTTGACCACAAGGTGGCGCTGCCCCCAAATTTTTTGTGTACATTCAGGGCCTGGTACCGAACATTTTTGTAATTATTTGCGAAAAAATACGCTAATGCGTTCTTAAGATACAGCAATTTAAAGGTAAATTCAAAATGGCCGACGCCCAAAATGGCCGAATTGGGAAAATTGGATATCGTTCGACTCGGCATGATGTACTGAATCTAAAGACACCAGTTTTGTGATTTTTGGTCAGAGCATTCAGAAGTTATGAGCAAAAATATGCAATTTTTATATCTCCTGACCACCAGGGGGCACAGCGCCGAAACACTGTAGGTAGTCTCAGGTCATGCTTGTTACAACACACACCCAGTTTGGTCTCAATAGGCCAAACTGTTGCGGAGATATAGCCTCACGTTCACTTTAACGTGGTTTTCGTAGAATTTGTTCGTGGGCTATTCGGAAATGGTATGACAAATCAACTTGAATTCCATAACTTTTTGCCAGCATAGTCTGAAGATGATCTGGTTCAATTTTCGTGAGATTCGGTGCAACGGCCTAGGACGAGTTCGAAAGAGTAGGTTTTACGAACAATTGAAAATAGCGAAAAAACTAAACCTTACGATTTTTGAATTTTGGTGTCCATTCGACTCAGCATGAGCCAAGGAATCAGAGGAAAAAAGAATTTCCATTTTTTGGCTTACGGTTCAAAAGTTATTAGCATTTAAATATCGCATTTTTGGACAATTGGTGGCGCTAGAGAGTTTGAGTTAGAGACTCCAAATTTGCTACGGTTAATGGTGAGACTGGCCTCTATCAGTGTGCCAAATTTTACAACTTTCCCGCAATCGGTTCTATGGGCTGCCATTGAAACGCGGCGGAAGAAGAAGAAAAAGAATAAATATAGCTGCAAGCAGCAATGACGGGGCCAAGCACACCAGCGGCAAAACGAGAAGCAAAGCATAGCATGGAGCATCAGAACAACTGCAAAAATTAGTAATTGAAGCCATTTTAAGATTATTGTAGTAAAAATGGCTGAAAAATCATTCAAAACTAGCAGTAATAGGATTGATTGACTTTTTACTTTTGACCAACAGGTGGCAACGTCAACAAATCAATGTGATGTGTTCTGTGTGATGTGACAATGACACACACAAAGTTTTGTATCAATATGCCAAAGCATTGTAGAGATACGGCCTCAAGTGTCATTTTGGCGTCATACCTCAAATTCGTTGTTGTGGTATGTGAAAACCAGATAACTGACTATGGCAACGTTGGTATGACTGTTCTCAGCATGACCCAAGGAATCTATTAATAACAGTCTCGTCACAATAGGTAAAATTCACAGAAAGATATAAGCACTTTTTTGCCATTTCATTATAAATTTTGACCACAAGACGGCACTGTGTCAAAACATTTTGAGTACTTTCAGGTTGTGGTCTCCATGATACATATAAAGTTTCGGAATGGTACACCAATGCATTCGTAAGATAGTTAATCACAATTTCATGTTTTGTTCAGTTATAGCGCCACCAAGAGGCACAATCCCACCTAATTTTTTTAAGTGTCCTTAGAGTGTGCCCATATATATGCGTCTCACATTTGGTGAAAATATCTCATTTAGTTTTGGAGTTATAGACATATCTGTGTGTAAGTAGATAAAAAATGACTGACTGTTGAATTTGTTTGCATTTTTGTGCCACTTACTATCAAAATTTTGGCAATTGGTCAATGGATAAAGTTACCGGGACGCTAAGTTTTCGAACTTCCTACGGTGGTTTCGTGTCGATCGGAGTAACGGTTTCTACGATATTGGCAGATGTTTTTTAAGCGCAAAAATGCAACGTAGCGCAAACCATAAGGCTAAACCTGACAAATTTGGTATCAATGGACTCGGCTACGATTCAGGAGTCTATAAAGGTGACTGCTGTGAAAATATGTGAACCCCACCCAAAGTGATAAGCATGTGAAAATGTGATTTTGCCACTAGGTAGCGCTGCTTCGAAACTTCGCAGGGTCCTTCAGGGCGTCGTGCTGATGACCCATACCAAGTTTCGTAACGATACGTTAATTCGTTCGTAAAATATAGCACTTTATTACAAAATTCAACATGGCCGACGCCTAAAATGGCTGACATGGGAAAATTGGATATGGTTGGACTCGGCATGATGCTTTGAATCCAATGAGACCCATTTTGTGATTTTTGGCCGAACCATTCACAAGTTATGAGAAAAAATATGAATTTTTCATATCTCCTGACCACTAGGTGGCACAGCGCCGAATCACTGCACGTAGCCTCAGGTCATTCTTGTGATAACACTCACCAAGTTTCGTGTCAATATACCAAACCCTTGCGGAGATATAGCTTCAGATCTATTTTTGAGTGCTTTTCGGCAAATTCGTTAGTGTGGTATTCGAGAATGCTTGGACGAATCGATTTGAATTCCATAACTTTTTGCCTCCATGGTCTATAGATGATCTGAGCCAATTTTGTTGAGAATCGGACAAATCGTGTAGGACGAGTTCGATAAAGTAGGTTTTACGAACAATTGAAGATAGCGAAAAAACTAAACCTTACGATTTTTGAATTTTGGACATGATTCGACTCGGCTTGAGGCAAGGATTCAGAGGAAAGGATAATTGTCAATTTGTGGCTTACTGTTCAAACGTTATTAGCATTTCAAAATTGAATTTTTGGACAAGTGGTGGCGCTAGAGAGGTTGAGTTAGAGACTCAGAATTTGGTGTGATTACTATTGACAGTATCATCTATCAGTGCGCCAAATTTTACAACTTTCCCGCAATCGGTTCTATGGGCTGCCATTGACTTTGCGGCGGAAGAAGTATAATAATAATAATAATAGGAATTCTAACAATAACAATAGGTGCCTAAGCACCTTCGGTGCTTGGCCCCTAATAATAAGAATTCTAACGATTACAATAGGTGCCTAAGCACCTTCGGTGCTTGGCCCCTAAATATAGCTGCAAGCAGCAATCACGGGGCCAAGCACTCCAATGGCAAAGTCAGGAGCTAAACATGGCATGGAGCATCAGACCAAATGCAACAATGAGTAACAAAAGCAATAATTGCACGATTGTAATTGAAGTGGCTGAAAATTATAAATAAAACCACCAGTAATATGATTAAATGGCTTATCACTTTTGGCCAATAGGTGACGCTCTAATCAAAGCACTTTGTTGCGTTCTGTGTGAGTCGACAATGGCACACACAAAGTTTGGTGTAATTACGTCAAAGCTTTGCATAGATATAGGCTCAGACTCATTTTGGCAACATGCCTAAAATTTGTAGCAGCACTATACAAAAACGGTTTTATCTGTCGACATGAAATCCATAACTTTTTGTCAGCGTGGTCTGAAGATGATCCCATTCAATTTTGGTGAAAATCGGACGAACGGTCTAGGAGGAGTTCGAAAAAGTAGGTTTTCAACATGAATCAATATGGCGGACAGGAAGATCGGCTTATTATAGAATAATTGGTATGTATGTTGTCGGCATGACCCAAGGAATATTTTGAGACCAGTTTCATGACAATAGGCTGATGCAATCAAAAGTTATTAGCATTTCTGTAAGTTCAATATTCAATGGTTACTGAATGGTCTATTACTCTTGACCAATAGGTGGCGCTGTGACCAAAATGACGTGGCTTGGTCAGAGTGAGGTGACAATGACACATGCAAAGTTTGGTGTAAATATCTCAAAGCTTTGCAGAGATACAGCCTCAGATGCAGTTTGGCATCTTTCCAGCAAATTTGTTGATACGTTAAACGAAAACCGTTTCGTGTATCGTCACAAAATCCATAACTTTTTGCCAGCATGGTCTGAAGATGATCGGAGTCAAATTTGGTGAAAATCGGACGAACGGTCTAGGAGGAGTTCGAAAAAGTAGGTTTTCAACATGAATCAAAATGGCGGACAAGAAGTTAAGCCAATTATGGCAAAATTGGTATCAATGTTCTCGGCACGAACCAAGGAATCTAGCAATACCAGTTTGATACCAATAGGCTAATGCACGCAAAAGTTATTAGCATTTTTTGAAATTTCGTTATAACCTTTGACCACAAGGTGGCGCTGCCCCTAAATTTTTTGTGTACATTCAGGGCCTGGTACCGAACATTTTTGTAATTATTTGCGAAAAAATACGCTAATGCGTTCTTAAGATACAGCAATTTAAAGGTAAATTCAAAATGGCCGACGCCCAAAATGGCCGAATTGGGAAAATTGGATATCGTTCGACTCGGCATGATGTACTGAATCTAAAGACACCAGTTTTGTGATTTTTGGTCAGAGCATTCAGAAGTTATGAGCAAAAATATGCAATTTTTATATCTCCTGACCACCAGGGGGCACAGCGCCGAAACACTGTAGGTAGTCTCAGGTCATGCTTGTTACAACACACACCCAGTTTGGTCTCAATAGGCCAAACTGTTGTGGAGATATAGCCTCACGTTCACTTTTACGTGGTTTTCGTAGAATTTGTTCGTGGGCTATTCGGAAACGGTTTGACAAATCAACTTGAATTCCATAACTTTTTGCCAGCATGGTCTGAAGATGATCTGGTTCAATTTTCGTGAGATTCGGTGCAACGGCCTAGGACGAGTTCGAAAGAGTAGGTTTTACGAACAATTGAAAATAGCGAAAAAACTAAACCTTATGATTTTTGAATTTTGGTGTCCATTCGACTCAGCATGAGCCAAGGAATCCGAGGAAAAAAGAATTTTCATTTTGTGGCTTACGGTTCAAACGTTATTAGCATTTCAAAATCGCATTTTTGGACAATTGGTGGCGCTAGAGAGTTTGAGTTAGAGACTCCAAATTTGCTACGTTTAATGGTGAGACTGGCCTCTATCAGTGTGCCAAATTTTACAACTTTCCCGCAATCGGTTCTATGGGCTGCCATTGAAACGCGGCGGAAGAAGAAGAAGAAAAAGAAATATAGCTGCAAGCAGCAATCACGGGGCCAAGCACACCAGCGGCAAAACGAGAAGCAAAGCATAGCATGGAGCATCAGAACAACTGCAAAAATTAGTAATTGAAGCCATTTTAAGATTATTGTAGTAAAAATGGCTGAAAATTCATTCAAAACTAGCAGTAATAGGATTGATTGACTTTTTACTTTTGACCAACAGGTGGCAATGTCAACAAATCAATGTGATGTGTTCTGTGTGATGTGACAACGACACACACAAAGTTTGGTATCAATATGCCAAAGCATTGTAGAGATACGGCCTCAAGTGTCATTTTGGCGTCATACCTCAAATTCGTTGTTGTGGTATGTGAAAACCAGATAACTGACTATGGCAACGTTGGTATAACTGTTCTCAGCATGACCCAAGGAATCTATTAATAACAGTCTCGTCACAATAGGTAAAATTCACAGAAAGATATAAGCACTTTTTTGCCATTTCATTATGAATTTTGACCACAAGATGGTACTGTCTCAAAACATTTTGAGGACTTTCAGGTCGTGGTCTCCATGATACATATAAAGTTTCGGAATGGTACACCAATGCATTCGTAAGATAGTCAATGACAATTTCATGTTTTGTTCAATTATAGCGCCACCAAGAGGCACAATCCCACCTAATTTTTTAAGTGTCCTTAGAGTGTGCCCATACATATGCGTGTCAAATTTGGTGAATATATCTCATTTTGTTTTGGATTTATAGACATATTTGTGTGTAAGTAGATAAAAAATGACTGACTGTTGACTTTGTTTGCATTTTTGTGCCAATTACGATCAAAATTTTGGCAATTGGTCAATGAGTAAAATTACCGGGACGCTAAGTTTTCGAACTTCCTACGATGGGTTCGTGTCGATCGGAGTAACGGTTTCTACGATATTGCTAGATGTTTTTTAAGCGCAAAAATGCAACGTAGCGCAAACCATAAGGCTAAACCTGACAAATTTGGTATCGATGGACTCGACTACGATTCAGGAGTCTATAAAGGTGACTGCTGTGAAAATATGTGAACCCCACCCAAAGTTATAAGCATGTGAATATGTGATGTTACCACTAGGTGGCGCTGCTTCGAAACTTCTCAGGCTCATTCACGCCGTCGTGCTAATGACCCATACCAAGTTTCGTAACGATACGTTAATTCGTTCGTAAAATATAGCATTTTACTACAAAATTGAACATGGCCGACGCCCAAAATGGCTGACATGGGAAAATTGGATATGGTTGGACTCGGCATGATGCTTTGAATCCAATGAGAGCCGTTTTGTGATTTTTGGCCAAATCATTCACAAGTTATAAGCAAAAATATGAATTTTTCATATCTCCTGACCACTAGGTGGCACAGCGCCGAATCACTGCAAGTAGCCTCAGATCATGCTTGTTATAACACTCACCAAGTTTCGTGTCAATACGCCAAACCCTTGCGGAGATATAGCTTCAGATCTATTTTTGCACTCTTTTCGGCAAATTCGTTAGTGTGGTATTCGAGAATGCTTGGACGAATCGATTTGATTTCCATAACTTTTTGCCCTCCATGGTCTGTAGATGATCTGAGCCAATTTTGGTGAGAATCGGACAAATCGTCTAGGATGAGTTCAACAAAGTAGGTTTTACGAACAATTGAAGATAGCGAAAAAACTAAACCTTACGATTTTTGAATTTCGGACTTGATTCGACTCGGCTTGAGCCAATGATTCAGAGGAATTTTAATTTGAATTTTGTGGCTTACAGATCAAACGTTATTAGCATTTCAAAATTGAAAGTGATTTTTGAATTTTGGTGTCCATTCGACTCAGCATGAGCCAAGGAATCCGAGGAAAAAAGAATTTTCATTTTGTGGCTTACGGTTCAAACGTTATTAGCATTTCAAAATCGCATTTTTGGACAATTGGTGGCGCTAGAGAGTTTGAGTTAGAGACTCCAAATTTGCTACGTTTAATGGTGAGACTGGCCTCTATCAGTGTGCCAAATTTTACAACTTTCCCGCAATCGGTTCTATGGGCTGCCATTGAAACGCGGCGGAAGAAGAAGAAGAAAAAGAAATATAGCTGCAAGCAGCAATCACGGGGCCAAGCACACCAGCGGCAAAACGAGAAGCAAAGCATAGCATGGAGCATCAGAACAACTGCAAAAATTAGTAATTGAAGCCATTTTAAGATTATTGTAGTAAAAATGGCTGAAAATTCATTCAAAACTAGCAGTAATAGGATTGATTGACTTTTTACTTTTGACCAACAGGTGGCAATGTCAACAAATCAATGTGATGTGTTCTGTGTGATGTGACAACGACACACACAAAGTTTGGTATCAATATGCCAAAGCATTGTAGAGATACGGCCTCAAGTGTCATTTTGGCGTCATACCTCAAATTCGTTGTTGTGGTATGTGAAAACCAGATAACTGACTATGGCAACGTTGGTATAACTGTTCTCAGCATGACCCAAGGAATCTATTAATAACAGTCTCGTCACAATAGGTAAAATTCACAGAAAGATATAAGCACTTTTTTGCCATTTCATTATGAATTTTGACCACAAGATGGTACTGTCTCAAAACATTTTGAGGACTTTCAGGTCGTGGTCTCCATGATACATATAAAGTTTCGGAATGGTACACCAATGCATTCGTAAGATAGTCAATGACAATTTCATGTTTTGTTCAATTATAGCGCCACCAAGAGGCACAATCCCACCTAATTTTTTAAGTGTCCTTAGAGTGTGCCCATACATATGCGTGTCAAATTTGGTGAATATATCTCATTTTGTTTTGGATTTATAGACATATTTGTGTGTAAGTAGATAAAAAATGACTGACTGTTGACTTTGTTTGCATTTTTGTGCCAATTACGATCAAAATTTTGGCAATTGGTCAATGAGTAAAATTACCGGGACGCTAAGTTTTCGAACTTCCTACGGTGGGTTCGTGTCGATCGGAGTAACGGTTTCTACGATATTGCTAGATGTTTTTTAAGCGCAAAAATGCAACGTAGCGCAAACCATAAGGCTAAACCTGACAAATTTGGTATCGATGGACTCGACTACGATTCAGGAGTCTAAAAAGGTGACTGCTGTGAAAATATGTGAACCCCACCCAAAGTTATAAGCATGTGAATATGTGATGTTACCACTAGGTGGCGCTGCTTCGAAACTTCTCAGGCTCATTCACGCCGTCGTGCTAATGACCCATACCAAGTTTCGTAACGATACGTTAATTCGTTCGTAAAATATAGCATTTTACTACAAAATTGAACATGGCCGACGCCCAAAATGGCTGACATGGGAAAATTGGATATGGTTGGACTCGGCATGATGCTTTGAATCCAATGAGACCCGTTTTGTGATTTTTGGCCAAATCATTCACAAGTTATAAGCAAAAATATGAATTTTTCATATCTCCTGACCACTAGGTGGCACAGCGCCGAATCACTGCAAGTAGCCTCAGATCATGCTTGTTATAACACTCACCAAGTTTCGTGTCAATACGCCAAACCCTTGCGGAGATATAGCTTCAGATCTATTTTTGCACTCTTTTCGGCAAATTCGTTAGTGTGGTATTCGAGAATGCTTGGACGAATCGATTTGATTTCCATAACTTTTTGCCTCCATGGTCTGTAGATGATCTGAGCCAATTTTGGTGAGAATCGGACAAATCGTCTAGGATGAGTTCAACAAAGTAGGTTTTACGAACAATTGAAGATAGCGAAAAAACTAAACCTTACGATTTTTGAATTTCGGACTTGATTCGACTCGGCTTGAGCCAATGATTCAGAGGAATTTTAATTTGAATTTTGTGGCTTACAGATCAAACGTTATTAGCATTTCAAAATTGAATATTTGGACAAGTGGTGGCGCTAGAGAGTTTGAGTTAGAGACTCAGAATTTGGTGTGATTACTATTGACAGTATCATCTATCAGTGAGCCAAATTTTACAACTTTCCCGCAATCGGTTCTATGGGCTGCCTTTGACTTTGCGGCGGAAGAAGTATAATAATAATAATAATAGGAATTCTAACAATAACAATAGGTGCCTAAGCACCTTCGGTGCTTGGCCCCTAAATATAGCTGCAAGCAGCAATTGCGGGGCCAAGCACACCAGCAGCAAAACGAGGAGCAAAGCATAGCACGGAGCATCAGACCAACTGCAGAAATGGGAAATTGAAGCCATTTTAAGATTATTGTAGTCGAAATGGCTGAAAAATCATTTAAAAGTAGCAGTAATAGGATTGATTGACTTTTTACTTTTGACCAACAGGTGGCACCGTCAACAAATCGATGTGATGTGTTCTGTGTGATGTGACAATGACACACACAACATCATTTGGTATCAATATGCCAAAGCATTGTAGAGATACAGCCTCAAGTGTGATTTTGGCATCATACCTCAAATTCGTTGTTGTGGTATGTGAAAACCAGATAACTGACTATGGCAACGTTGGTATAACTGTTCTCAGCATGACCCAAGGTATCTATTAATAACAGTCTCCATTATAGTCAATGACAATTTCATGTTTTGTTCAATTATAGCGCCACCAAGAGGCACAATCCCACCTAATTTTGTAAGTGTCCTTAGAGTGTGCCCATATATATGCGTGTCAAATTTGGTGAAAATATCTCATTTTGTTTTGGAGTTATAGACATATTTGTGTGTAAGTAGATAAAAAATGACTGACTGTTGACTTTGTTTGCATTTTTGTGCCACTTACGATCAAAATTTTAGCAATTGGCCAATGCATAAAATTACCGGGACGCTAAGTTTCCGAACTTCCTACGGTGGTTTCGTGTCGATCGGAGTAACGGTTTCTAAGATATTGCCAGATGTTTTTTAAGCGCTAAAATGCAACGTAGCGCAAACCATAAGGCTAAACCTGACAAATTTGGTAACAATGGACTCGGCTACGATTCAGGAGTCTAAAAAGGTGACTGCTGTGAAAATATGTGAACCCCACCCAAAGTGATAAGCATGTGAAAATTTGATTTTACCACTAGGTGGCGCTGCTTCGAAACTTCTCAGGCTCCTTCAGGGCATCGTGCTAATAACCCATACCAAGTTTCGTAACGATACGTTAATGCGTTCAGAAAATATAGCATTGTATGACAAAATTCAACATGGCCGACGCCCAAAATGGCTGACATGGGAAAATTGGATATGGTTGGACTCGGCATGATGCTTTGAATCCAATGATACCTGTTTTGTGATGTTTGGCCAAACCATTCACAAGTTATAAGCAAAAACATGAATTTTTAATATCTCCTGACCACTAGGTGGCAGAGCGCCGAATCACTGTATGTAGCCTCAGCTCATGCTTGGTATAACATACACCAAGTTTCGTGTCAATACGCCAAACCATTGCGGAGATATAGCCTCAGATCCATTTTTGCGTGCTTTTCGGCAAATTCGTTAGTGTGGTATTCGAGAACGCTTGGACGAATCGACTTTACTTGCATACCTTTTGCCCTGCATGGTCTGTAGATGATCTGAGCCAATTTTGGTGAGAATCGGACAAATCGTCTAGGACGAGTTCGACAAAGTAGGTTTTACGAACAATTGAAGATAGCGAAAAAACTAAACCTTACGATTTTTGAATTTTGGACATGAGTCGACTCGGCTTGAGCCAATGATTCAGAAGAAAGAAGAATTTTAATTTTGTGGCTTACGGATCAAAAGTTATTAGAATTTCAAAATGTTATATTTGGACAAGTGGTGGCGCTAGAGAGTTTGAGTTAGAGACTCCAAATTTGGTGTGATTAGTACTTACAGTATCATCTATCAGTGTGCCAAATTGTACAACTTTCCCGCAATCGGTTCTATGGGCTGCCATTCATTTGCGGCGGAAGAAGAAGAAGCAAAAGAATAATAACACTAACAAACACAATAGGTGCCTACGCACCTTCGGTGCTTGGCCCCTAATAACACTAACAAACACAATAGGTGCCTCCGCACCTTCGGTGCTTGGCCCCTAAATATAGCTGCAAGCAGCAATCACGGGGCCAAGCACTCCAATGGCAAAGTCAGGAGCTAAACATGGCATGGAGCATCAGACCAAATGCAACAATGAGTAACAAAAGCAATAATTGCACGATTGTAATTGAAATGGCTGAAAATTATAAATAAAACCACCAGTAATATGATTAAATGGCTTATCACTTTTGGCCAATAGGTGACGCTCTAATCAAAGCACTTTGTTGCGTTCTGTGTGAGTTGACAATGGCACACACAAAGTTTGGTGTAATTACGTCAAAGCTTTGCATAGATATAGTCTCAGACTCATTTTGGCAACATGCCTAAAATTTGTAGCAGCACTATACAAAAACGGTTTTATCTGTCGACATGAAATCCATAACTTTTTGTCAGCGTGGTCTGAAGATGATCAGAGTCAAATTTGGTGAAAATCGGACGAACGGTCTAGGAGGAGTTCGAAAAAGTAAGTTTTCAACATGAATCAAAATGGCGGACAGGAAGATCAGCCCATTATGGCAAAATTGGTATCAATGTTCTCGGCACGAACCAAGGAATCTAGCAATACCAGTTTGATAACAATAGGCTAATGTACTCCAAAGTTATTAGCATTTCTGTAAGTTCAATATTCAACGGTTACTGAATGATCTATTACTCTTGACCAATAGGTGGCGCTGTGACCAAAATGACGTGGCTTGGTCAGAGTGAGGTGACAATGACACATGCAAAGTTTGGTGTAAATATCTCAAAGCTTTGCAGAGATACAGCCTCAGATGCAGTTTGGCATCTTTCCAGCAAATTTGTTGATACGTTAAACGAAAACCGTTTCGTGTATCGTCACGAAATCCATAACTTTTTGCCAGCATGGTCTGAAGATGATCAGAGTCAAATTTGGTGAAAATCGGACGAACGGTCTAGGAGGAGTTCGAAAAAGTAGGTTTTCAACATGAATCAAAATGGCGGAAAGGAAGTTCAGCCAATTATGGCAAAATTGGTATCAATGTTCTCGGCACGAACCAAGGAATCTAGCAATACTGGTTTGATAACAATAGGCTAATGTACGCAAAAGTTATTAGCATTTTTCGAAATTTCGTTATAACTTTTGACCACAAGGTGGCGCTGCCCCCAAATTTTTTGTGTACATTCAGGGCCTGGTACCGAACATTTTTGTAATTATTTGCGAAACGATACGCTAATGCGTTCTTAAGATACAGCAAT
Organism: Barbus barbus; assembly: GCF_936440315.1. NCBI lineage: Eukaryota > Metazoa > Chordata > Actinopteri > Cypriniformes > Cyprinidae > Barbus > Barbus barbus. Next base: position 431,443 of record NC_136756.1, read on the forward strand.
TTGAAGGTAAATTCAAAATGGCCGACGCCCAAAATGGCTGAATTGGGAAAATTGGATATCGTTCGACTCGGCATGATGTACTGAATCTAAAGACACCAGTTTTGTGATTTTTGGTCAGAGCATTCAGAAGTTATGAGCAAAAATATGCAATTTTTATATCTCCTGACCACCAGGGGGCACAGCGCCGAAACACTGTAGGTAGTCTCAGGTCATGCTTGTTACAACACACACCCAGTTTGGTCTCAATAGGCCAAACTGTTGCGGAGATATAGCCTCACGTTCACTTATACGTGGTTTTCGTAGAATTTGTTCGTAGGCTATTCGGAAATGGTTTGACAAATCAACTTGAATTCCATAACTTTTTGCCAGCATGGTCTGAAGATGATCTGGTTCAATTTTCGTGAGATTCGGTGCAACGGCCTAGGACAAGTTCGAAAGAGTAGGTTTTACGAACAATTGAAAATAGCGAAAAAACTAAACCTTACGATATTTGAATTTTGGTGTCCATTCGACTCGCCTTGAGCCAAGGAATCAGAGGAAAAAAGAATTTTCATTTTGTGGCTTACGGTTCAAAAGTTATTAGCATTTCAAAATCGCATTTTTGGACAATTGGTGGCGCTAGAGAGTTTGAGTTAGAGACTCCAAATTTGCTACGGTTAATGGTGAGACTGGCCTCTATCAGTGTGCCAAATTTTACAACTTTCCCGCAATCGGTTCTATGTGCTGCCATTGAAACGCGGCGGAAGAAGAAGAAGAAAAAGAATAAATATAGCTGCAAGCAGCAATGACGGGGCCAAGCACACCAGCGGCAAAACGAGAAGCAAAGCATAGCATGGAGCATCAGAACAACTGCAAAAATTAGTAATTGAAGCCATTTTAAGATTATTGTAGTAAACATGGCTGAAAATTCATTCAAAACTAGCAGTAATAGGATTGATTGACTTTTTACTTTTGACCAACAGGTGGCAACGTCAACAAATCAATGTGATGTGTTCTGTGTGATGTGACAATGACACACACAAAGTTTGGTATCAATATGCCAAAGCATTGTAGAGATACGGCCTCAAGTGTCATTTTGGCATCATACCTCAAATTCGTTGTTGTGGTATGTGAAAACCAGATAACTGACTATGGCAACGTTGGTATGACTGTTCTCAGCATGACCCAAGGAATCTATTAATAACAGTCTCGTCACAATAGGTAAAATTCACAGAAAGATATAAGCACTTTTTTGCCATTTCATTATGAATTTTGACCACAAGATGGCACTGTCTCAAAACATTTTGAGTACTTTCAGGTCGTGGTCTCCATGATACATATAAAGTTTCGGAATGGTACACCAATGCATTCGTAAGATAGTCAATCACAATTTCATGTTTTGTTCAGTTATAGCGCCACCAAGAGGCACAATCCCACCTAATTTTTTAAGTGTCCTTAGAGTGTGCCCATACATATGCGTGTCAAATTTGGTGAATATATCTCATTTTGTTTTGGAGTTATAGACATATTTGTGTGTAAGTAGATAAAAAATGACTGACTGTTGACTTTGTTTGCATTTTTGTGCCACTTACAATCAAAATTTTGGCAATTGGTCAATGGATAAAATTACCGGGACGCTAAGTTTGCGAACTTCCTACGGTGGTTTCGTGTCGATCGGAGTAACGGTTTCTACGATATTGCCAGATGTTTTTTAAGCGCAAAAATGCAACGTAGCGCAAACCATAAGGCTAAACCTGACAAATTTGGTATCGATGGACTCGGCTACGATTCAGGAGTCTATAAAGGTGACTGCTGTGAAAATATGTGAACCCCACCCAAAGTTATAAGCATGTGAAACTGTGATGTTACCACTAGGTGGCGCTGCTTCGAAACTTCTCAGGCTCATTCACGCCGTCGTGCTAATGACACATACCAAGTTTCGTAACGATACTTTAATTCGTTCGTAAAATATAGCATTTTACTACAAAATTGAACATGGCCGACGCCCAAAATGGCTGACATGGGAAAATTGGATATGGTTGGACTCGGCATGATGCTTTGAATCCAATGAGACCCGTTTTGTGATTTTTGCCCAAATCATTCACAAGTTATAAGCAAAAATAAGAATTTTTCATATCTCCTGACCACTAGGTGGCACAGCGCCGAATCACTGCACGTAGCCTCAGATCATGCTTGTTATAACACTCACCAAGTTTCGTGTCAATATGCCAAACCCTTGCGGAGATATAGCGTCAGATCTATTTCTGCACGCTTTTCGGCAAATTCGTTAGTGTGGTATTCGAGAATGCTTGGACGAATCGATTTGAATTCCATAACTTTTTGCCTCCATGGTCTGTAGATGATCTGAGCCAATTTTGGTGAGAATCGGATAAATCGTCTAGGACGAGTTCGATAAAGTAGGTTTTACGAACAATTGAAGATAGCGAAAAAACTAAACCTTACGATTTTTGAATTCTGGACATGATTCGACTCGGCTTGAGGCAAGGATTCAGAGGAAAGGATAATTGTCAATTTGTGGCTTACTGTTCAAACGTTATTAGCATTTCAAAATTGAATTTTTGGACAAGTGGTGGCGCTAGAGAGTTTGAGTTAGAGACTCAGAATTTGGTGTGATTACTATTGACAGTATCATCTATCAGTGCGCCAAATTTTACAACTTTCCCGCAATCGGTTCTATGGGCTGCCATTGACTTTGCGGCGGAAGAAGTATAATAATAATAATAATAGGAATTCTAACAATAACAATAGGTGCCTAAGCACCTTCGGTGCTTGGCCCCTAAATATAGCTGCAAGCAGCAATCACGGGGCCAAGCACTCCAATGGCAAAGTCAGGAGCTAAACATGGCACGGAGCATCAGACCAAATGCAACAATGAGTAACAAAAGCAATAATTGCACGATTGTAATTGAAATGGCTGAAAATTATAAATAAAACCACCAGTAATATGATTAAATGGCTTATCACTTTTGGCCAATAGGTGACGCTCTAATCAAAGCACTTTGTTGCGTTCTGTGTGAGTTGACAATGGCACACACAAAGTTTGGTGTAATTACGTCAAAGCTTTGCATAGATATAGTCTCAGACTCATTTTGGCAACATGCCTAAAATTTGTAGCAGCACTATACAAAAACGGTTTTATCTGTCGACATGAAATCCATAACTTTTTGTCAGCGTGGTCTGAAGATGATCCCATTCAATTTTGATGAAAATCGGACGAGCGGTCTAGGAGGAGTTCGAAAAAGTAGGTTTTCAACATGAATCAATATGGCGGACAGGAAGATCGGCTTATTATAGAATAATTGGTATGTATGTTGTCGGCATGACCCAAGGAATATTTTGAGACCAGTTTCATGACAATAGGCTGATGCAATCAAAAGTTATTAGCATTTCTGTAAGTTCAATATTCAATGGTTAATGAATGGTCTATTACTCTTGACCAATAGGTGGCGCTGTGACCAAAATGACGTGGCTTGGTCAGAGTGAGGTGACAATGACACATGCAAAGTTTGGTGTAAATATCTCAAAGCTTTGCAGAGATACAGCCTCAGATGCAGTTTGGCATCTTTCCAGCAAATTTGTTGATACGTTAAACGAAAACCGTTTCGTGTATCGTCACGAAATCCATAACTTTTTGCCAGCATGGTCTGAAGATGATCGGAGTCAAATTTGGTGAAAATCGGACGAACGGTCTAGGAGGAGTTCGAAAAAGTAGGTTTTCAACATGAATCAATATGGCGGACAGGAAGATCGGCTTATTATAGAATAATTGGTATGTATGTTGTCGGCATGACCCAAGGAATATTTTGAGACCAGTTTCATGACAATAGGCTGATGCAATCAAAAGTTATTAGCATTTCTGTAAGTTCAATATTCAATGGTTAATGAATGATCTATTACTCTTGACCAATAGGTGGCGCTGTGACCAAAATGACGTGGCTTGGTCAGAGTGAGGTGACAATGACACATGCAAAGTTTGGTGTAAATATCTCAAAGCTTTGCAGAGATACAGCCTCAGATGCAGTTTGGCATCTTTCCAGCAAATTTGTTGATACGTTAAACGAAAACCGTTTCGTGTATCGTCACGAAATCCATAACTTTTTGCCAGCATGGTCTGAAGATGATCAGAGTGAAATTTGGTGAAAATCGGACGAACGGTCTAGGAGGAGTTCGAAAAAGTAGGTTTTCAACATGAATCAAAATGGCGGACAGGAAGTTCAGCCCATTATGGCAAAATTGGTATCAATGTTCTCGGCACGAACCAAGGAATCTAGCAATACCAGTTTGATAACAATAGGCTAATGTACGCAAAAGTTATTAGCATTTTTCGAAATTTCGTTATAACCTTTGACCACAAGGTGGCGCTGCCCCCAAATTTTTTGTGTACATTCAGGGCCGGGTACCGAACATTTTTGTAATTATTTGCGAAACGATACGCTAATGCGTTCTTAAGATACAGCAATTTCAATGTAAATTCAAAATGGCCGACGCCCAAAATGGCTGAATTGGGAAAATTGGATATCGTTCGACTCGGCATGATGTACTGAATCTAAAGACACCAGTTTTGTGATTTTTGGTCAGAGCATTCAGAAGTTATGAGCAAAAATATGCAATTTTTATATCTCCTGACCACCAGGGGGCACAGCGCCGAAACACTGTAGGTAGTCTCAGGTCATGCTTGTTACAACACACACCCAGTTTGGTCTCAATAGGCCAAACAGTTGCGGAGATATAGCCTCACGTTCACTTTGGCGTGGTTTTCGTAGAATTTGTTCGTGGGCTATTCGGAAATGGTTTGACAAATCAACTTGAATTCCATAACTTTTTGCCAGCATGGTCTGAAGATGATCTGGTTCAATTTTCGTGAGATTCGGTGCAACGGCCTAGGACGAGTTCGAAAGAGTAGGTTTTACGAACAATTGAAAATAGCGAAAAAACTAAACCTTACGATTTTTGAATTTTGGTGTCCATTCGACTCGGCATGATCCAAGGAATCAGAGGAAAAAAGAATTTCCATTTTGTGGCTTACGGTTCAAAAGTTATTAGCATTTCAATATCGCATTTTTGGACAATTGGTGGCGCTAGAGAGTTTGAGTTAGAGACTCCAAATTTGCTACGGTTAATGGTGAGACTGGCCTCTATCAGTGTGCCAAATTTTACAACTTTCCCGCAATCGGTTCTATGGGCTGCCATTGAATCGCGGCGGAAGAAGAAGAAGAAGAAGAAGAAGCAAAAGAATAAATATAGCTGCAAGCAGCAATTGCGGGGCCAAGCACATCAGCAGCAAAACGAGGAGCAAAGCATAGCACGGAGCATCAGACCAACTGCAGAAATGGGAAATTGAAGCCATTTTAAGATTATTGTAGTCGAAATGGCTGAAAAATCATTTAAAAGTAGCAGTAATAGGATTGATTGACTTTTTACTTTTGACCAACAGGTGGCACCGTCAACAAATCGATGTGATGTGTTCTGTGTGATGTGACAATGACACACACAACATCATTTGGTATCAATATGCCAAAGCATTGTAGAGATACAGCCTCAAGTGTGATTTTGGCATCATCCCTCAAATTCGTTGTTGTGGTATGTGAAAACCAGATAACTGACCATGGCAACGTTGGTATAACTGTTCTCAGCATGACCCAAGGAATCTATTAATAACAGTCTCCATTATAGTCAATGACAATTTCATGTTTTGTTCAATTATAGCACCACCAAGAGGCACAATCCCACCTAATTTTTTAAGTGTCCTTAGAGTGTGCCCATACATATGCGTGTCAAATTTGGTGAATATAGCTCATTTTGTTTTGGAGTTATAGACATATTTGTGTGTAAGTAGATAAAAAATGACTGACTGTTGACTTTGTTTGCATTTTTGTGCCACTTACGATCAAAATTTTGGCAATTGGTCAATGGATAAAATTACCGGGACGCTAAGTTTTCGAACTTCCTACGGTGGTTTCGTGTCGATCGGAGTAACGGTTTCTACGATATTGCCAGATGTTTTTTAAGCGCAAAAATGCTACGTAGCGCAAACCATAAGGCTAAACCTGACAAATTTGGTAACAATGGACTCGGCTACGATTCAGGAGTCTAAAATGGTGACTGCTGTGAAAATATGTGAACCCCACCCAAAGTGATAAGCATGTGAAAATTTGATTTTACCACTAGGTGGCGCTGCTTCGAAACTTCTCAGGCTCCTTCAGGGCGTCGTGCTAATGACCCATACCAAGTTTCGTAACGATACGTTAATTCGTTCGTAAAATATAGCACTTTATTACAAAATTCAACATGGCCGACGCCTAAAATGGCTTACATGGTAAAATTTGATATGATTGGACTCGGCATGATGATCTGAATCCAATGAGACCTGTTTTGTGATTTTTGGCCAAATCATTCACAAGTTATAAGCAAAAATATGAATTTTTCATATCTCCTGACCACTAGGTGGCACAGTGCCGAATCACTGCACGTAGCCTTAGGTCATGCTTGGTATAACATACACCAAGTTTCGTGTCAATTCGCCAAACCCTTGCGGAGATATAGCCTCAGATCCATTTTTGCGTGCTTTTCGGCAAATTCGTTAGTGTGGTATTCGAAAACGCTTGGACGAATCTACATTAATTGCATAACTTTTGCCCTCCATGGTCTGTAGATGATCTGAGCCAATTTTGGTGAGAATCGGACAAATCGTCTAGGACGAGTTTGACAAAGTAGGTTTTACGAACAATTGAATATAGCGAAAAAACTAAACCTTACGAATTTTGAATTTTGGACATGAGTCGACTCGGCTTGAGCCAATGATTCAGAGGAATTTTAATTTTAATTTTGTGGCTTACGGATCAAACGTTATTAGCATTTCAAAATTGAATATTTGGACAAGTGGTGGCGCTAGAGAGTTTGAGTTAGAGACTCCAAATTTGGTGTGATTAGTATTTACAGTATCATCTATCAGTGTGCCAAATTGTACAACTTTCCCGCAATTGGTTCTATGGGCTGCCATTGACTTTGCGGCGGAAGAAGAATAATAATAATAATAATAATAATAATAAGAATTCTAACGATTACAATAGGTGCCTAAGCACCTTCGGTGCTTGGCCCCTAATAACACTAACAAACACAATAGGTGCCTACGCACCTTCGGTGCTTGGCCCCTAATAACACTAACAAACACAATAGGTGCCTCCGCACCTTCGGTGCTTGGCCCCTAAATATAGCTGCAAGCAGCAATCACGGGGCCAAGCACTCCAATGGCAAAGTCAGAAGCTAAACATGGCATGGAGCATCAGACCAAATGCAACAATGAGTAACAAAAGCAATAATTGACCGATTGTAATTGAAATGGCTGAAAATTATAAATAAAACCACCAGTAATATGATTAAATGGCTTATCACTTTTGGCCAATAGGTGACGCTCTAATCAAAGCACTTTGTTGCGTTCTGTGTGAGTCGACAATGGCACACACAAAGTTTGGTGTAATTACGTCAAAGCTTTGCATAGATATAGTCTCAGACTCATTTTGGCAATATGACTAAAATTTGTAGCAGCACTATACAAAAACGGTTTTATCTGTCGACATGAAATCCATAACTTTTTGTCAGCGTGGTCTGAAGATGATCCCATTCAATTTTGGTGAAAATCGGACGAACGGTCTAGGAGGAGTTCGAAAAAGTAGGTTTTCAACATGAATCAATATGGCGGACAGGAAGATCGGCTTATTATAGAATAATTGGTATGTATGTTGTCGGCATGACCCAAGGAATATTTTGAGACCAGTTTCATGACAATAGGCTGATGCAATCAAAAGTTATTAGCATTTCTGTAAGTTCAGTATTCAATGGTTACTGAATGGTCTATTACTCTTGACCAATAGGTGGCGCTGTGACCAAAATGACGTGGCTTGGTCAGAGTGAGGTGACAATGACACATGCAAAGTTTGGTGTAAATATCTCAAAGCTTTGCAGAGATACAGCCTCAGATGCAGTTTGGCATCTTTCCAGCAAATTTGTTGATACGTTAAACGAAAACCGTTTCGTGTATCGTCACGAAATCCATAACTTTTTGCCAGCATGGTCTGAAGATGATCAGAGTCAAATTTGGTGAAAATCCGAATAACGGTCTAGGAGGAGTTCGAAAAAGTAGGTTTTCAACATGAATCAAAATGGCGGACAGGAAGTTCCGCCAATTATGGCAAAATTGGTATCAATGTTCTCGGCACGAACCAAGGAATCTAGCAATACCAGTTTGATAACAATAGGCTAATGTACGCAAAAGTTATTAGCATTTTTCGAAATTTCGTTATAATGTTTGACCACAAGGTGGCGCTGCCCCCAAATTTTTTGTGTACATTCAGGGCCTGGTACCGAACATTTTTGCAATTATTTGCGAAACGATACGCTAATGCGTTCTTAAGATACAGCAATTTAAATGTAAATTCAAAATGGCCGACGCCCAAAATGGCTGAATTGGGAAAATTGGATATCGTTCGACTCGGCATGATGTACTGAATCTAAAGACACCAGTTTTGTGATTTTTGGTCAGAGCATTCAGAAGTTATGAGCAAAAATATGCAATTTTTATATCTCCTGACCACCAGGGGGCACAGCGCCGAAACACTGTAGGTAGTCTCAGGTCATGCTTGTTACAACACACACCCAGTTTGGTCTCAATAGGTCAAACTGTTGCGGAGATATAGCCTCACGTTCACTTTTACGTGGTTTTCGTAGAATTTGTTCGTGGGCTATTCGGAAATTGTTTGACAAATCGACTTGAATTCCATAACTTTTTGCCTCCATGGTCTGTAGATGATCTGAGCCAATTTTGGTGAGAATCGGACGAATCGTCTAGGACGAGTTCGACAAAGTAGGTTTTACAAACAATTGAAGATAGCGAAAAAACTAAACCTTACGATTTTTGAATTTTGGTGTCCATTCGACTCAGCATGAGCCAAGGAATCAGAGGAAAAAAGAATTTTCATTTTGTGGCTTACGGTTCAAACGTTATTAGCATTTCAAAATCGCATTTTTGGACAATTGGTGGCGCTAGAGAGTTTGAGTTAGAGACTCAGAATTTGGTGTGATTACTGCTGACACTATCATCTGTCAGTGTGCCAAATTTTACAACTTTCCCGCAATCGCCTATATGGGCTGCCATTCATTTGCGGCGGAAGAAGAAGAAGAAGAAGGAGAAATATAGCTGCAAGCAGCAATGACGGGGCCAAGCACACCAGCGGCAAAACGAGAAGCAAAGTATAGCATGGAGCATCAGAACAACTGCAAAAATTTGTAATTGAAGCCATTTTAAGATTATTGTAGTAAAAATGGCTGAAAATTCATTCAAAACTAGCAGTAATAGGATTGATTGACTTTTTACTTTTGACCAACAGGTGGCAATGTCAACAAATCAATGTGATGTGTTCTGTGTTCTCAGCATGACCCAAGGAATCTATTAATAACAGTCCCGTCACAATAGGTAAAATTCACAGAAAGATATAAGCACTTTTTTGCCATTTCATTATGAATTTTGACCACAAGATGGCACTGTCTGAAAACATTTTGAGTACTTTCAGGTCGTGGTCTCCATGATACATATAAAGTTTCGGAATGGTACACCAATGCATTCGTAAGATAGTCAATGACAATTTCATGTTTTGTTCAATTATAGCGCCACCAAGAGGCACAATCCCACCTAATTTTTTAAGTGTCCTTAGAGTGTGCCCATACATATGCGTGTCAAATTTGGTGAATATAGCTCATTTTGTTTTGGAGTTATAGACATATTTGTGTGTAAGTAGATAAAAAATGACTGACTGTTGACTTTGTTTGCATTTTTGTGCCACTTACGATCAAAATTTTGGCAATTGGTCAATGGATAAAATTAACGGGACGCTAAGTTTCCGAACTTCCTACGGTGGTTTCGTGTCGATCGGAGTAACGGTTTCTACGATATTGCCAGATGTTTTTTAAGCGCAAAAATGCTACGTAGCGCAAACCATAAGGCTAAACCTGACAAATTTGGTAACAATGGACTCGGCTACGATTCAGGAGTCTAAAATGGTGACTGCTGTGAAAATATGTGAACCCCACCCAAAGTGATAAGCATGTGAAAATTTGATTTTACCACTAGGTGGCGCTGCTTCGAAACTTCTCAGGCTCCTTCAGGGCGTCGTGCTAATGACCCATACCAAGTTTCGTAACGATACGTTAATTCGTTCGTAAAATATAGCATTTTACTACAAAATTCAACATGGCCGACGCCTAAAATGGCTTACATGGTAAAATTTGATATGATTGGACTCGGCATGATGATCTGAATCCAATGAGACCTGTTTTGTGATTTTTGGCCAAATCATTCACAAGTTATAAGCAAAAATATGAATTTTTCATATCTCCTGACCACTAGGTGGCACAGTGCCGAATCACTGCACGTAGCCTTAGGTCATGCTTGGTATAACATACACCAAGTTTCGTGTCAATTCGCCAAACCCTTGCGGAGATATAGCCTCAGATCCATTTTAGCGTGCTTTTCGGCAAATTCGTTAGTGTGGTATTCGAAAACGCTTGGACGAATCGACATTAATTGCATAACTTTTGCCCTCCATGGTCTGTAGATGATCTGAGCCAATTTTGGTGAGAATCGGACAAATCGTCTAGGACGAGTTTGACAAAGTAGGTTTTACGAACAATTGAATATAGCGAAAAAACTAAACCTCACGAATTTTGAATTTTGGACATGAGTCGACTCGGCTTGAGCCAATGATTCAGAGGAATTTTAATTTTAATTTTGTGGCTTACGGATCAAACGTTATTAGCATTTCAAAATTGAATATTTGGACAAGCGGTGGCGCTAGAGAGTTTGAGTTAGAGACTCCAAATTTGGTGTGATTAGTATTTACAGTATCATCTATCAGTGTGCCAAATTGTACAACTTTCCCGCAATTGGTTCTATGGGCTGCCATTGACTTTGCGGCGGAAGAAGAATAATAATAATAATAATAATAATAATAAGAATTCTAACGATTACAATAGGTGCCTAAGCACCTTCGGTGCTTGGCCCCTAATAATAATAACGCTAACGGTTTCAATAGGTGCCTAAGCACCTTCGGTGCTTGGCCCCTAAATATAGCTGCAAGCAGCAATGACGGGGCCAAGCACACCAGCGGCAAAACGAGAAGCAAAGCATAGCATGGAGCATCAGAACAACTGCAAAAATTTGTAATTGAAGCCATTTTAAGATTATTGTAGTAAACATGGCTGAAAATTCATTCAAAACTAGCAGTAATAGGATTGATTGACTTTTTACTTTTGACCAACAGGTGGCACCGTCAACAAATCGATGTGATGTTTTCTGTGTGATGTGACAATGACCCACACAACATAATTTGGTATCAATATGCCAAAGCATTGTAGAGATACGGCCTCAAGTGTGATTTTGGCATCATACCTGAAATTCGTTGTTGTGGTATGTGAAAACCAGATAACTGACTATGGCAACGTTGGTATAACTGTTCTCAGCATGACCCAAGGAATCTATTAATAACAGTCTCCATTATAGTCAATGACAATTTCATGTTTTGTTCAATTATAGCGCCACCAAGAGGCACAATCCCACCTAATTTTGTAAGTGTCCTTAGAGTGTGCCCATACATATGCGTGGCAAATTTGGTGAAAATATCTCATTTTGTTTTGGAGTTATAGACATATTAGTGTATAAGTAGATAAAAAATGACTGACTGTTGACTTTGTTTGCATTTTTGTGCCACTTACGATCAAAATTTTGGCAATTGGTCAATGGCTAAAATTACCGGGACGCTAAGTTTTCGAACTTCCTACGGTGGTTTCGTGTTGATTGGAGTAACGGTTTCTAAGATATTGCCAGATGTTTTTTAAGCGCTAAAATGCAACGTAGCGCAAACCATAAGGCTAAACCTGACAAATTTGGTATCAATGGACTCGGCTACGATTCAGGAGTCTAAAAAGGTGACTGCTGTGAAAATATGTGAACCCCAACCAAAGTTATAAGCATGTGAAAATGTGATTTTACCACTAGGTGGCGCTGCTTCGAAACTTCGCAGGCTCCTTCAGGGCGTCGTGCTAATGACCCATACCAAGTTTCGTAACAATACGTTAATTCGTTCGTAAAATATAGCACTTTATTACAAAATTCAACATGGCCGACGCCTAAAATGGCTGACATGGGAAAATTGGATATGGTTGGACTCGGCATGATGTTCCGAATCCAATGAGACCAGTTTGTTGATTTTTGGCCAAACCATTCACAAGTTATAAGCAAAAATATGAATTTTTCATATCTCCTGACCACTAGGTGGCACAGCGCCGACTCACTGCACGTAGCCTTAGGTCATGCTTGGTATAACATACACAAAGTTTCGTGTCAATACGCCAAACCCTTGCGGAGATATAGCCTCAGATCCATCTTTACGTGCTTTTCTGCAAATTCGTTAGTGTAGTATTCGAGAACGCTTGTACGAATCATCTTGAATTCCATAACTTTTTGCCTCCATGGGCTGTAGATGATCTGAGCCAATTTTGGTGAGAATTGGACAAACCGTCTAGGACGAGTTCGACAAAGTAGGTTTTACGAACAATTGAAGATAGCGAAAAAACTAAACCTTGCGATTTTTGATTTTTGGACTTGATTCGACTCGGCTTGAGCCAAGGATTCAGAGGATGAAATAATTTGAATTTTGTGGCTTACTGTTCAAACGTTATTAGCAGTTCAAAATTGAATTTTTGGACAATTGGTGGCGCTAGAGAGTTTGAGTTAGAGACTCCAAATTTGCTGTGGTTACTGCTGACACTATCATCTGTCAGTGTGCCAAATTTTACAACTTTCCCGCAATCGCCTATATGGGCTGCCATTCATTTGCGGCGGAAGAAGAAGAAGAAGAAGGAGAATAATAATAACGCTAACGGTTTCAATAGGTGCCTAAGCACCTTCGGTGCTTGGCCCCTAAATATAGCTGCAAGCAGCAATCACGGGGCCAAGCACTCCAACGGCAAAGTCAGGAGCTAAACATGGCACGGAGCATCAGACCAAATGCAACAATGAGTAACAAAAGCAATAATTGCACGATTGTAATTGAAAGGGCTGAAAATTATAAATAAAACCACCAGTAATATGATTAAATGGCTTATCACTTTTGGCCAATAGGTGATGCTCTAATCAAAGCACTTTGTTGCGTTCTGTGGGAGTTGACAATGGCACACACAAAGTTTGGTGTAATTACGTCAAAGCATTGCATAGATATAGTCTCAGACTCATTTTTGCAACATGCCTAAAATTTGTAGCAGCACTATACGAAAACGGTTTTATCTGTCGACATGAAATCCATAACTTTTTGTCAGCGTGGTCTGAAGATGATCCCATTCAATTTTGGTGAAAATCGGACGAACGGTCTAGGAGGAGTTCGAAAAAGTAGGTTTTCAACATGAATCAATATGGCGGACAGGAAGATCGGCTTATTATAGAATAATTGGTATGTATGTTGTCGGCATGACCCAAGGAATATTTTGAGACCAGTTTCATGACAATAGGCTGATGCAATCAAAAGTTATTAGCATTTCTGTAAGTTCAGTATTCAATGGTTACTGAATGGTCTATTACTCTTGACCAATAGGTGGCTCTGTGACCAAAATGACGTGGCTTGGTCAGAGTGAGGTGACAATGACACATGCAAAGTTTGGTGTAAATATCTCACAGCTTTGCAGAGATACAGCCTCAGATGCAGTTTGGCATCTTTCCAGCAAATTTGTTGATACGTTAACCTGTTAGCCTGCACCAGAGCGACCTCGCACTGAACGCTCTTTGTTTGCATGTGTCATTGTTTTCTAATAGAATAAATGAAACGGGACAAAGTTAATCTTGTCAAACTCTATATCATTCTGAGGGTCTAAGCCTCAAGCATCGACGACAGATCGCTGTTTTTCGATGGAAAGCTTATAAGGAATGAGTGGCACAAATTTGCTACATTTGTGTAAGCAGTACACATCCAAACACGCAGAGTAAAAAAGCCGTACGTACCTTTATCATTGTAATAACGAGCCACAAACGCGTCCACTGCTGAAATCCCAGTTTAGTTAGAGAGGTAAGGGTCCACAGAAAAACATCCCAGCGAGCACTTTTAGTCCAGCGAAACAATAACGTTGTAATAAGGATGAATATTCCTTTGTTTACGTTTCATTTCTTCAGAGAGTTATTGTTCGCGTCCGTTATGGAATAAATTACGCTCAAAAACAGCGTCTTGGTGGTAAAAAAACAAAACGATTTTGTAGAATACGGTCTTACAAACATAATGAGACCGTCTACGGAAAAAAAAGTCTCAGAAAAGCGGAATATAGATTATTTGAATTTGGCGCTCCCTCCTGCCGGCAGTGACGCTTCTGTGACGCACGCTGTCATCTGAGCGGGGCATAACTTAGCGATCTGCTTTATCCATAAAAAACTGTTTTTTTTTTCTTCTACATTTTTTATATGTGTGTGTGTGTATTGTGTGGGGAATGTGGCCGTGTCTGCATGATTATAATCTGTATGGACGCACATCAGCGTGTTTATTAGCGACTCTATGACGGCTATCATTGTGATTCATTGATCAGCTATTATTGATTATATGGCCCATCTGCTTTATTATCATCTGAATGGAAGCACATCAGCGTGTGTTTACTGACTCTATGACCATGTCTGGCAATATCACTTCACGTCTGGCAGTGATATTTATCATTGTAATAACGAATAACGAAGAATACTTCAGTATACATACTATATACAAAGCATTTTTTTTCTATTTTTTTTCCTTTTTTATTACTCAAATAATTATTTTTGTATTTTTTAGTGCTCAAATAAATCTGTCTATTATTTTATAATTGAAAAACTATGCAGGAACATGTATAATGACTAAAATAGCTTGTATAATTCTGCAATCCATTTGGTGGTTATTTTTCCTCAAACAGGGGGGTGGGGGGACTATAAATAGTTTCAGAAAAAATATTGCAGGAATCTCATTTTTCATGGTATCTTCTTCAAATTTGAAATATGAACTGATGAGACACATGGCTTTCGATCCATTACTTTTCTGGATTGCTCCAGGACTTATTTCATGTATTTGTATATGAAATAAAAAAACATTCAGTGTGGAAAAATATTTTTCAAGGCACGTCAGTGTCTATAACTTTTTATCTTTTTGAGCATTATCAACTCTGGATGATAGATAGTAAAGCCCAGAGTCTCTTCTTTCCAAAGATACCTAATTTGTTTGTGTAAGCACACTTTGTCACAAACTGTTACCATTTTAATTCAGGTAGGTTATTTTCACCTGCGAGGCCCTAAATGGGGTTGAAGGTTAAAGTGTTAAACGAAAACCGTTTCGTGTATCGTCACGAAATCCATAACTTTTTGCCAGCATGGTCTTGGTCAGAGTGAGGTGAAATTTTTGAATTTTGGTGTCCATTCGACTCGGCATGAGCCAAGGAATCAGAGGAAAAAAGAAATTTCATTTTGTGGCTTACGGTTCAAACGTTATTAGCATTTCAAAATCTCGTTTTTGGACAATTGGTGGCGCTAGAGAGTTTGAGTTAGAGACTCCAAATTTGCTACGATTAATGGTGAGACTGGCCTCTATCAGTGTGCCAAATTTTACAACTTTCCCGCAATCGGTTCTATGGGCTGCCATTGAATCGCGGCGGAAGAAGAAGAAGAAGAAGAAGAAGCAAAAGAATAATAACACTAACAAACACAATAGGTGCCTACGCACCTTCGGTGCTTGGCCCCTAATAATAACGCTAACGGTTTCAATAGGTGCCTTCGCACCCTTCGGTGCTTGGTCCCTAATAATAATAACGCTAACGGTTTCAATAGGTGCCTACGCACCTTCGGTGCTTGGCCCCTAATAACACTAACAAACACAATAGGTGCCTACGCACCTTCGGTGCTTGGCCCCTAATAATAATAACGCTAACGGTTTCAATAGGTGCCTAAGCACCTTCGGTGCTTGGCCCCTAATAAGAATTCTAACGATTACAATAGGTGCCTAAGCACCTTCGGTGCTTGGCCCCTAATAAATATAGCTGCAAGCAGCAATGACGGGGCCAAGCACATCAGCGGCAAAACGAGAAGCAAAGCATAGCATGGAGCATCAGAACAACTGCAGAAATGAGTAATTGAAGCCATTTTAAGATTATTGCAGTCCAAATGAGTGAAAAATCATTCAAAACTAGCAGTAATAGGATTGATTGACTTTTTACTTTTGACCAACAGGTGGCAACGTCAACAAATCGATGTGATGTGTTCTGTGTGACGTGACAATGACACACAAAGTTTGGTATCAATATGCCAAAGCATTGTAGCGATACGGCCTCAAGTGTCATTTTGGCATCATACCACAAATTCGTTGTTGTGGTATGTGAAAAACAGATAACTGTCTATGGCAACGTTGGTATAACTGTTCTCAGCATGACCCAAGGAAACTGTTAATAACAGTGAAAAATCATTTAAAATGAATAGTAATACGATTGATTGACTTTTCACTTTTGACCAACAGGTGGCACTGTTATCAAATCGATGTGGTGTGTTTTGTGTGAGGTGACAATGGTACACACAAAGTTTGGTGTCAATTTGCCAAAGCATTGCAGAGTTACGGTCTCAAGTGTCACTTTGGCATCATGTGTCAAATTCGTTGTTGTGGTATGTGAAAACGTTTTTGTCTATCAACACGAAATCCATAACTTTTTGTCAGCATGGTCTGAGGATGATATGCTTCAATTTTGGTGAAACTCGGACCAACGGTCTAGGAGGAGATTGAAAAAGTATGTTTTCAAGAGAAATCAAAATAGCGGACAGGAAGTTCGATTTACTATGACATGATTGATATGTGTGTTGTCAGCATGACCCAAGGAATAATATGAGACCAAATTCATTACAATAGGCTAATGCAATCAAAAGTTATTAGCATTTTTGTAAATTTCATTATTAATAATTAATGAATGGCTTATTACTCTTGACCAATAGGTGGCGCTGATACCAAACTGACGTGGCGTGGTCAGTGTGAGGTCACAATGTCACATACAAATTTTGGTGTGAATATGTCAAAGTTTCGCTGAGATACAGCCTTAGATGCAGTTTGTCATCTTACCAGCTAATTCGTTGGTAAGATGACAAAAAATGTTTCGTATAGCGACACAAAATCCATAACTTTTTGTCAGCATGGTCTGAAGATGATCCGAGTCAAATTTGGTGAAAATCGGAGGAACGGTCTAGGAGGAGTTCGAAAAAGTAGGTTTTTAACATGAATCAAAATGGCGGACAGGAAATTCATCCAATTAAGGTCAAATTTGTATCGATGTTCTCGGAACCAAGGAATCTATCATCATGAGTTTTATTACAATAGGCTAATTTAAGCAAACGTTATTAGCATTTTTAGACATTTCATTGTAACTTTTGACCACAAGGTGGCGCTGTATCCAAGCCATTTGAGTACCATCAGGACACGGTGCCGAAGAAGCATACCGAGTTTTGTAACGATATGTTGATGAGTTCGTAAAATATAGCATTTTACAACAAAATTCAACATGGCCGACGCCCAAAATGGCTGACATGGGAAAATTGGATATGGTTGGACTCGGCATGATGCTCTGAATCGAAAGAGACCATTTTTTATGATTTCTGGCAAAACCATTCAGAAGTTATAAGAAAAAATATGCTTTCTTCATATCTCCTGACCACTAGGTGGCAATTCATTGAGTGAGTGTGCCCATACATATGTGTGTCAAATATGGTGAAAATATCTAATTTTGTTTTGGAATTATAGACATTTGTATACGAGTAGATGAAAAATGACTGACTGTCGAATTTGTTTGCATTTTTGTACCACTTACAATCACAATTTTGGCAATTGGGTGGTAGCGTATAACCGGGACGCTAAGTTTTAGAATTTCCTATAGTGGTTTTGTGTCGATCGGAGACGGTTTCTAAGATATTGGCAAATGTTTTTTAAGAGCTACAATGCAACTTTGAACAAACCATGAGCCCAAACCTGGCAAGTTTGGTATTGATGGACTCGGCAAGGATTCAGGATTGTAAAAACGTAAATCCTGTGAAAATAAGTCAACCCCACCCAAAGTTATAAGCATGTAAATATTTAATTTTACCACTATGTGGCGCTGCCTCGAAACGTCTAAGGCTCCTTCAGGGCATCGGACGAACCATCTAGGATGAGTTTGAAAATTTAGCTTTTTACGAACAATTACAAATAGCGAAAAAAAAATTAAACCTAACGATTTTTACAATTTGGACTTCCTTCGACTCGGCTTGAGCCAAGGATTCAGAGGGAAACAAGAAGTCTTGAGTAAGGAACATGACTTCAACAATACCCTACTGAAAACGACACGGCTGCATTACCAGTGGTCCAGACTGGTTCAATTACAAAATACAATACACATAAACAGGGACCCTTTCATTATAAATATACCTTATATTATTAATGCAAATGCAGTAAATATGCCACTGCAAAACTAAAAATCTGTCCCAAATACACATGTGAACCAAAAAACAAAACAAAAAAAACTGCCAGCAGAACTAAAAATATCAACATATATACATATGTACACCCATATAAATAGGCTACTTACTGTATACCAACCTATACATCACTATATATATGTCGCTATTTATAAGTAGGCCTCTGTGTACCTATAACTTCTGGCTGAAGCAAAAACACAGTCTATGCCATATACATATATATTTGAAATAAGCAGCTGACATGTTAAAAAAATTATTTGCTGCGCAATTCGAAATCTATAACTTTAGCTAACAGCTTTGTGTTGCTGTCAGACAGAGCGGTGCAAGTCGCTTCCAGTGCAGGCATGCGTTCGTCAAGAGCATTAGCATTGGACTCAAGAGAAGCAATCTTGGAGGAGTAGTCTACTTAAATTCGGACGATTAAGCCTGGCGATGTTTATCCAACAGTTTAGCAATTCCTGCCATATTGAGCTCGCTGGAATCGATGTCAGTGGCGTCTGTTTTGGTTTATTTTATACTTTGTTTTCTCTCTTTTGAGGCCATGTAAACGAAAAGAGTATAAATTTCGTCATTATGATCCGTTTAAAAGTAAAATTAACGTATGGAGTGGCTCAAAAGAAACAGTTAGAGCGGGAGATACACACAAACATGTCTACTCTATCTGCCATCCAGAAGTCAACCCCTAGTATTGTGTATTTTTAAAGATGCATTTTTAATCAGGTGGAGAAGATTTTGAGTTTAATTACACATTAATTAATGAATCTATTAGGGGCAGTAATTGATGGAATGTACTGAATTTTATTAATGATGTATTATGTTTTCTTCACTGAACATCTGACACATTTTTGTCCTCAGGTAATCCCACCATACAGCTTGTCACTGTTCCCAGTGTGGGTAGCTCTAGTTCAGGGCCCCAGAAGCTGGAGTGTTCTGGGACAGGATTCGACCCAAAGATCAAGTGGCTTTCAGAATCAAAGGAGAAAACCGGCTCACCTTTAGACAGGACAGTGATGGATGATGGACATGTGAAAGTGTACAGTGAGATACTGGTGCCACAGGAAGAGTGGAACAAAGGGGTCACTTACACCTGTCAAATTGCAGATGGACACAATGGGCAGACTTCTGCTAAAAACACCAGTATTTGTGCAGGTAAACACGCCAAATGTGACAGTAACCCTGCCAGTATATAGCAGGAAGGTTTTGCACAGAACATAACCATACCCCCAATTCAAATGGTATACTAAGAGTCTGAAGCTGCGTTTGAAACTGCATACTTCCCTACTATATAGTAGGCAAAAAGTAGTAGGCAAGCAAATAAGTATGTCTGAATTCTCAGTATTCTTAAGTGAAGTGACATTCCGCCAAGTATGCACAGCATATCACAGCAGTGAACACACACACACCGTGAACATACACCCGGAGCAGTGGGCAGCCATTTTATGCTGCAGCACCCGGGGAGCAGTTGGGGGTTCGGTGCCTTGCTCAAGGGCACCTCAGTCGTGGTATTGAGGGTGGAGAGAGCGCTGGACATTCACTCCCCCCACCTACAATCCCTGCCGGCCCGAGACTTGAACCTGCAACCTTTGGATTACGAGTCCGACTCTCTAACCATTAGGCCAGACTCTCTAACCATTAGGCCAGACTCTCTAACCATTAGGCCACGACTTCCCCCTAAAAGAGTAGGTGAGAATTACCTGGCTGGTGCACTAATTCTCATGCGATTCGGACATACACATATTTAAAGGGGTCATATGACGTTGCTAAAAAGAACATCGTTTTGTTTATTTGGTGCAATATAATGTGTTTATGTGGTTTAAGGTTATAAAGCACATTATTTTCCACATACTGTACATTATATGCCCCGCCTTTCTGAAATGTGCAGATTTTTACAAAGCTCATCGTTCTGAGAAGCGAGGTGTGCTCTGATTGGCCAGCTATCCAGTGTGTTGTGATTGGCAGAATACCAAAAACGTGTGATGGAAATGTTACGCCCCTTACCCCTTATTGTGATGCTGTGTCCCGTCGCAATGAGACAATGACAAACGAGGCAATGGTTGCATCCAGTGGAGACATAATTACTGATTATAATGATTTATACTGTATTTTTATGCACCGCGTAAACATTACCATCTCTGAATTTGTGATCGGAGAAACAAGAAACATCAACCGCTACTCTACACTGCTCAAAACTCACCTTTGAATAGTAAGTAGCAAGTTCTTTAAATATGAAAACATACTTACAGGTTGTGAGTCAGAAGTGCCAGACTGTCCTTGCAAAGTTGGAATTGCTCCACTTTATAGAAACAGCCTTTGTCCAAGCCAGCATTGTAGGCTACTTTTCGAGGTTCAGGAAATAGTCCTCCGTAAAATGCGCTGCACACTCTATAATATTTGGTTTGAACTGTTCTGGAACAGTGTTGTAAATACAACTTAATCACTGATTTCTAGTTGTGTCCTCTTTTGGAAGCCCAAACAAAGTACTTTCTCTTTCACAACTTTGAGACTTTAGTTTTTGCAACTTTAGGGAAGTTACAGTATCTACGCATGAACAGCTTGTTACACTCCAAAGAAAAAAAAAATTTAAATCACATCATATAAGTTGTATTCTAATATGCCTACTTACCTACTACAGGTGCATCTCAATAAATTAGAATGTCGTGAAAAAGGTTATTTTTTTCTTGTAACTTATTTCAAAAAGTGAAACTTTCATATATTTCAGATTCATTACATTTAAATTAAAACATTTCAAAAGTTTTTTCTTTTATTTTGATAATTTGTTTTTAAATTTTGAAAGTCAAAAATCAGTATCTCAAAATATTAGAATATTTACATTTGAGTTTCAATAAATGACCATCCCTACAGTATAAATTCAGGCTATCTATTGTTCTTTGAAACCACAATAATGGAGAAGACTGCTGACTTGGCAATGATCCAGAAGACGAACATTGACACCCTCCACAAATAAGGTAATTCACAGAAGGTCATTCTTGAAAGGTGTGGCTGTTTACAGAGTGCTGTATCAAAGCATATTAAATGCAAAGTTGACTGGAAGGAAGAATTTGGGTAGGAAAAGGTGCCCAAGCAACAGGGATGAACGCAAGCTTGAGAATACAGTCAAGTAAAGCTGATCCAAACACTGGGGAGAGCTTCACAAGGAGTGGACTGAAGCTGGAGTCAGTGCATGAAGAGTCACCACACTCAGACGTCTTCAGGAAAAGGGCTACCAAGCCACTTAAGACAACATCAGAAGCATCTTTCCTGGGCTGTGGAGAAAAAGAACTGGACTGTTGCTCAGTGGGCCAAAGTCCTCTTTTCAGATTAAAGTAAATTCTGCATTTCAATTGGATATCAAGGTCCCAGAGTCTGGAGGAAGAGTGGAAAGAATCCATGTTGCTTGAAGTCCAGTGTGAAGTTTCTGCTTACAAGCTTTATGGAGATGCTGATTTCATTTTCCAGCAGGACTTGACACCTGCCCACACTGCCAAAGGTACCAAAAACTGGTTCAATTACCATGGTGTTACTGTGCTTGATTGGCCAGCAAACTTGCCTGATCCTCCCTGATAGAGAATCTATGGGGTATTGTCAAGAGGAAGATGAGAGATACTAGACCCAACAATGCAGATGAACTGAAGACCACTCTCTAAGAAACCTGGGCTTCCATACCACCTCAGCAGTGCCACAAACTGATCACCTCCATGCCACGCCACATTA
Organism: Barbus barbus; assembly: GCF_936440315.1. Taxonomy (NCBI): domain Eukaryota; kingdom Metazoa; phylum Chordata; class Actinopteri; order Cypriniformes; family Cyprinidae; genus Barbus; species Barbus barbus. The sequence goes on from NC_136756.1 coordinate 453,683, forward strand.
AGGCAGTAATTAAAGCAAAAGAATCCCCTGCCAAGTATTGAGTACATATACAATAAATGAACAGACTTTCCAGAAGGCCAACAATTCACTAAAAATGTTTTTTTTTTATTGGTCTTATGAAGTATTCTAATTTGTTGAGATAGTGAATTGGTGGTTTTTGTTAAATGTGTGCCTAAATCATCCCAATTAAAAGAACCAAAGACTTAACCTGTTAACCTTCACCAGTGCGTGAGCGCACTGAAGCGTTTTTTTCCCCACTAGTTTAATGTTTATGAATGAATTTAACGTGAAAGAATATCATTAATCTTGGCAAACTACATATCATTCTGAAGGTCTAAGCCTCAAGCATCGACGACAGATCGCTGTTTTCCGATGGAACGCTTATAAGGAATGTATTTACTACATTTGTGTAAGCAGTACACATCAAATCATGCAGAGAAAAAAGCAGTACGTACCAGATTCATTGTAATAACGAGCCACAAACGTGTCCACTGCTGAAATCCCAGTTTAGTTAGAGAGGTAAGGGTCCACAGAACAACATCCCAGCGAGCACTTTTAGTCCAGCGAAACAATAACGTTGTAATAAGGATGAATATTCCTTTGTTTACATTTAATTTCTTCAGGAGTTATTGTTCGCGTCCGTTATGGAATAAATTACGCTCAAAAACAGCGTCTTGGTGGTAAAAAAAACGTTCCGGTTACTTATCTGTAACCTTGTTCCCTGAGAAAGCGGAACGAGATGCTGCGCTGCTCAGCGCATTGGGGAACGTCTTTAGTCGTGACCAGCTGTGAAAATTGTGTGTAACACGTCAATAGAATTGACCCGGAGGTAATATAGCCTCGGTCGATGACGTCATCGGCGCGCACCCGCAACACGAGGCTATAAATAGATGAACCACAGGTGCATCGTCAGGATATTTTGTCTGAAGAGCAGTCCTGGGACATCTTCAGCACGGCAAAGCAGCGCAGCATCTCGTTCCGCTTTCTCAGGGAACAAGGTTACAGATAAGTAACCGGAACGTTCCCTTTCGAAAGCTACAATCGATGCTGCGCTGCTCAGCGCATTGGGAACGAGAATACCCACGCCGCCGTGCTTGGAAATGTCTGGACCCCACGGTTGTGCAGGTGTGCCCACAAGAACGCAAGAAGGCCTCAGACATTAGCTTGTGACGTTGACTCAAGGACATGAGATCCCGGAGTGGCATGAACATCCAAACTATAAAATCTTATGAATGTGTGCGGAGAGGACCAAACTGCCGCATCACAAACCTGTTGTAAGGGGGCACCCCTTGCCAAAGCACTAGAGGAGGCAACCCCCCTGGTGGAGTGAGCCCTAAGACCTATAGGCGAAGCTTAACTGCGCGCCTCATAAGCAAGAGCAATAGCATCCCTGACCCAATGAGACATGGTCTGCTTGGTGGCAGCTGCTCCTCTGTTACTACCACCATAACAGACGAACAGTTGCTCTGACTTACGCCACTGGCTAGTGCGGTGGATGTAAGCCTGAAGAGCACGGACTGGACACAGTCTATGAGATTCTTCCTGCTCCGGCGTTGTGAACGGTGGAGGGCAGAAGGCCTCTAGAATGACCGGATGTACAGCCGAAAATGGAACCTTAGGCAGGTAATCAGGATGTGGATGCAAAATCACTTTCACCATACCTGGGGCAAAGTCTAAGCAGGATGGAGAGATAGACAGAGCCTGCATATCCCCAATTCTCTTCAAGGAAGTTATTGCCATGAGAAAAAACATTTTTAGAGTCAGAAGTTTATCAGACGCTGATTCTATAGGTTCAAAGGGGGTTTCAACCAGACCCTCGAGAACTGTAGCTAAGTCCCATGAAGGGATCTTGGTTTTTACTGGAGGCCTCAGTCGCCTGGCCCCCCGAAGGAAGCGAGAGAGCAGAGGATGTCTCCCGAGTGGCGCCCCGTCTACCAAGGTGTGGCAAGCCGAAAGAGTGGCCACATAAACCTTAAGAGTAGCCGGGCATGTGCCTGTTGATAATTTCTCCTGCATGAAGTCCAGAACTGAAGCAACCTGGCAGTTGACTGGATCTACATTGTGTAAAACACACCACCTTTCAAAAACACCCCATTTATTGGCATAACTTTGTCTAGTGGAGGAAAGCTCTAGCACTCAGAATGGTCTCAATAACGGCAGGCGAAAGCCCAGTGTACCTCAGTTGGTTCCCATCAGGGGCCAAACGTGAAGATTCCACAGGTCGGGCCTGGGATGGAATATCGTGCCCTCCGCCTGAGATAGAAGGTCCCTCCTCTCCGGAATCGCCCACGGCGAGCCGTCGAGGAGAGATATTATCTCCGAGAACCACACTCTGTTCGGCCAACGTGGCGCTAGCAAGAGGCAAGACCCTTGTTGGCGAACTCTGGCTAGAACTCCCGGGAGCAGAGAAACTGGAAGAAACGCATACAGGCGCATCTTGGGTCATGTGTGCGCCATCGCATCCAGACCCAGTGGAGCTGGGTGACTCAGAGAGAAGTAGAGGGGACATTGCGCTGTCTGTTGTGAGGCGAAGAGGTCCACCTCCGCTTTGTAAAATTTGGTCCAAATATGTTTCACTACTTCCGGGTGGAGTTTCCACTCCCCCATCGGTAGTGTCTGCCTGGACAGTAAATCTGCTCCACATTCAAATGCCCTGGAATGTATACTGCCCTGAGTGACAGGAACTTGTCCTGGGCTCAGAGAAAAATCTGCCTCGCTATCCTGTTCAGATTGCGTGAGCGCAGACCTCCCTGGTGATTTATATAAGAGACTGCTGATGTGTTGTCCACCCGCACTAGGACATGACAGCCCCTCAATTGATGGAGAAAATATTTCAGAGCCAGAAATACGGCCATCAGCTCGAGGCAATTGATGTGCCAATCGAGCTGATGGCCCTCCCATTCCCCTTGAGCTGGACGGCCATCTAAGACCGCTCCCCAGCCCATCAGGGAGGCGTCCGTCGTTAGCAGTCTGCGACGACACGGCGCCCCTAGAGTGGGACCCAAGGCGAGGAACCGGGGTCTGAGCCACAGAGATAGTGTACGAAGCCCACGGCGCGTCACTTTTATTTGTCTTTGAGGATTGGCTCTTGGATGAAATCCTCTGGCTTACAGCCACAACTGAAACGGTCTCATGTGCAACAGCCCCAGAGAAATCACCGTGGATGCTGAAGCCATGTAACCTAACATCTTTTGGTACTGACGAACAGTGAGATCTTGGCCTAGCCTGACTTTGCTCATGGTCTGCCGAATGGTCTCGATACGAGCAGGAGACACTTGTGCCCGCATCGTGATCGAATCCCAAACGATCCAGAGATAAGTCGTTCTCTGGGCAGGAGAAAGAACACTTTTCTTGGTGTTGAGTCTCAACCCTAGAGAAACTAGATGAGCTAACACGATGTCTCTGTGTTGGAGCGCCATCTCTCGCGATTGTGCTAATATTAACCAATCGTAGATGTAATTCAAAATGCGAATGCCCTGGAGTCGTAATGGAGCCAGTGCTGCATCCATGCATTTTGTGTATGTGCGGGGTGACAAGTCTAGGCCGAATGGAAGAACCCGAAATTGGTACGCTTCGCCCCCGAAAGCGAACCTCAGGAATTTCCTGTGTTGTGGCAATATTTCTATGTGAAAATATGCGTCCTTCAGATCGATCGTGACGAACCAATCGTGATGTTGAATTTGCGTCATGACCGTCTTGACGGTTAACATCTTGAACTTGAGCGCTTTGACTGCACGGTTTAAGCCTCGAAGATCCAAGATTGGACGCACCCCCCCATCCTTTTTGGAAACCAGGAAGTATCGGCTGTAATAGCCCAACTCTCTCTCTGGAAGAGGAACATGTTCTATGGCCTCTTTGCTCAGAAGAGTTTGCAGCTCTTGTGACAGTACGTGCATCAGCTCCGGTTTCACAGAAGTGAAAACCACGCCGTTGAAACGCGGAGGACAACGAATAAATTGGATCCTGTATCCTATCTGCACTGTGCTTAATACCCACGCAGAAATGCCTGGCAGAAGTTTCCACGCTGCCAGACCCTCTGAGAGTGGTATTAATTTTAATACTTCCTTTTGAGGGGATGTTAGATGTTCCGCGTCCGGAATGACAGCCGGAAACAACGAAACATCTAACATTTCGCTGGAAACCGCTGCCCCCCGAAGCACGCGAGGTGGCGGGGATGGAGTGGTTTTGTGAGGGTAGCGGGAAGGGGCGAAGAGATCTTGAACGCGCCCCATCCCGCGGGGGACTACCCCCACCAGATTGGGCGCCAGACCATCAGGACTTTCGCTTCTTGTTAATAATAGTCCTGAGGTCTGGCTTGGGAGGTTGCTGAGTGCGGTGAGCCTGTCCCCAGTCTCTACGAGGGGGAGCACGCTCCGCCACGCTCTGCTTTTTAACCTGTTAACCTTCGCCCCCATTGTGGGCCTCATAGGTGAAAATAACCTACCTAAATTAAGATCCTTGCACACTGAGTTCACAGAAACTGGTGGTCTTCTTTTTAATATGTGGCTCTAGTATCGCAAGCATCAAACTGAGCCAATGACATCCTGAAGTACACTTTGAAACGCCCGGGATAATCCCGCTTCTCCTTAAGGAGGGGGAACTCTTCGTCCTTCGTCCAATATTTCCTTTCTTTCTTTTTTTAAGAAGCGAGAGGACAACAAAATCATCCTCAATGCTTGAAGACTCCATTTAATACCGTTTTGTGAATTTTTCCACAACGGATTAATTAATACGCATCGTACTCCGTGTGCAGAGACCTTTATAGTAAACAACTGCTTTCTCTTGTGTTACGGCTACTAGCACAAGCCTTGTAACGATAAATTAAGCCAAAAATATCCACCTGTTAACCTTCACCCCCATTTGTGGCCTCGCAGGTGAAAATAACCTACCTAAATTAAAATGGTAACAGTTTGAGACAAAGTGTGCTTACACAAACAAATTAGGTATCTTTGGAAAGAAGAGACTCTGGGCTTTACTATCTATCATCCAGAGTTGATAATGCTCGAAAAGATAAAAAGTTATACACACTGACGTGCCTTGAAAAATATTTTTCCACACTGAATGTTTTTTTATTTCATATACAAATACAAGAAATAAGTCCTGGAGCAATCCAGAAAAGTAATGGATCGAAAGCCACATGTCTCATGAGTTCATATTTCAAATTTGAAGAAGATACCATGAAAAATTAGATTCCTGCAATATTTTTTCAGAAACTATTTATAGTCCCCCCACCCCCCTGTTTGAGGAAAAATAACCACCAAATGGATTGCAGAATTATACAAGCTATTTTAGTCATTATACATGTTCCTGCATAGTTTTTCAATTATAAAATAATAGACAGATTTATTTGAGCACTAAAAAATACAAAAATAATTATTTGAGTAATAAAAAAGGAAAAAAAATAGAAAAAAAATGCTTTGTATATAGTATGTATACTGAAGTATTCTGATTGCCGGACATGAAGTGATATTGGCAGACATGGTCATAGAGTCAGTAATCACACGCTGATGTGCTTCCATTCAGATGATGATCAAACAGATGGGCCATATAATCAATAATAGCTGATCAATGAATCACAATGATAGCCGTCAATAAACGTTGCTAAGAAACACGCTGATGTCCGTCCATACATATTATAATCATGCAGATACGGCCACATTCCCCACACAATACACACACACACATATAAAAAATGTAGAAGAAAAAAAAAAATCTGTTTTTTATGGATAAAGCAGATCGCTAAGTTACGCCCCGCTCAGATGACAGCGTGTGTGTCACAGCCTGCGTCATGGCTGACTGGAGGGAGCGCCAAATTCAAATAATCTATATTCCGTTTTTCTGAGACTTTTTTTTCCGTAGACGGTCTCATTATATTTGTAAAACCGTATGCTGCAACATCGTTTTGTTTTTTTACCACCAAGACGCTGTTTTTGAGCGTAATTTATTCCATAACGGACGCGAACAATAACTCTCTGAAGAAATGAAACGTAAACAAAGGAATATTCATCCTTATTACAACGTTATTGTTTCGCTGGACTAAAAGTGCTCGCTGGGATGTTGTTCTGTGGACCCTTACCTCTCTAACTAAACTGGGATTTCAGCAGTGGACGCGTTTATGGCTCGTTATTACAATGAATCTGGTACGTACGGCTTTTTTATTCTGCTTGTTTTGATGTGTACTGCTTACACAAATGTAGCAAATACATTCCTTATAAGCTTTCCATCGGAAAACAGCGATCTGTCGTCGATGCTTGAGGCTTAGACCTTCAGAAGGATATATAGTTTGCCAAGATTAATGATATTCTTTCACGTTAAATTCATTCATAAACATTAAACTAGTGGGGGAGGGAAACGCTTCAGTGCGCTACAGTCACGCACTAGTGAAGGTTAACAGGTTAAGTGTTTCTGCTTCTTTCCATGGATTCAAAAACAAACAAACAAACAAAACAAACAAACAAAAAAAAACAATCAGAAGTCAAGGATCTTGTTTTATAGAATATCAGTAAATAAATAAAATACAAACAACCAAAAAAATTAAAATATGTTAATATCAGGAGCATCTGTATATATACACACTATATTGAACTGTGCCTTATACATTCAATATTTAGTCAGTAGTTCTGTCCAAACTGTTGCTATAAAATTAGAAGCAGACAATTCCCTAGAATATCATTATATGCTTAAACATTAAGATTTGTACTCATAGAAATGACTAAAGTAGTCAAACATGTTCATTAGAAGGGGGTGACCTAATACTTTGGCAATATAGACTCAGGCATGCTTTGTACTATTGTAAACAAACATAAAATACCTTTTATATCTGAGAAATAATTATTATATAATAGAAATATATTATAAAATACAATATCTGAGGAATTACAGTTTGGTAAAAACCCAACTATGATTTTGTAGTCATATAGCCTATGTATGTATGATTTTATAGTAGCCTATTATATTATTCCCATAGACTCACGCATGCTTTGTACTATAAAATGATGTACTTTGTACTATAAAAAAGGATATTTTATATCTGAGAAACGAATTGTTATTGTTTAGCACACTATTAAATCTATTTCTGAACAGAGTATTTCTGAACAGATCTATTTCTAAACATTCTTAGATGCGTAGCATTCATCATGTTGTTGTTTGGGAAAACCCCAACCAAACGTGTCCGTTTATGTCACAATAACACGTTAACTAATGCAAAAAAGAAACAATACTTACTCATCAGCTCCATCTTCTCTTCTGGATGAACTCTTGCTCTTATTTTGAGGGGAATCCAGTCTTTATTCGGCGCATCTTCTTCCAGAAATGAACAGCAGCCGGGATCAGCGATGTCTCTTTGTTTGTGTTGGGCATCTCCACGTGCACGCGGCACACGTGGTTATTTACATATGAACGGCGCGTGGCGCCAAGGGTGGGATCGCATTAGAGATACTGAGGTAGACGGGACAGACTGAATGTGGTGTTGGTTTCATAGGATTACTTCATCACAGAATTTTTGTTTTCGATAAGACTTACTTTATTTGAAAGTAGGATGATGGCGCCAAAACCAAGATGGCACCGTTGAGTTTGGACGCCGTCCAGGTCGCTCCGCTCAGATTTTGCCTTAATTTACTTTTTTACTTACTTTTACTTTCTCTTTTTACTCATTTCATGTCGGCACTGATCACCTATAACATAGAAACACTTTTGGACTAACCTGTTCCAGACACTTTAGCCACGAATCCAGCATGGCCTCTGGAGATTCTTCGGAACGCGGAGATAAACAATAACCCCCCGAGGCGACAGATCAAGAAACACAACGGGAAACGCGCTGGGATTCGACACAGACTCAGGAAAAGAGCTCACAGTCCTCCTCTTCCGAGCATTCTGCTCGCTAATGTCCAATCCTTGGAGAATAAGATGGACGATCTTAGAGCCAGGATTAGTTTCCAACGGGACATAAGGGACTGTAACATCCTTTGTTTGTCAGAAATTTTTATATATATATATATATATATATATATATATATATATATATATATATATATATATATATATATATATTTTTTTTTTTTTTTTTTTTTTTATTATGCCCTTATTTGTACAGTTTATTTACTAGTTAAATTTATTTTCTTTTGTATTTCTTCTTATTAATATTTTTTAAGGTCACTGGCTGCCGTACAAGCATTTCACTGCATATCGTGTATGACTGTGTATGTGACAAATAAAATTTGAATTTGAATTTGAATTTGAGAAATGTGGCTTTCGTCCTCGGTCCCGGACACTGCTGTAATGCCGAGTGATAACTTCTCTGTCTTTTGGACGGACAGAACAGCAGAGGCCGGTAAATCCAGGGGTGGAGGAATATGTTTCATGATCAACAAGAAATGGTGTGATCCCAGGAATATCTCCATTCTGTCGCGTTCCTGCTCGCCTCATCTGGAACATCTTTCCATTATTTGCCGCCCATTTTATCTGCCCCGGGAGTTTTCATCGATCATTGTTACTGCTGTGTACATTCCACCACAGGCGGACACCAGCTTGGCTTTGTCTAAGCTTTACGATGTGCTCAGCGGCTACATTAACAAACATCCTGACGCTGCCTTCATCATCGCAGGGAAATTTAACAAAGCCAACCTCAGGCAGGTCATGCCGAACTTTTATCAACATGTAACCTGTCCAACTAGAGGATCAAACACACTGGATCATTGCTACACTCAGTTCAAGAATGCTTACAAAGCCCGCTCACTACCGTCTTTTGGCAAATCGGAACATGCCGCCATTTTCCTCACACCGGAATATAAACAAAGGCTCGTTCAGGAACCTCCGGTGCAGAGAGTAGTGACGCGCTGGTCCTCCCACTCAGAGACTATGCTGCAGGCGGCGCTTGATGAAGTCGACTGGGACATGTTCCGGGCGAGTTCTTCTGACGTCAGCGAGTTCACGTATGTAGCATTAAGCTTTGTAAACACAGAACAATCCGTGCTGCGGTTAACACACGCACTGCCGCTTACAATGAGGCTCTTCTGACCGGGAGGATGAGGTTCGGAGGGCGCTAAAGAAAGTGAATGTCAGGAAAGCAGCCGGAGCTGATGGGATAACCAGCCGTGTTCTGACTGCGTGTCCTCTCACAGCTCCACATCTATTGTCAAATTCGCTGATGATACTGTGGTTCTGGGCCTCATCTCCAACAACGATGAGACCGCATACTTGGATGAGGTAGAGAGACTCACATCATGGTGCCAGGACAACTGTCTCTCTCTGAATGTGAGCAAAACTAAAGAGCTGATCATGGACTTTAGGAAGAGACAGCAGCAGCCCTACACTCCTCTTATGATCAGTGGGACCCCTGTGGAGAGAGTGAGTAGCTTCAAGTACCTCGGTGTAAACATCTCCGAGAACCTGACTTGGACTACACACATCCAAACACAGGTTAAGAAAGCCAGGCAAAGACTGTACCATCTGCGACAGCTGAGGAAATTCAGGGTCTCACCAGCAATCCTGAAAACTTTCTATTCAGGGACCATAGAAAGTGTATTGACTCAGTGTGGTATGGAAACAGCTCCAATCAGGACCGCAAAGCACTACAGAGAGTTGTGAGCTTAGCTGAACGCATCTCAGGGTCTGCTCTCCCCTCTCTGCAGGACATCTACCTCAAACGCTGCAAAAGTAGAGCTGTCAAAATCATCAAGGACTCAAATCACCCTGGTAACCGCCTATTCACCTTGCTTCCATCTGGCAAGCGCTACCGTAGCCTGATGGCAAAAACGGAGAGACTTAGGAGGAGCTTCTTCCCACAAGCCATCAGGCTCCTAAACTCTGTGTCATGACATCACTTGACTCCATGTTAATATCAATAAGCTATTCACACTTTTTTAATCTACCTCATATTGCTGCTCTTTAAATACCCCTGTACACTTTTTGCACATTCTTTTGCACATTCCTCGACCTATACGTTTACATTTATATTTATATTTTGCAACTTTTATTTTATTTTATTCTCTTATTTTTTATTTTTTTAATCTACTTTTCTTTTCTTAAATATTGTAAAATACAGAATTGCACTGTCCTTGGAGCGGACCTGACTTACATTTCACTGCTGGTTATACTCTGTGTAATTGTGTATGTGACGAATAAAAATCTTGAATCTTGAATCTTGAAGTAGACACTTCGGGCTTTCTATAGAGATAACTGCCATGTCTCTGTGTTGAGTTTTCGCTGAGTTACAGTTCATTTCAGTGACGCATTTCATTTCAGTTTGCGGAGAAGTGGAAAACAAAGAGCGCATCCTGTTTGTTTTCTTTTTTTTCCCCCAAGACCACAAAGTTTTGTTGTATTCCTGAGTGTACACAAAAAAAGTAGACACTTGACAGTTTCGATTGATGTATAACACTTATTTGTGTGACTAAAATCAACAGAGTATTTTTAGTGTATTTTGCACTGATAGGAAAAATAATGAGCCATTACTACAAAGGAAATTCTGCCCTCTGAGAAATACTGAGAATATTGCTATAAATTGTAGCACCTCCCCCTTTGCCTTTTGGACGCGGTTCATTTTTATAACAGTAATATTTGGGGGTAGACTTGTTTAAAATAATGTATTCATCTGGTTTTAGCCAGGTTTCAGTGATCATAAAATTGACAAAAGGGGCTTTCGTAGAAAGGGACTTGATATTCAGTAAGCCAAGCTTTATGATTTGTTTCTCTATGTTATATAAATTTTTTATTTGTTGAACATCAATTAGGGGGAAATCGTGGCCTAATGGTTAGAGAGTCGGACTCGTAATCCAAAGGTTGTGGGTTCGAGTCTCGGTCCGGCAGGGATTGTAGGTGGGGGGAGTGAATGTCCAGCGCTCTCTCCACCCTCAATACCACGACTGAGGTGCCCTTGAGCAAGACACCGAACCCCCAACTGCTCCCCGGGTGCCACAGCATAAATGCCCACTGCTCCGGGTGTGTGTTCACGGTGTGTGTGTGTTCACTGCTGTGTGTGTGTGTTCACTGCTGTGTGTGTGCACGATGGATGGGTTAAATGCAGAGCACGAATTCCGAGTATGGGTCACCATACTTGGCAGTATGTCACTTCACTTTCACTTTCACTTAAATTGTTACTCATAAATTGGTTTAGACATTTTTTTTTTTTGTATTTTCTAGTTCGGGGAACAGATACAGTCTCTATATTGTGATACCTAGGTGAAAGAGTCTCTATGTGCTGATAATTAACTGAGTCCTGTGACGTGAGGCGGTTTAGCCAGTTTGTCTGCTTCCTGACCTGGGCCCCAGTTAGTAAAGTACAATCTCAAAGACTATGTGCCATATTTCTAGGTGGTGGTGACAATCAACAAAAGAAAATATTATGATGAAATGCAAGCTAGGTATCAACGTAGTACAACACTCATTCATAACTCACAGCATGGATTGCTTTTCATCTGTTTATCTGAATTAGTTTGATGATTGTCACCATTGTTGACTGTTAGTCTAAATCTTACTGGATATTTTGCCACAGTATCTTTGCATTTGTGATGGGTGTCAAGTTGTAATGAAGTTGTGAAATAATGTTAAAAAAGTGTTGAAGTTGATCTTTCATTACTGATTAGCATCTGTTTCACAAATGCAAAGATACAAAAATAAAAATAAAAAATACTATTGTAAGTACTGCCCAGCTAAAGCAAACACTGATAACAATATTGATTGCTTGTTGAAATTTCAACATTGTTTGGTGGTAAGTTTATGGCTCAAGGTCTGCATTTAAAGTCACACCAGAGGTGTTCAGCTGGGATTTGGACTTGGCTTTCTGCAGACCAGTCAAGGTCTTTCACACTGACACAATCAATCATGTCTTTTTGAGCCTTGCCTTAGACACAGAGAAATTGTCATTTTAGAATAGAAAAGGGTCCTGTCCAAACTGTTGCTATAAAATTAGAAGCACACAATTCCCAAGAAAATCATTATATGCTTAAACATTGAGATTTGTACTCGTGGAAATTAGTAAAGTAGTCAAACCTATTCGTTAGAAGGGGGTGACCTAATACTTTTGACAATATAGTGTGTATATATATATATATATATATATATATATATATATATATAGTATCTCACAAAAGTGAGTACACTCCTCACATTTCAGCAACCTTTTTAGTATATCTTCTCAAGGGACGATACTATAGAAATGAAACTTGGATATATTTTAGAGTAGTCAATGTGCAAATGGTATAGCAATAAAGATTTACTGTCCTCTGAAAATAACTCAACAAACAGCCATTATTGTCAAAAAAGCCGGCAACACAAGTGAGTACACCCTAAGTGATAACAGCTATATGTCGTTAACTATACAGTACATCCTGTTATCCTGCACCCCCCATTTTGGGCCTCACAGGTGAAAATTACCTACCTAAATTTAAATGCTAACATTTCCTGACAATAATGTGCTACACACACAATTTAGCTATCTTTGGAAGGACGACACTCTATGCTTTACTATCCATCATACAGAGATGATACTACTCAAAAAAATTAAAAGTTATAGACACTGAAGTGCCTTGAACATTTTTTTACCACACTGAATACATGAAATCAGTCCTGAATCAATCCAGAAAAGTAATAGGTCGAAAGCCTATTATTATAATATTTGTAGCTTCCCAACCTCCCGTTTGATGAAAATTACCACCAAATGTATTGAAGAATTCCACAAACTATTTTAGTCATTATACAAAGTTTTTCAATTATAAAATAATAGACAGTATTTTAGACATCATATAAGTGATTTATTTGAGCACTAAAAATACAATAAGAATAATTTGAGTAATAAAAAAAATAGAAAAACAGAAGAATTTGCTTTGTGTTTAGTAGCCTACATACTCAATACTCTGACTGCCAGAGATAAACTGATATTGCCAGACATTCACACTGATTGCAGTCAGTAATCATACACTGATGTGCGTCCATACAGAGGATGATAATACAGATGGGCCATATCATCAATAATAGCCGGCATTAACAGCATTCTGATAGCCGTCAAATGGACAAAAAAACATGTTGAAGAAAAAAAATAAAGAAAAAATTGTGGAAAAAAAAGATCGCTGTTACAGCAAAAAACAGCGATCTGACGTCGATGTCAGGGTTCTGTCGTGTCTGTCATGTGTTCCTGCCTCATGTTTCCTTATTTGGTTTGTTTCCTGTCCTTGTTAAGCATAATCATTAGTTAATTCTTGTCCAGCTGTGTTTGTCTTGTTATCTATGATTTACCTGTGTATTTATAGTCCTGTCTGTTCAATTTGACTTTGTCTGGTCTACTCGTTACTCCCCGGTGTTTGATGTCTGTGTCTTGCCCTGCCTTGTCTTGCCCTGCCTTGATGTCCACAGTAAAGTATGTTATTTGAATTTATTTCCTCGTCTGCGTGTTCCTGGTTCCTCCCTCGTGTGTGCACCGTGACAGTCGATGCTTGAGTCTTATATTTTGTCAAGATTAACTTGACTATTGGTAAACAATGGCATGTGCAAACAAAGAGTGTTCGGTGCGCTGGCGTCCTGGTGCAGGTTAACAGGTTTAACCATGCAAAGCCATATGTCCTATTCATCATGTTCATGTTTTTGTCTGCTTGACAGGACCGTACAAATTTGTGTATCTTGTATTAGAGCAGATCAAATTTGGTGCTTTGAGTACATTTCTCTCATACTGACCACTGGATGTTCAGTGCATGTTGGTGGTAACATCATGGTGTGGATACCACACCTGACACTTTCATCTGGCCCACATACTGTGTGGAAAGATGGAACTTGGGCAGGTCGCTCCTGTTTGCCAGATTTGGGCCAAAAGCAAGCCAAAGGAAAGCCCAATGTCAGCCATTAATAAAGCAGAACTGGCCCAAATCAGGGCCATATTGATTTTAATTCTGGTTCAGATCCGGCCCAGATCCAACACCTTGCTCCGGCCCACATGCTGCCAAGAATGATGGCACTTGGGAGATAAACTCCTGTTTGCCAAAATTGGGCCACAAGCAAGCCATAGGAAGGCCACATGCCAGCCGTGAAAATAAATAAATAAAATAACGCAGAACTGGGGTGTATTCCAGAAAGCAAGGCTAACCTACCATCTGCTAAACCCTGAACTCTCGGTTGATTAAACCCAAACCTTGCTTACTCGAGGTATGTGGTTCCAAAAACGCGAAGTTCATTCTACTCAGAATATGTTCCTGGTTAACTCACAAGACATTCTCAACAGAGCGACAAATCACTATGGAAACGGACACTAAGAAAAAGTGTGCCATACTGCTGCTTTCTTCTTCTGTTCAAAGCCCATTTGCATACTTGGTTCATATCACCACCTAACTGATGGTTGTGCTATATTTTTTGTTTGTTTGTTTAATCTTTAATCCTTGAGAATAAGAATTATATTGTTTGATTGATGGTAATTATATAATAATAAGCATATCAGATATGTATTTTTTATTATAAAACATATCTGATATGCTTATTATTATATAATTACCATCAATCAAACAATATAATTCTTATTCTCAAGGATTAAAGATTAAACAAACAAACAAAAAATATTGCACAACAATACAGAATACAGAAAATGCAGATCCATGATGTGTGAGATAATAAAATATAATAAAAGGAAACATGGATTCCAACATGTACTGAGACATTCTGAAGCAGAACATGATGCCCTCCCTTCAGAATCTGGGCCGAACGGCAGTTTTCCAACATAATAACGACCCCAAAAACACCGCCAAGATGACAACTGCCTTGCTGATAAAGCTGAAGGTGAAGGGGAGTGGCCAAGTATGTCTCCAGACCTGAACCCTATTGAGCACATGTGGGGTATCCTCAAGCAGAACGTGGAGAAGCACCATGTGTCTAACATCCAGGAGCTCCGTGATGTTATTATGGAAGAGTGGAAGAGAATCACAGCAACAGCCTGTGCAGCTCTGGTGAACTCCATGCCCAGGAGGATTAAGGCAGTGCTAGATAACAATGGTACCCCTACAAAATATTGACACTTTGGACACAGTTTTGACATGTTCACTTAGGGTGTACTCATTTTCGTTGCCAGTTCTTTGGACAATAATGGCTATATGTGGAGTTATTTTTAGAGCACAGTAAATTTGTACTTCTATACAAGCTACACATTGACTACTCTAAAATATATCCAAGTTTAATTTGTGCAGTATTGTCCCTTGAGAAGATATACTGAAATTGTTGCTGAAATGTGAGGGGTGTACTCACTTTTGTGAGATTTTGTCAGTTTATCTCTGGCAGTATACACACACACACACACACACACATATAAATATATATATATATATATATATATAATATATATAACCCATCGCTCCGAACTCCCCTTTTCTTCCTGGGATCATAAACCAGGGTCCAGCTCAGGAAATTCACGTTTTGGCATTTTGAAAGAAAACAGAACTCATATTCCCGGAGCCTAACTTTACTGGCGCCAGAGACTCCCCTGAAACTGCCGTAATTCAAAAGAAAATAAATGTCTGGAAGAAGACTTTTTACGAGTAACTCTGACAACGGACAAATTCCAGAGCTCCCCAAGAAGTGACATTATGACCTTGCGTTTCGCCCAAGAAAGGAATGCGTTTTTCCTGTTGCGTTCTCTAAACCAACAGAAACGGACAAAGGGAGCCACAGCTTGGCTGAAGGACTAATATGTTTTAAAAGGGAACATAAGTTACACTAAGTTTCTGTGACTGAAATTCTACTAGAAAAGAAACACTATATACAATATATCTATACAAATCTTAAAGGACGTTTCTGTTTGTGACATTTATAAGCTGTTGCATTATTTTAAATCTATGGTAAATCTGTTTCCAGAATGTATAAGTTTACCTGATCACTAGATGTTCAGTTCACCTGCTATTTATGTCGTTTAGAATTTGGGATGGTTTAATCAATGTATTTAACCCAGTAATATGCTCTGTGGTCACGTGTATTTTTGTGCATATCAAAATATAGGTGTTTGGTGTCAAACGAACGCTAATTTTATGAATAGTATTATGGTGAATGGAAATGATTTGTTTACATATATTATGATTACAATAACGGATAGAAACTTGCTTTCAATAAGTTGTCTCATGTGACAAATGACTGAACAAGATAATGTATGCAAAACACGCAACTGTGCAGGGCGGGGCTCCGCCCACAGAAACACTTGCGATTGGATCAAACGCCCCACAGAAACACTTACGATTGGACCACGCGCCCAAAAGGCGGACCCCAAATCGGCCCGTTAAAATGGATGCACAACCATGAAAGTTTTGTTGGAGTTGAAAACAACAGGAGGCCACACACGCCTCGCGAGTCTCTCGTTCTGCTCACGCTGCAAAGCGCTTCTGGCCTCTAACATCACGGCGAAGGCATTGCCCAGCGATCAAAGTTAAACTTCTAAGACCTGAATAGACTTCCTGAAACTTCATCACGTCAGAACGAGATTCCCCAGTCACCGAAGAGCAACCGCGTCACACGACCTACCGAGCAGCCAATCCACACACGTTCCGTCTCGACCAAAGCAAAGGACGGAAATCACCTGAAGAAAAGACTCTTTGAACTGAAGGAAAGACTGAGTTGAACCGAAAGCAAAAGACAAAGTAAGGCAAAATCTCTTTACTGACTGAAACCGGGATACCTCTCTGTTGTTGTTTAAATATAGCATAGTTCTGTCTATGAGTTTCCTCAGGTTGAAAAGCTAGCATTAAAACCTAAGTCTCTCTCTCTTCAGATATAAACAACTCGCTCCCATTTGTGTGTATGTTAAATCGTCTGTTTGTGTTGTCTAGTCAGTAGTGTATTAGAGTTAGTGAATAAAACTTTGACTTTATTAAGAAATCTCTTGTCTGTGCTATGAATTTTACACGTCGTAATTATTTGCCAAAAAGATCGCGTTTTACCTACGCTCATGAGTCTGAGAACTAGGTTAACTATTTGGTTATTTTAATCGTTGGCCACGAATTAAATAAACAAAGCGTTAAGAAATAACTTGCTGATATTAATGCTTGCTGGACAAGTCGTTAACAAGGCATAAGTTGGACATTCTGATTAATATCAATTAATCATATGAAGATAAACTCTTAAGAGTGATTCCCTAAAAGCTAAATAATAATAATAAGTATTTGTGAAAGGATTAATTTCCTACAATATATACACACACACACACACACACACAGAATGTATGCCATGTTACTGAATTCCACATGCTATTTCAGACCAATGATTCATGATGTATTTCTAAAGCAAAATGGTTTTATTCATTTTCAATAACCTTTTTTAAACCTTGTCTTTTGCTCATGTATTGTGTAACACATCTTTCATTTTTGTACGAATGTAACATCTCAACAAATGTTTTTACTGTCCAACAGTGATTGCACCTTCCAGCCAACATGGAGATGTCAACGTGCTAGGTCCTTTCTTCAGTTATCTGAAATCTGGCACCTTTGTGTATCTGACCTGTTTGGTTGTTGGTCAGAATGTCAAGTATTTCTCTATCCAGTGGAAGTATCACAGAAACATTACCAATCCAGATATAAAATCTTTCATGCAAAACCCTGTACATCATGCAGATGGGACTCAAAGTATACAAACTATTTTAAAGGTTCCGATTGAAAAATGGCAGACATATGCTGTCTTTACCTGTGACGTTACACATTTGTGCTCTAATGGCATGCAGAAACAAAACATCTCAAAAACCAGAGGTGAGCACTCATAGTTCTTCATTTTTTACTCACTGACTCTCAACAATGCAGCCAAAGAGAATATTTTGGCATTACTACTTGTGCTTCATGCCCACAGACCCCAAACTACTCACTGTCATAATCATCAGACCCTTTGACTGTGATTTCTCTGCAGCCCAATATTTATTTATGTATGTATGCATGTATGTATGTACTGTATGTATATAATATGAATTATTTCATAAATTTCATATTTTCATGATGTTATTCCACCATGACATTTTACAACCTACACTAACCTTGCAAACATATATATATCCAATACCCCACAGCAGGGGTCTTCAACCCTGCTCATAGCGAGCTAACATCCTCTGCAGAATTCAGCTCTAACACTGCTTCAACACACTTGGCAGTAATTTTCAAGTAACCCTGAAAATCTTTATTAGCAAAATGGGGCATGGGTCATTAGTGTTGAAAGTGAAGTACAATCTTAAAACAGTGTCATAATTAATGAGAAAGTTAAATGATAAAGTTGACATTTCGTTGAAAGAGTCTTTGGACATCACCCTTATAGTGATTAGTATTTGCTTCAGCTGAGCTTTTCTTTAGTTGTTATAACTGTGTGTATATGAAACAGTTTTGTTTTGGCAAAGAAAGTTAGAATGCAATGAAATCAGCTGATGTTGGCTGATTATTGATGGTAACCCAAATAGCTAAATTCCTGAGGCCCAGATCAGGCCCACACCTGACACTTTCATCTGGCCCACATACTGCGTGGAAAGATGACACTTGGGTGGTCCGCTCCTGTTTGCCAGATTTGGGCCAAAGGAAAGCCCAATGTCAGCCATGAATAAAGCAGAACTGGCCCAAATCAGGGCCACATTGATTTTAATTCCTGTTTGCCAAAATTGGGCCACAAGCAAGCCATAGGAAGGCCGCATGTCAGCCGTGACAATAAATAAAATAAAGCAGAACTGGGGTGTATGCCAGAAAGCAAGGCCAAGGCTTGTGTGTTACAAGACATTCTCAACAGAATGACTATGGAAACGGACGCTAAGAAAAAATGTGCCATACTGCTTCTTCAAAGGCAATTTGCATACTTGGTTCATATCGCCACCTAACTGATGGTTGTGCAATCTTTTTTTTTGTTGTTGTTTTCTTTAATCTTTAATCCTTGAGAATAAGAATTATATTGATTATTTGACGATAATAAAATAAGTCATATCAGATATGTATTTTTATCATAAAAATACATTACAGAAAATGCAGATCCATGATATGTGAGATAATAAATTGTAATACACATGTATAATAAATAAAATAAACATTACCTTGTCATAATAGTGTTTTATGATTTATACAGATAACTATTATATATGCCAATAAAATAAATATAATAACCATATTAGAACAATATTACCTTATATTTTACTTATATTAATATATTACAACTATCTATCTATATAGATATATATTGTGCGTAATCTGTCATGCCCACCAGAGTCTTGTCAGTAGGTCACGAGTTCACTGATAGGTCTGAAGTGAACTAACCCTGAAACAGAACCTACCAGGGTATCTCCAGAGAGCAAGTTGCTATGGTTACTTACATACCCTGAAAGATACCTCTGATTTTGGAACCTAAAGCTGAGATTATCCGCTCACTTATCCTCAAACATACCCGGGTATGTCACATAACCTGCTTTCTGGAATACAACCCTGGCCCATATCTCGGCCACATTTATTTTAATTCTGGCTCAGATCCAACACCTTGCTCCAGCCCACATACCATGAGGAATAATGGCATTTGGGCAGTCTGGACCTGTCTGCCAGATTTGGGCCTCAAGTAACCCTTAGCATTGCCGCATGTAAGCCAGCAAATCAAGTGTTACAGATACATATTCAAGGACACATTCCAATACTAACACACTCCTAAAAATGTTCTTCACAAGTTTGAACCTAAATGCTTCTCACTCAGATTCTACCTACACAGTAAGTCTGTAAGTGTCATGGCAACGCTGTGTTAAAGAGCACACAACGAAGATGAAAGGTTATATTTCATAAATCTTTAATCCAACAAGGGACAATCCAAACACAATGTAGCACAGCTTCATTTAAGACATGTACATGTAAGACCAGACAAACACAAAATGAACATACAGGAACTTAAGTACTCAGACCAAACAAGGATAATTAACTAGGCACACCTGAACAGAATAATACAAGTCAAGTCGTCACCTTTATTTATATAGCGCTTTTAACAATGTAAATTGTGTCAAAGCAACTGCACAATTATCAAAATAGGAAAATAGTGAGTCAATAATGTAAAATGACAAGATTAAACACTCAATTTTCAGTTTAAAGGCATTTCATTATTGAATTAAGTGATGGCATTATCCAGCTCAGTTCAATTCAAAAAGTTTCTGTTCAATCAAGTCGACGATATTGCTGGAAATGAAGTGTCCCCAACTAAGCAAGCCAGAGGCAACAGCAGCAAGGAACCAAAACTCCATCGGTGACAGAATCGAGAAAAAAACTTGGGAGAA
Source organism: Barbus barbus (assembly GCF_936440315.1). NCBI lineage: Eukaryota > Metazoa > Chordata > Actinopteri > Cypriniformes > Cyprinidae > Barbus > Barbus barbus. The sequence continues at coordinate 473,901 of NC_136756.1, forward strand.
ACCAGGCTCAGTCGTGGGGGCCATTTCTCCTCTGGCCAGATGACCCAGCAGTTCAAATCTAACTACTGCACAGTCAGATTGTAAGGTCTCAACTGGTTCCAGTGGTTTTCCCCGATGGCTGTCTAAGTGACGGGGTCCTCACTGGGGATCTGTCTCTGGGGCTCATTTAGTTGTCCTGGTCTCCGCTGACGTTCAGGGATACAATCAACACAACAAGGGAAACAGTGCAACAGGGAAAAAAGTCAAAATTAACAGAAACCTTGACAGTAAGAGCTATCATTATAGTGCACTTCTGTTTTTATGCTGCACAGTATGCATATAAAAACTGCCATTAAAAGCATGTTTTAAAAAATAAATTGCTGGGTATGTAGCCTTCTTAAGACTCATATCCAGATCATTGTGCATCAGTTAACTATGTTGCATCCTATTAAAAGTAGCCAAATTCTATTAGGCCACTGTAAAGAGGGTGAGGCTGAGGCTGTGTTGGAATCCATTTGCAGAAGTTTAATGAAGAACCTTTCAACAATCCAAATTGTGAGGCAAAAATCAGAGTCGTGGTCACAGGCAAAGAAGTCAAAATCACAGTATTCAGTCCAACGGCAAACCAACAAGAGCGTAATCCAAAAGGCAAAATCCAGAGAACCAGACAATAAATCATACACGTAGCAAAGATGACAAGTCAATGGATGACAAGTCTTAATGAGATGGCGCCGCTGTGTTCAGACGCCGTTCGGCTGAGATTTTGCTTTAACTTTCATTTTTACTTACTTTTACTTTCTCTTTTTACACATTTCACGTCGGCACTGATCACCTACAACATAGAAACACTTTTGGACATTGGAAACCGCTACACCAACCTGTTCCAGGACACTTTATCCACGAATCCTGCGTGGCCTCTGGAGATTCTTCGGAACGCAGAGACAAACAACAACCCCACAAGGCGACGGATCAAGAAACACAGCGGGAAGCGCGCTGGAATTCGAGTCAGACTCAGGAAAAGGGCTCACAGTCCTCCTCTTCCAAGCTTTCTCGTCGCTAATGTCCAATCCTTGGAGAATAAGATGGACGATCTTAGAGCCAGGATTAGTTTCCAACGGGACATAAGGGACTGTAACATCCTTTGTTTGTCAGAAACGTGGCTTTCGTCCTCGGTCCCGGACACTGCTGTAATGCCGAGTGATAACTTCTCTGTCTTTCGGACGGACAGAACAGCAGAGGCCGGTAAATCCAGGGGTGGAGGAGTATGTTTCATGATCAACAAGAAATGGTGTGATCCCAGGAATATCTCCATTCTGTCGCATTCCTGCTCGTCTCATCTGGAACATCTTTCCATTATTTGCCGCCCATTTTATCTGCCCCGGGAGTTTTCATCGATCATTGTTACTGCTGTGTACATTCCACCACAGGCGGACACCAGCTTGGCTTTTTCTAAACTTCACGATGTACTCGTGACATTAACAAACATCCTGACGCTGCCTTCATCATCGCGGGGGACTTTAACAAAGCCAACCTCAGGCAGGTCATGTCGAACCTTCATCAACATGTATCCTGTCCAACTAGAGGACCAAACACACTGGATCATTGCTACACTCAGTTCAAGAATGCCTACGAAGCCCGCTCACTACCGGATTTTGGCAAATCGGACCATGCCGCCATTTTCCTCACACCGGGATATAAACAAAGGCTCGTTCAGGATCCTCCGGTGCAGAGAGTAGTGACGCGCTGGTCCTCCCACTCAGAGGCTATGCTGAAGGCGGCTCTTGATGACGTCGACTGGGACATGTTCCGGGCGAGTTCCTCTGACGTCAGCGAGTTCACGGATGTAGCATTAAGCTTTGTAAACACGCTAACTGAGCAAGCTACAGAAACAATAACGATAAGGACATTCTCCAATCAGAAACCGTGGGTGGACAGAACAATCCGTGCCGCGGTTAACACACGCACCGCCGCTTACAATGAGGCTCTTCTGTCTGGGAATACGAGCGAGTACAAAGCATCGTGCTATGCTCTCCGATGCGCAGTAAGAGTCGCCAAACACAGATACAAAGAGAGAATTGAGTCTCATTTCCAGCTCAATGACTCTCGACGGATGTGGCAGGGACTGAGGACCATCTGTGACTTCGGAAACAAATCCTCCGCAGAGGTGAGAGCAGATCCGTTGCTGGCCGACGAGTTAAACATCTTCTACGGCCGCTTCGATTGCAACGGCGGCAGCACGTCTCTGCCGACCAGCGCGTCAGGAAGCAGCAGGCAGAGCAGCGATGATCCTGTAATCATCGTGTCGGAGGATGAGGTTCGGAGGGCACCAAAGAGAGTGAACGTCAGGAAAGCAGCCGGACCCGAAGGGATAACCGGCCGTGTTCTGAGGTCCTGCGCCGATCAGCTCGCTGGTTTGTTCACTTCCATCTTTAATGAGTCCCTTGCTACCTCCGTGGTTCCCACCTCTTTCAAAAAATCCATTAAGTAAAGTCGTGACGTATTGTCAAGTATGGTGACCCATACTCGAAATTGGTGCTCTGCGTTTAACCCATCCAAGTGCACACACACAGCAGTGAGTAGTGAACAAATCCACACACACACACACACACACCGTGAACACACACCCAGAGCAGTGGGCAGCCATGCTGCAGCGCCCGGGGAGCAATTGGGGGTTCGGTGCCTTGCTCAAGGGCACCTCAGTCGTGGTATTGAGGGTGGAGAGAGCGCTGGACATTCCCTGCCCCCACCTACAATTCCTGCCGGCCGGGGGCTCGAACTCGCAACCTTTCGATTACTAGTCCGACTCTCTAACCATTAGGCCACGACTTCCCCACTATTCCCCATTATTATCCCTGTGCCTAAGAACAATAAACCCTCTTGCCTGAATGACTATCGCCCAGTTGCCCTCACATCTATAGTCATGAAGGTTTTTGAGAGACTTGTAAAGAGCCACATTTGCTCCTCCATACCTGAAACTCTGGACCCTCTTCAGTTTGCCTATCGCCCAAACAGATCCACGGACGATGCCATTTCTCACGTCCTCCACTCTTCCCTCACACACATGGACAGCAACAATGGGAATTATGTAAGGCTGCTATTCATTGATTATAGCTCAGCTTTCAACACTATAGTCCCCATCAAGCTGGCATCTAAACTCACAGACCTCGGCCTAAACTCCTCACTCTGTGACTGGATTCAAGACTTCCTCACCGGCAGACTTCAAGTGGTGAAAGTTGGCCAGTTCACCTCAAACTCCATCACCCTGAACATAGGCGCCCCATAGAGCTGTGTCCTGAGTCCCCTGCTCTACTCTCTCTACACGCATGACTGCGTGTCCTCTCACAGCTCCACATCTATTGTCAAATTCGCTGATGATACTGTGGTTCTGGGCCTCATCTCCAACAATGATGAGACCGCATACTTGGATGAGGTAGAGAGACTCACATCATGGTGCCGGGACAACTGTCTCTCTCTGAATGTGAGCAAAACTAAAGAGCTGATCATGGACTTTAGGAAGAGACAGCAGCGGCCCTACACTCCTCTTATGATCAGTGGGACCCCTGTGGAGAGGGTGAGCAGCTTCAAGTACCTCGGTGTAAACATCTCCGAGAACCTGACTTGGACTACACACATCCAAACACAGGTCAAGAAAGCCAGGCAAAGACTGTACCATCTGCGACAGCTGAGGAAATTCAGGGTCTCACCAGCAATCCTGAAAACTTTCTATTCAGGGACCATAGAAAGTGTATTGACTCAGTGCATCTCAGTGTGGTATGGAAACAGCTCCAATCAGGACTGCAAAGCACTACAGAGAGTTGTGCGCTTAGCTGAGCGCATCTCAGAGTCTGCTCTCCCCTCTCTGCAGGACATCTACCTCAAACGCTGCAAAAATAGAGCTGTTAAAATCTTCAAGGACTCAAATCACCCTGGTAACCATCTATTCACTTTGCTTCCATCTGGTAAGCGCTTCTGTAGCCTGATGGCAAAAACTGAGAGACTTAGGAGGAGCTTCTTCCTCTGTGTCATAACTCTAACTCTGTGTCATAACATCACTTGACTCCATGTAAATATCATATCAATAAGTTATTCATAATTTTTCTCTACCTCATATTGCTGCTACTTAAAAACCCTGTACAACTTTTTTGCACATTATTTTTGCACATTCCTCTTATTACTATTTAAGTCGACAACATACTGACCTGCACATTTATATTTATATTTTTTATCTTATCTTTTATTTTATTGTATTCTTTTATTTTATTTTTTCTACTTTTCTTTTTCTTAATATTGTATACTTTATAATTGCACTGTCCTTAGAGCGGACCTGACCTACATTTCACTGCTGGTTATGCTCGGTATAATTGTGTATGTGACAAATAAAACTCTTGAATCTTGAATCTTGAATCTTGAAAACGCTCGGTAAGGCAGTGAAACTGGCAATACTTTGCAAGGTCTGTTTGGCCTGGCCAGAGGGAGTGGTACCAGTCAGTACTCGGGTGAGGGCTCCCTTTGCTGGCGTGGCATTACAGAATCCCCCCCCCAAGAGCGCCAATCTTTCCACTTGGCCATTTGACTGTGGATGGTATCCTGATGTGAGGCTTACATTGATGTCAGATTTCTTGCAGAAGGCTCTCCAAACCTGAGAGGTAAATTGGGTTCCTCTATCAGAAACAATATCCTCAGGTAAACCATAGACTCTGAAAACATGGTAGAATAAGGCTTGAGAGGGATCAAACGACAGGCTTTAGAGAAGCGATCTATAATTACTAGTATGGTGGTGAAACCATTGGAGAGTGGCAGGTCTGTGACAAAGTCTATGGACAAGTGAGACCAAGGACGCTGAGGAATTGGTAATGGTTGTAAGAGACCAGAAGGTAGTTCCTTGGGGGTATTGTATTGAGCACAAATTTGGCAGGACTTGACATAGGTTACTTTGGTCATCGATGGCCACCATAAGGAGTTCTGTAATAGATGGAGAGCGCGTGAAATTCCAGGATGTCCCGAGCTCAGAGAGGTGTGAACCCACTGCATGAATCGGAGACGTAAACCTTGAGGCACAAAGTGTTGTCTGGTGGTGATTCTTGCTGATGAGCTCATTGGATCTCTTCCATAATGTCCCAGGTTTTTGGAGCAATGATAATAGACGGTGGAAGAATAGTCAAGTCAAGTCAGCTTTATTGTCAATTCTTCCACATGTACAGCACATACATACAGAGAATTGAAATTGCGTTACTCTCAGACCCTTGGTGCATACAGTTAACATTAAACACGTTCAGATACAGATAAATATGTCCCGAGGTCCCGAAGCTCTTCAGCGTGCGCGGAGTTTAACTCTAAAAATGTGGTTCTGCCGACATCGAGCAGAAACTCACAACTGTATGCGCACTTAAAGACAGGTAGACGAGACGAAGATGTGCAAAAACATTGCGACTTACAAGACAAAAAACACGAAAACACAGATTTGTCGGGAGAGAGAGAAGCCGCTGCGACTGTGCGCCACCATCTTAGGGAACTAAGATTCAGGTGACACATCGTCTGGGTAGAGCAAAGCCTTACTGTTCTTGCTGCCAGGTCTGTAGGTGACGGTAAACTGGAAACGGGTGAAGAATAACAACCAACGAGTTTGATGTGGATTCAGGCGTTTTGCACTCTTGATGTATTCCGGATTTTTATGGTTGGTGATAGCTTGGAATGGATGGACTGCTCCCTCAAGCCAATGCCTCCACTCTTCTATCGCTGCCTTCATAGATAATAGTTTTTTATTGCCTACATCATAGTTGCGCTCAGCAAGTTAATTTCCTTGAGAAGAATGCGCAAGGGTAGAGTTTACCTGGTTGACCATGACGCTGTGAAAGAACGACTCCAATCCCGCAATCAGACAAATCTATTTCTAACACGAAGGGAAAGTTAGGATCAGGATGCTTGAGAATCCGGGTTGTGGTAAAACTGCTCTTGAGTTTGGTGAAGGCTTGAGTAGCTTCTTCAGTCCATTTGAGTTTTGATGGTTTGCCTTTTAACAGTGACGTTAGGGGCGATGCAATCAGACTGTAATTACGAATGAAGCATCTGTTGAAGTTTGCAAAGCCAAGAATTCTCTGAAGTTATTTTACTGTAGTGGGTTGAGGCCAGTCTGTGACTGGTCTGACCTTGTAGTCATCGATCTCGACACCTTGATGACTGATGTTGTACCCAAGGAAGGACGTTTGCTTTACATGAAACTCACATTTCTCTGCCTTGATATACGGTATAGCTGGTTATCCATCAGGCGGGAGAGTACAGTCTTGAAATCTTAGATATGTTCAGGTTCAGACTTGAAGTAAATTAAGATGTCATCAATGTATGCCACTACACACTAGTTCAGTAGATCTCGGAAGATTTCATTGATGAAAGACTGGAAGATTGCTGGTGCATTAGCAAGCCAATACGGCATGACCAGGGACTCATGGTGCCCCCTAGTGGTGAGAAAGGCAGTCTTCCATTCATCACCCTCACGAATACTGATCAAGTTGTATGCACTTTTGAGGTCGAGCTTAGTATAGATCCTGGCCTCACGTAGTTAGGGTTAGTGCTGAAGGAACCAATGGAAGGGAGTAGCAGAACTTGACAGTCATGTTATTTAAACCTATGTAGTCTATGCATGGCCGTAAGCCTCCATCTTTCTTTTCCACAGAGAAAAATCCTGCGGCAGCTGGTGAAGTGGAGGAATGGATAAATCCAGAGTTAATGGCTTCTTTTATGTGCTCTTCCATGGCTTGAGTCTTGTTGCATGACAGAGGGTAGACTTTGCTTTTAGGAGGCATGGCATCGGGTAACAAGTCAATAGTGCAGTCTCACGGTCGATGAGGTGGTAACTGTGTGGCCTTAATTTTACTAAAAACTTCACTGAATTCATTATAACAGGAAGGAATCTTAGTGGTTTGAGTAGTGTTACGGCTTTTGATGCTTGTCGTCAAACAGGACTGACTGAGTGTAAGCAATGGGTTTGGCACAATCTAGACCAATGGGTTAGTTCACCATGATGCCAGGACAAAACTGAGTCTTGAACAGACAACCAGGGGTAGCCAAGGATAATTTCATGTCTGGGGGAGTCAATAACATAGAATGAGATGGACTCTTGATGGAATAGTCCAACATGTAGTCTAAGTGGTTGGGTTTGGTGGTTGATACCATCTCCTATGTGGGTGTTGTTAACAGCAGGGATCTTGATGGATGGAACACAGGGTTGAGTGGGAATGCTGAATTTGCTAATGATGTCCTTGTGGATGAGATTCAGGGCAGCTCCAGAATCGATCAGCACTGTTAAATCAATGAAAGCACTTTCAGTATATAGCCAAACAGGAAACGTCAATGATTTGGTACGGAGGAGAGAAAATGGTTCAACACTCACCCAGGTAGTAATCTTAGTGTTCCTCCAGGCTTTGTGTGGACATGCTATACTGTGGTGGCCTGTTTCACCGCAGTAGTAGCACAGATTGAGTTGACGTCGTCAAGTTCTCTTCTCTTCAGTCTTGAGAAACCCACTTGCATGGGCTCCTGGCTAGGCATTGAAGTGGGTTGAGGAACACGGCAGAGCTGGTGTGTGACTAGAGCGCTGGCCTGTGATGGCTGGACAATTTTTCTCTTGGGAGCATTCCTCATAAGGTTATCGATCTTAATAGTGAGAGTTATATGTTCAGTAAATTAACAGTTTTCACCCTTGCAAGCCTGTAGGTCAAGGTTCAAACTTTGTCGAAATACAGCCTTTAACGAGATATCGTTCCATCCACTTTGAGCAGCAAGCGTTCTAAACTCGATAGCGTAATCTACAGCGGTGCGGTTGCTTTGAGACATGAGAAGCAGTTGTGTAGATATATCCTTGCCCCCAGCGGGATATATTAATTAAAACAATAAGTAAACAATAAATAAACAATAATAACCTGGCCAGAGGAGAACTGGCCCCCCGACTGAGCCTGCTTTCTCCCAAGGTTTTTTTTTCTTCTCCATTCTGCCTCAGAGGGAGTTTTGGTTCCTTGCCGCAGTCGCCTCTGGCTTGCTCAGTTGGGGACACTTAATTTCTAGTGATTATCGTGAATTTGATTTCACAAATACTATTTAAACTAAACTGAGCTAGATAATAGGGGTGCAACGGATCGTAGATGATCCGTACGGACCAGTCCCCATGGTTCGGCACGCATGTGATTCGCGGATTAACTGATAAGTTTAACCACCATAGAGTGAAAGTGTATCATTTGCACGCGTTTCGGGACTCGCGCTCCGTTTTCTGCGCTCAGCAGCTGCCGCACACACTGAAGCGCGCACACGCAGAGAGAGACTGAGGCGTGATTCAGATACTGCATTTCAGACAACACCTCAATGGATGGATACATACACACACACAAAGTTATGTTAAAATACCCGTTTTGGCAAGTATTCCGGTAAAAACAGTTGGTTATGTCTTAAGTTAACATATACAGCTGAGAAAGCAACCGGATGTGTGTCAGTGTTTGGTCTGTGCATTTAGTCTTAAAGAGACAGCAAATACCTGCTTCTGTCTGCTAATCATCTGTATTTTTAACTTATGCAGTAAGCATTATTGTGTTGTTTTACATTTAATTTTTACATTTCTGCACCTGAATACTACTGTTACTGTCTTTATTTATAATTTTATGTTGTAGGCTGTTCATCTATGCTTGTAATTTGTGTAATTGTTCTTGTTTTATTACTGACTTAAGTAGTTAAGCTAGTAGTTTACACAACTTTTTTTTGCTGATCCGAAAAATGATCCAATCCGTGAATCAAAATCCGTAGTATGATCCGAAACGTGAGTTTTGTGATCCGTTGCTCCAGTACTAGATAATGACATCTCTGAAATTCAATAATGAAATGCCTTTAACTGAAAATTGAGTGTTTAACCTTTTAGGCGTCAGGGTTTTTTGGAAAAAAAAATTCTGGATTTTGACATCAAGATTTCATTTCATTGAGAATTTCTTGTGGCTTGAAAGGGCTTCAAGTTCAAGTTGTTGAGCTTTATTGTCATGCCGCTACATGTGGGGACATACAGTGGAACGAAAAGCCATGTTGTGCCTCGCAGGGCCACGGTGCTACATAAATACAGATATACAACAATGAGGTAAAAACACTATAAACCTATACACAACTAACCTACTGACAGATTTTAACTGTAAGTATACTATATATAAATATTTACCCTATACGAACTAAAAAATAAAAGATAAAAAATACAAACTATACGAATGTTTCACATAAATACTGTACATGTGCAAAGAGAAACATTGTGAGTCAAGCAGCTATCTGGGGGAACAGTGTAGGATGATTTGTAGTGCATGAGCATGTAAACATACATATATTGCTGAGTATTTTGAGGGATTGCGCACATAAAGGAGAGCGTGTTACTACAGGTGGTTTGTACAGGCCCACTCACCTGTGTGTAGCACACTTCGAATTGCACAAAAAAAGGTTTCATACAGTTTTTTCCTTTGGTGTGGTAAGGTTAGGGGGGTGTTTGGGGAGAGGGGTCCATGTTTCAGGAGGTAGGGGTTTGCATGGGGTTTCAGAGGGGGGCGGGGTGGTTTGAGTTCAGGGCTCTCACAGCCTGGGGGAAAAAGCTGTTGAGCAGTCTGGCGGAGCGGGCTCTGATTTTCCGGTACCGTCTTCCTGATGGTAGGAGCTGGAAGAGACTGTGGGAGGGATGGGTGGAGTCCTTCACGATGCTGTTGGTTTTGCTGGAGCATCGTGTAAGGAAAATATCCAGGATGGAGGGGAGAGGGGCACCGATGATCTTTGCAGCTGTGTTCACTGTCCGCTGGAGGGTCTTGTGGTCAGCAGCACTGCAGTTCCCGTACCAGGCAGTGATGCAGCTGGTCAGCACACTCTCAATGGTGCCCCTGTAGGATGGGTGGAGGGAGACTTGCTCTTTTCAGCCAGTGGAGAAAGTGTAGGCGCTGTTGTGCCTTTTTAGAGAGTGACATGGTGTTGGACACAGTGACACAGCCTTGTGGGGCAGCTGTGCTCAGTGTGGTAGTGCTCGAGGTGTTGTGGCCGACATGGACTGACTGAGGTCTTCCGGTTAGAAAGTCCAGGATCCAGTTACAAAGGGAATTGTTAAGGCCCAGCAGGTTTAGTTTATTTATGAGCTGTTGTGGGATAATTGTGTTGAATGCCGAGCTGAAGCCAATGAACAGCATTCTAACATAGGAGTCTTTATTTTCTAGGTGGGTAAGAGCCAGGTGGAGGGTGGAGGAAATTGCATCGTCCGTAGAGCGGTTTGGACGGTATGCAAACTGGAGCGGGTCGAGTGTGTTGTGGAGGCTGGTTTTGATGTTGTGCACGACTAACCTCTTAAAGCACTTCATCATGATTGGAGTCAGTGCTATGGGACGGTAGTCATTGAGACAGGACACAGTTGATTTCTTTGGTACTGGTATGATTGTTGTGGATTTGAGATGTGGGGACGACTGCCTGGCTCAGCGAGGTGTTGAAGATATCGGTTAGGACATCTGTCAGCTGTGCAGCACAGTCTCTCAGAACACGGCCAGGTATGTTGTCAGGACCTGTAGCCTTCAGTGGGTTAATCCTAGATAGGGTCTTCCTTATGTCGGCTGGAGACAGACAGAGCACCCGGTCGTTGGGAGCTGTGGGCAGATTTTGTGCAGGTGTCTCGTTCTGCATTTCAAAGCATGAATAAAAGTGGTGAGTGCATCGGGGAGGGATCTGTCCTCATCACAGGCCTGTGGCGGGGGCTTGTAGTCAGTGATGGTCTGAATGGCTTGCCACAGGCTCCGTGTGTCTCTGCTGTCTGTGAAGTGGTTGTTGATTTTTTGAGCATATGACCGTTTTGCATTTTTGATGCCACAGGACAGATTGGCTCTTTCTGTTTTGAGGACTGCTTTATCTCCTGATCTGAATGCTTCATCTCTGGTCTTTAGCTGCCCACGAACCTCTGCTGTCATCCTTGGCTTCTGGTTTGCACGTGTGGTGATGGTCTTGGTGATAAATCTCTATCTGCTCAATAGCTGATTAACCCTTGCTGCTGAATGGCGGAGTCCGGGATGTTGTCGTTTAGCCATGTTTCGGTGAAAACAAACACACAGTTGCCTCATGCTGTGTAGACCGACTGAGTTGAAAAAATTCCAGTTTGTTTTCCAGAGAGCGAACGTTTGAGAGCATGAGTGTTGGAAGAGCCAGTCTTGTGGGGTTAGCCCTTAGCCTGGCTCGTATACCTCTGCGTTTACTGTGCTTCCGTCCTTTCTCACACTGCCTGCAACGCTGCCTTGTGCTGGTAGCATCAGTAGGCGAGGCCGCAGTCTCGAGGTCCAGCTCCAGCAGTAAACAAAGGCCTCGTAGTGTCTAAGTAGCCGCAGGCGATAGTTGGTGTTTGTATGCGTTGTCGATATCCAAAAGGCTTTGGTGATCGTATGTGTGTTTTGGAGTGATTTCCTTGTGAGTTAGCGCTAATTTTACACTATTTGGAGACGAACAGACGACATTAAAAGACACAAAAGCACTGTCTTTGGGACCCGGAGCAGTCGCTGCGTCCGCCATCTTGGATCATCATCTTAAAGATAGAGATCCACTGGAAATTTGAAAAATGTCATCAGGGGCGGCCCTCTTGAATTTCATAATATTCTGGAAATAAGGAAGATATTGAATTGATGTTTGAACTTGTCCATGTTGTTGTTGTTTTTTATTTGATTTTTTTTATCCTCATTGCAAATGATCAGAAAAGAGGAAACCAACAATAAAACAGGAGAAAGTAATAAATTATTACTATACTACTATTCTATGTAGTAAAAACGCATGTGAACAGTAGCCTACTTTTTGACCAGTTCATCTGTAATATTCAGGAAATAATAGATATTGAATGGATGTTTGAACTTACTTGCATGTTTGTTTGTTTTTTGTCTTTTTATCCTCATTCCAAATTATCAAGAAAAGTTGAAATCAACAGTAAAACAGGAGAAAGTAGTAAATTATTACCATTACTGTGCCATAGTAAATTATATGTGCCTATCTTTTGATCAGTTGACCAGCTATCTGCCCAATCAGGGATCAAGGTGACACAGTTTATAGTTCTTAAGAGTATGGTCCCTCTCATTGCATGGCACAGTGCATGGACTTGCCTCACACTGACTGCACCTGTACGGTCTGCTGGTATGCCTTTGAGCACACGCGATCAGAACAAAATGGCGCAATCTGACCAATTATCAGAGAGAAACAGCTCGTCCACCCCTGCCACCCCCATCCCCGTTGGGCAAAGTGTCCAAATGATCACTTATTTGTGCTTTGTGAACACTCGAGCCTTGCGTGGTGGCACCATTGCGCGTGCAAAGATGTACCGGGAGAAGCGCGATCACTAGACGGCCGATCGTCCTTTCCAAATATTCCCCTTCAGAGTCAGAATCGACGAATAAACCTTGTCGCAATTTTGCGACTTTGGCGCTTAGAGGGTTAATCTTATTATTATACATTACTGGCACTCTATACTCCAATTTGATACTGTTATTCGATACTAACTGTTTTGTTAAAAGCGCTATATAAATAAAGGTGACTTGATATTCAAACACATCATGTAACTGTTAAACAAAATACTCATAGTATTTTGGTGATGGCACAGTGGATAAGACACATGCCTTTGGTGTGAGAGACCTGGGTTCGAATCCACTGTGAGACACCAATGTGTCCCTGAGCAAAAAAATCTCCACTTGACGAATAAAGCCTTGGCACTAGAGCCCTGCATTTCGGCCCGGGCCCGACGGGTCCCGACTTTTTTACGCCTCTAGGGCTGGGCTTCGGGCCAATTTTCACGTCATAGTTCAGACGTGGGCCGGGCATCGGGCCTGTTTTGGGTTTCTCCTTATTTTTATATTGTAGACATCCATTGATTAGTGATGGAAAAAAATAGCCGCGCTGGTGAAAACAACACGAGACCGTGCCGCCGCGACGGAGAGCAGCTCGATGGTGTTTAGTGTCCCGCAGCAGCAGCAGCATGCGCAAGTGAGTTCAGCGCAGCTGAATAGTTCTGCGTTCAAATGCATGCAATAGGCTAAAGCTTGCTAGAAAAGCCCCAGCAAACATAACCATGAATGTGTCTGCGGGAAATAGTAAGGAGATATTTGAACTATTTACTAATAAACTAATGTTTTCTGAGTCTGTGTCGCAAGGATGAAGTTGCTGATCCTGACTCGCCGTCTCCTCATTAGGAGACCTTTAGAGAGAAAATAATCCTTATCTCATTAGGAGACCTTTAGAGAGAAAATAATCCTTATCTCATTAGGAGACCTTTAGAGAGAAAATAATCTTTATTGATTATGATTAAGATTAGAATAAAAGAGTTTGTTTTCGATTTTTTTATTTCGTTAAGTGATAATTTAAAACTTTCTATAGATATATTTATCATGTCTGTGAGGCATGTATTCGCTCAGTTTCGGTTCATTTTTGTGAAGCGCATCTGTTCAAGACGGCAGGAAACGCATCATGCTTGTTTTCTTTGTTTTATAAAAGAACTTTTGTCGGTATTGTGAGTGCACACAAATACAAGTAGACCCTTTACAGGTCCGAATGATGTATTACTCTTACCTTTATCAGAAAAAAAAAAGATGGCCTAGGCTATTTTAATTTGTTTCCACTGAAAGTGTTTGCTGGTGCCTCCATGTCCTGCAGAGCGCGCTTTAGCTTCCTCTCTCAGCACAAACTTAGATATAGGCTAACGCACATTATTATTTTAGCGCAGGTTTAACATTTAAACATTGTTATATGCTTGAACTGTTTTAGTATATCTATATATTTTATTTAAGTCGTGATGATATGAGAAGGCTAAATTGATCAAACATAGGCTATAATCAGCTCATGCAGCTGGCCGTTTGGTCGTTACTTTAAAAAAAAAAATACTTATAGGCTATTCAACGAACAAAAATGCTCCAAACGTTTTTCTAAATTAACAATAAAAAAAAAAAATATATATATAATAATTTTTCCATTACACACAAAACTGAACCATTTTAATAGCCGAAACAGTAGTACAAACGGTTTTAGGAGAAGGGGAAAAAAAGACGGGCTCGGGCCGGTAATTCTGATAAGCTGTCGGACGTGGGCCGGGCTAGGGCCTGAGCATCTAGGGCCAGGGCCGGGCTAGAGCCTAAATTTGAGGCCCGTGCAGGGCTCTACCTGGCACTGCTCAGCTGAACCATCAAATTTCTCTGGCATAGCCAGTCTTACCATCTGTGGTATGGGAGAAGGAAGCGATTGAATATAATGGGTCAGATGCTCATTTGCAGACTGAAGCTTGTTGAGCTGTTTTTGGGAACCCTTGAGCACTTCGATTTCATAAGCAAAAGCCGCTTGAAGCTGTGAAACTTCCGCCAGATTCATAGGGGGCGAAGTATTATGTAATGAGTGTGAGGCTGAGGCTATGTAATGTCCACATTAGCCAGTGCTCACGATGCCATGTCTTTGTCAAAACTGCCTAGATATGATTTAGGATAACTGGGCCACATTTGCTGAAACATATGTGGACCACATTTGGTTTACACCCTGATTAGCTTTTTTTGCCAAAGGTGACCTAGATTCGGTTGGCGTTATTTGGGCCATAATCACTATTTACCGCAAGGGCCACTTTAGGGTCACATTCAGATTACAACATTGCTGTGAACATCGCATCTTTGCCTACAGAGGCCCAAATGTGATTTGATACATTTGGGCCATTATTTCTATTTTACTCGTGGGCCACTTCCGGCTTACATCCATTTTGTACAGGCCATAGGAAGGCCAGCAGTGCATATCATTGCCTTAAGTGGCCCACATCCGCATGCTATCTGGGAATATAATCATCATGAAGCAGCCTGACTCACTGATCTCATCCAAAATCCAATGGCTGATACTAAGATTGTTGTGTCATTGATACATGTAAGATTTGCATTACTAGCCCTGTCAAAATACAGCATAAGATCTAGTAGTGTTGTGCCAATCAAATATATTTAAAAATTTTAATAATATGGTGTGGATTAATAGTTTTGAGCTACTGGATTGTTCAGACAGAAAGATATCGACAATCAGCATATAAATCTCAAACACAGTGACAATGCTTTTTCAATGGTGACAAAGCTTCATGCTGAAATGCATTCTGGGTGCCACCATGGCACAAAATTCATCCCTGGCTTCCAGCATGCATTGCAGCATGAATAAATTATGCAGATAAATTGCCCTACAATTTTCTTTTATTCTTGTTATTTGCTACTATTTTGCGATTGGTTTTGTTGACTATGTAAATCAAATCAAATCAAATCACTTTTATTGTCACATCACCACAGCACATGTGCCTTCGTGAGTGAAATTCTTGAGAGCGTGCTCCAGACAGTGCAGAAACAATTTATATATAGACATTACCATACATACGTACAGACTTATACAGATGACAATGTGTAATATACACATACATATACTCAGTACACACAGTATACACATTATACACAGTATGTAGTACACATTCTACGTTATATACACACAGTAATATGCGAAGATGCAGTAGATTATATATAAACCGGATGTGCAAATGTCATGGATGTGCATTGGATGGTATCCAGTGCTGGCAAAAAGATTGTTGTATTTGTGCAGTAGTGTACTGGTAGTCCAGTTGAACTGTGTGGAATTAAAGTGCAGTGCGTGGTATATTGTAAAGTGGGAGTGTGCTGTAGGGTGTATTAGTTTTCACTGTTCATTAGCCTGAGGAGTAGCCTGACAAGCCTGTAGTAGCTTGTTTTGTGATGTTGACAGTTAGGTGAACTATCCTTTCAAACCACATACCTTACAACAGGGCTCTTCAACTCGGCTCCTGGAGGGCCAGTGTCCTGCAGAGTTTAGTTACAACCCTAATCAAACACACCTGATCAAGCTATTCAAAGTATTCAGGACTATTTGGTATTCAGGACAAAGTATTTAGGATTATCACTATGCAGATCACTGGCCCTACAGCTGGTAGGTCAGTCTTAGTCAGTCAGTCAGTCTTAGTCAGCCAAGGGCATGGATACAACCTGGTCATGCATCAATGATCTGGAATGTGTCACCAATGCGTTCTGGTGGGCCCCTATATTGAGTGGGAATATACAGAAGGAAATCATTTAAACCAGTCAACGGCCATTCAGCAGCAATATATATATATATATATATATATATATATATATATATATATATATGGGTGTGTGTGAGTGTTAGCGATAGAGAGAGAGAGAGAGAGAGAGAGAGAGAGAGAATATGTGTATATGTATCCTGCAAACAAGCCTGCACTGGCCCTTTACGGGCTCACTTAGGGCTGTCAGCGCAGGGCCCCTGAGACTTTGCTCATTGGCAAAACGTCAGCCCCTTAACACTGGTCCTGCACGGGCAGCCCTCACTTAGCCTCCAGGAAGCCTAAGCTCTGTTTTATTGAAAATAATCAAGTTTGAAGTCACCGTTATGAAGGTAAGTACTTGCTTTAGTTGGGCTCTTGACCCTTGACTTCTTAACTTTAATGTTTCTCTGTCTGTTATAACTGATGTGTTTCTGAAACACATTTGTTATAGCAAAGGTTGTGAGAAGACAAATTGATCAGATGGTTATTTATTGATGATTCAGTTACATGTAGTGTCCTGATTCACTGATCTCATCCAGAGGCTGATCTCTGAGAACATTATTTAGGTTAATAATTTCACTTCATACTATCCCTAGAATACCACTGCATGAAATTTTACTTTGAATGATTTTAAGTCATTATACAGAGATGATTTGGACAGGATCATGTAGACTCACAACAGATATCAAGATTCAGCGTATGGACCTCGACAATGGTGACAATCAACACAAAGCTTGTTTTGTGATGTTCAGAGTTGATCTGAATATTTTGTTGATTGTCACCATTGTTGAGGTTCATACTCTGAATCTTGAGTCTACATGATCCCAACAAAATAATTTCTGCATAACGACTTAATTTTCAAAAGATCAAAACAGGACAAAAGTTGTATTCTAGGGCTACTACAATGTGAAATAATTAAATCTAAATAATGTCCTCAGAGATCAGGGAATCAGGCCACTACGTGATCAAATCAGTTTGTCTTCTAACAACTTTTGCTATAACAAATGTGCTTCAAAAACACTCAGTTACAACAGACAGAGAAAAACTTAAGTTAAAAAGTCAAGAGTCAGGAACCCAACTAAAGCAAGCACTTACATCCATAAAAGTGACTTCAAACTTTACTATTTTCAAAAAACACGGCTTAGGCTTCCTGGAGGCTAAGTGAGGGCTGCCCGTGCAGGGCCAGTGTTAAGGGGCCAACGTTTTGCCAATGAACAAATTCTAAAGGGCCAGTGCAGGCTTGTTTGCAGGTTATGTATGTTAATCTATATTGCCTTTTTCCCCTCCTGTCTGTCTGTTTGGTTATTTGTTTTCTCTTGTATTATACATTTCATCTTGCTTGCATATTTGTCTGGATTTTGCATTTGCTTAATAATAAAAAAGAAAAAATATATAATAGACACCAACAGGTGTTGTCACAATGTCTGAAATGTCTTCAACACAGTTTCGTGATATATACACCCTTTTTTTCAGTAAATCCACAAACACCAACCCTGAGCTTGGTTCCTGTAACAACTCAGAAAAGCACCTTTGTCAAGTGTGTTATTGAGGATTTCTACCCTAAGGACCTCACTGTGCAATGGAAAGTAAATGATACCAACAGCTGGAGACTGGAGTACAAACTGAAAGTTGAGGGTCTTAATAAAGCATACAGTTATTATAAAGTCAGCAGTGAGACACTGAATTCAAATACTTACTATAGCTGTGAGGTTACACACCAAGGGAAAAAGTTTATTGTGAAGAAGAACTTCAATGGTAAGTCATCTAATGTTAGTTTGCTCTCTAGCTCACATTTTCACTTCTATTAATCCAAATGTACACATTAAATCACTGTACTTTAGTAAGAAAGTACTTACTGTTCTTTCTTACTCCTTGTAGCTAAATTTACACTGGAGCTGAAGCCACCAATTGAAAAAGAACTATTCGTCAATAATAGGGTCGTATTGGAAGCTGTTGTTTCTGGAGATGTACGAAAGACAGTTGCAGAAGCTTCATTGTCGTGCAAAATGAATGAACTAGTAAATACCAGTGTAACAGGAACTGTAAATGTTTCTCAGGACAATTCACAATTTCTAAGAATTGATAAAATCACAGTTGATACAGAGAAATGGTTTGATAGTGAAATGGTTGCCTGCACCATTCACGACACAAATAACAACAGAGACATCAAGCAGGAGATCCGTTTTGATAAAGGAGGTAAATAATCAATCAAAATAATCAATGTTGCGGCTCTATGTGCATTCATAGACAATGAAAGGACATAATTGTATTATCTGGAAAAATATAAAAGTGGGGAGCTTTTTTCATTGTCAAAAACAAACTGGCTTGTTAAATTATTGTTATATATTCTGTTGATTATTTAATGAAACATTATCACTTTCTCCAATTCAGATGGACTGAAACCCAATGTTTTCATTTACACACCGGATACTACCAACACAGACACAGTCTCTCTGGTGTGTGAGGTCACTAGCCCTAAACTTGGCAATGTCTATATCATGTGGAAGGTGGGTGAAGAGCCTTACATAAAGGGGTCAACCAGCGCTCCCATCCATCAAAAGAACTCCACATCTGTTCTCAACATTCTAACAATGTCAAAACAAAAGTATGAAGATCTCAAAACCACCATCACCTGTGCAGTCAAACATGCCAACATGGAAGATACAGGATCTCTATTAAGAGTTTCAACATCCCAAAGTAAAAAATCGGTATTTTCATGTTATTAACATACAAGTACTCTCCCAAAAGATCTCAACATTTATCTGTTTTTCACTTGTACATGCATGGGTTGAAAAAAGATAAAAAATAAAGAACTGGATCTAATCACAAGCTTGTTTTAATAGAATAAACTAAAAATTACTCATGAGGGCAAATCAAACACTATGGCAACAGATGACAAAGACAAAGGAAACTGAATTGGAAATAGTGCAAAACTAAAGTAAAGTAAAGTAAAGTCGTGACGTATTGTCAAGTATGGTGACCCATACTCGAAATTGGTGCTCTGCGTTTAACCCATCCAAGTGCACACACACAGCAGTGAGTAGTGAACAAATGCACACACACACCGTGAACACACACCCGGAGCAGTGGGCAGCCATGCTGCGGCGCCCGGGGAGCAGTTGGGGATTCGGTGCCTTGCTCAAGGGCACCTCAGTCGTGGTATTGAGGGTGGAGAGAGCACTGGACATTCCCTCCCCCCACCTACAATTCCTGCCGGCCGGGGGCTCGAACTCGCAACCTTTCGATTACGAGTCCGACTCTCTAACCATTAGGCCACGACTTCCCAAGATTATTCCCAAGATTATTCCCAAGATTATTCCCAAGATTAACAGGCTAACAACTCAAAACTAAAACCCGGAAACAGACGTAAAACACTAGCAAAGCCACTTATTAATTTCCAGAAGTGACCATCAAAGTTACAAATAAATTGTGTAATTTACATTAATTTCAGTGCACATATGTTTTGATGTGAGGAAGTGTGATATTTCTTAATTAGTATATTAGTGTGATTCATCATAAAAAAGCTAATAAACATAGGAAGTGCATCTAAAACAACGTTTCAGACGTTGTTCAGACTAGTACAAGCTAGAACAGGCAGATATTAAGGAAAGTGCAAGCAATGTTGGTTTTTTTTCAATTAGGATCCAGTCAAATATGGATGGAAGACAAGGTAAACGAAAATGTTCTTGAAAGTGATTTTGTGCCTCTCTGTGATAGAACAATGAGGCTTTGCTCACTTACAGATCTCAAATTTCTTGGAGGGGATGTAGACTCATAACAGTGAGTGGAAGTCGAAGGGTGCAGAGCCCATGGCTGATCTGTATGTATGCATCAATGTCTTGAATTTGATGCAAGCTGCAACTGGTAACCAGTGTAGAAAGGTAAATAACTATAAAATAACTACTACTGAACAGTGTGACGAGTCGGCTGCCTCCCCCCTGTCCATCATCACCACCCCGTCCCGTATTCGCTGCCCTTCACCAGGCTCCCGACAGGAGTGGGTGTGTGAGAGAGGAGGGGCGCTGAAACAGCCAGGGCTGGCGGCGTGTGATGAGGCGCACCTGACGTGAATAGAGCCTCATCACCGCCGCCGTTAAATGCCGAACGCGCCTCTCCTCGGGAGACCGGTCTCTCCCCCGTGCATGCACGCTGGTGTCCTCGTGGGTCCAGGAAGGGAGCGTCGAGGAGGACTGCCGCACCCGTTAGGCGGCTGACGGGCCGGGCCGCCGAATCCCCCAGAAGCGCTGGGATTTCCGAAGATGGACGAAGCCGCGCAAGAGACGCCGCCGCCACTCGCTCCCGGCCCCGAGAGGGGAGCGCGTGCGGCCACCGGACTCCGCCCCTTCCCTGGACCCTTCCCTCCTGAACACTGCCCTCCTACACAGCCCTGCAGCACGACGAGGACACCAGATCCCTGTTTATTTTGGACACTTTTCCCCCTCTGGACACTTTATTTTGATATATTGTTTAATAAAAACCTCTCCGAGGCTTGACGCCACGCCCACTGTGTCTGTCGTTGGCTCCTCCCGCCACAACAGTTATAGCTCTTTTTTTAAAATCAAGTAGCGCAGCAGCATCAACAAAGTCTAACGAGAGAGACCTTAGTGCACTATGTGTCAAAAGGGCGTTAAATCTGTATGTGGTCGGTTTGACGTCCTTATTATGTGATAAGGGAAAAGACAAAGCCAAGACATCTAACAAAAGGATTCTTTTATTCCTGACTGAGTCTAAAAAGGGGACTCAGCATTAATGTTTTGTTGGGGGAAAAAGTTGTGGGATTCTAATCCAATTAAATGAGAAAAATTGTACAAAACAGTCACAAAAACAAAGACAAACACCCACTTGTCTTCAGTGGGTACAGGAAGTAAAAGAGTAGGCAATAATATGAAAAAGGGTTCTTCACACAATTATTCTCAAATCAAAAACTCCGAATCAAAAACCCCATTCAACTTAAACTGGTACAAACCAGGATACAAAACTTATAGAAGGTGTAAAAAACAACGGCAGTGGCCTGTTTGTGCCTAACAGTGCGTTCACACCAGACACGACTTGCGCGAATAAATCGTGCTATTCATGCATAAGTGAATGCTTGAACATTTTGAGTTTACTCGCTTCATTCACGCGTGAAATTCACTTCACTACAGACGCAAATTTGCGTCATGGGAGGGGTTTCTGCCAGGCGGCTCCAGTCTTGTTGCGAAATGGCTGACATTGATATTGTTGAGAGGGTAATTGCACTTTGTGTACTATGGAAACACTGGACGCGTATTTCAGTCGAGAATGTAGTTGTTTAAAACTCAAACCTGCGGTTTATTTATAACAGCGCCTATTTGAAAATGTGCTTCGCCGATTTCGGGGGCCGTGAGCTCCATGTGATCACCGGGCGCTCAGTGCTCATGTATCCCGAAGAAAGGACCATAACCTCGGCTAGTCCTTCTGACATTTGCCGCTGGCTCTGATGTCTCTGTAGTGGATAAACATACAGCGACGATGATTTTGTCCTCTATTGTTGTTTTGGATTTCTGCCTCTGGTCGCTACGTCGTAACCACGTCACTACTAGAGCAAGCTCCTGATTAGTTAATGCGGCGCAAATTGTTCAGATTAGTTCAGATTTTTCAACTTATGCGACTTGCGTGTGAAACACCAGAAACGCTCAATTCGCACCGCAGGATGTCTATTTACATCTTTGCATTGACTTAACATGTAAATAATTAAATAAGTAAATAAATTTGTGTCTGGTGTGAATGCACCTTAATAAAAGAAAAACACAGAATATGAGCAATCAGCACATTTCACCACATAAATGCATCACCCACTTTATACACAGTTCACAGTTTTTATCTTCTTTTGAGCATATTAATCAGTAAATAGACTAATAGTACACATTTTAAACAGGGTATTATGCTTTTCATGCCATTTAAGGAAACACACTTTGGGAGAATAAAATGAACAAAACTCACTCTTATTAAGCCTCTGAAGCACACAGAAAAAACTCACGTGGTAATTAGCACTTGTGATCTCACATAGCCATTCTCTCCCCTCTAACACAGTACAAAGGACAATAGTTACTGCATGTTCAGTTAATATATGAAATAAACATTCTAGCAACTCTTACAACATATTTTAGGTTAACTCACGCTCAATCTCCGTCAACGTGATCTGAATTCCCCTCCTGCACAGAAGATCTCTCACGTGCAGGAACGCAATGCTTGTTTGTTCAGAAAATTAAACCATCCACTCAATAAAATCAGACGACTGTAACCACCACACACTCACAAGTTGATATAAAGTTGAAAATTTTCTCTCTTTAACAGTTTTATCAACTATTTCTTTCTCTGTGGGTGCTTCTCAATTCTTATTAGTGCATCCTCGTTTCCTTTCCTTGCGTCTTAGCTCCACCCCTTCAGGATGCGAGGGAAGGATGCACGAAAAAGACGCGAGGACGGAGGAATTGAATCAAGTGAAATGATACATCCTCACTCCTTTTAGTGTCACTTCAGAGCGTCATCAGCTGCGCAAAATGGATCTGCCTTCATGTTGTTAAAGTTTGTTTTTAAGACATTATATATATATATTATAAATATATTATATATATTTATTAAATATTAATAAAGACATGTGCCCTGTTGAAATATTTGACATGTATGGTTTATTTAAATTGCAAAGGTAAAATATAAATTAAAATTATTACAACAGGTGAGAAGGGGGAGGAGAATGTACACGTGCCTCAGTTTTTTTGATGAAAAAGACTTCCGCATAGGATACACCTGTGTATCCTCGCTCATAGCTCCTCTGGAAGGCTCCTCACTCCTCGTTCCTCGCCTCCTCGCAGTGCAGTTAGAAAATTGAGATGTCCTTCAATATGGCTGAGCTCGATCGGTTTCCGGGTCATAGGATGGAGGACAGAGGAGCGAGGAAGCGAGGAGGGATATTGAGAAGCACCCTGTGTAACTCCTGTTTCTAACTATGCTCTCTCTCTCAGTCTGACGTGCACTTCCCTCTAGCGCATGCACGAACTCTTAAAGGGGACAGCACACATAACTTAGTTAAAGAAACAACGGTGAATTACTGGAGAACTTAGTATAAGGTGAATCTTGCCCCGGTTACATATACTGTAGAAAGCTTGAAATATATACTTTTAAGTCTTATCGAAAACAAACATTCTGTGATAAAGTAATCCTTATGAATCCAACACAATGTTCAGTTTTTCCCGTCTAACTCATTATTTCTAATGCGATCCCGCCCCCTAAAGTTCATATGTAAATAACCACGTGAGCCGCACTCTCATGGAGATGCCCAACACAAACAAAGAGAGGTCGCTCATAGCGGCTACTGTTTCTGTAAGAAGACACGCTGAGTAAAGGCTGGATTCCCCTCAAAATAAGAACAAGAGTTCATCCAGAAGAGAAGATGGAGCTGATGAGTAAGTATTGTTTCTTTTTTGCATTTGGGTTTTTCCCAAATGACAACCTGATGAATGCTACCATCTAAGAATGTTTAGACCGTGTTTATAATGAATACTCTGTTCAAAAATAGATTTAATAGTGTGCTAAACAATCATAATTAGTTTCTCAGATATAAAATATCCTTTTTTTAAAGTACAAAGTACATCCTTTTGAAGTACAAAGCATACGTGAATCTATGGCTACAGATTCATAACAGCTACTACAGATTCATAACAGCTACTATAAAATCATACATACTTGGCTATATGACTACAAAATCATAGTTGTTTCATCTGGGACATTATCCAAGATGGCGGCGCGGTCAGACGCAGTAGCTGCTCCGGGTCCCAAAGATGGCGCTTTTATGTCTTTTAATGTCGTCTGTTCATCTCCAGTAAAATTACCGCTAACTCACAAGGAAATCACTCTGAAACGCATATATGATCGCCAAAGCCTTTTGGATATCGACAATGCGTACAAAGACCAACTCTCACCGGCGGCTACTGAGATGCTACGGGGCCTTTGTTTACTGCTGGAGCCGGACCTCGAGACCGCGGTCTCGCCTACTGACGCTACCCGCACAAGGCAACGCTGCGGTGTGAGAGAGGACGGAAGCGCAGTAAACGCGGAGGTATAGGAGCTAGGCTAAGGGCTAACCCCACAAGACCGGCTCTTCCAACACTCATACTCTCAAACGTTCACTCTCTGGAAAACAAACTGGACTTAATTCAACTCAGTCGGTCTACACAGCATGAGGCAAGGGATGGCTGTGTGTTTGTTTTCACTGAAACATGGCTAAACAACAACATCCCGGACTCCGCCATTCAGCTACACGGATTAAACTGCTACCGAGTGGACCGAGACCCATCCCTATCTGGTAAGACCCGCGGAGGTGGCTTGTGTGTGTATATCAACAAAGAATGGTGTAACAACGCTGCTGTATTATCAAAACACTGTTCATCGCTGGTGGAGTTTATGTTTGTGAAGTTTCGACCATTCTATCTGCCGCGAGAGTTCACGGCCATTGTTATTGTCGCTGTATACATCCCACCGTGTGCAAACACTAAGGACGCGCTTCGTGAACTGTACAGCGACATCAGTGAACAACAAACGGCTTTTACATCATAGCCGGTGACTTTAACCACGCAAACTTAAAGACAGTTTTGACAAAGTTCTACCAACATGTGAACTTTGCAACAAGGGGAAACAACACACTGGACTTTGAGCATTGATGATGTGACAGTCGCCAAGACCATCACCACACGTGCAAACCAGCAACCATAGATGACAGCAGAGGTGCTAAAGACCAGAGATGAAGCATACAGATCAGGAGATAAAGCGGCCCTCAAAAAATCAGGAGCCAATCTGTCCTGTGGCATCCAAAATGCAAAACGGTCATATGCTCAAAAAAAATCAACAAACACTTCACAGACAGCAGAGACACACAGAGCTTGTGGCAAGCCATTCAGACCATCACTGACTACAAGCCCCCGCTACAGGCCTGTGATGAGGACACATCCCTCCCCGATGCACTCAACCACTTTTATTCACGGTTTGAAATGCAGAATGACACACCTGCACAAAAACTGCCCACACCTCCCAACGACCGGGCGCTCTGTCTGTCTCCCTGCGACGTAAGGAAGACCCTATCTAGGATTAACCCACACAAGGATGCATATATAAGATGCTCCTGATATTAACATGCTCACAAATGTTTGTTTTTTTTGTTTTTTTGGGGTTTTGTATTTTATTGAATCAGATACCTGCACCACAGATGAATCCTGATAACTTTCTTCAAACTGTTTTCCTCTGAGAGCGCTGTACCAACATCAGATGTTCTACTACACTGATATTCTATGGTAAAACAAGATCCTTGACTACATTTTTTTTCTTCTTGAATCCATGGAAATGAGCAGAAACACTTAAATAAAACAAGTAAAAATCAGCTATGGTTTATTTGTTTCACTTGTTGAACAGAATCTGTTGCAGGAATGACTCAAAGTCTGTTCACATCTCTGTGGTTAGATCAGTGTGCTCAATAATGTGTATTTGCCCTTCATTATGTATGTTTTGATTATACTGTGTTGTAAATAAAATACAAATAATAAAAAAAAAAATTGTTTCAGTCTCCCTTACCTGCCTCAAAGTCGCAGTCACACTGATGGGCCATTATAGGGCCATCTGGGGCGAAGCTGGGGAACAATAGTCTGTTTGGGGGTGGGGAGAAGGAAAAAGAGGGAAAAGAGATTGAAAAAAGAGAAAAAAGGAAGAAAAAGTAAAGGAAAGGGAAAAATGAAACCCATTTTTCACATTTCTGTATGTTTTTTGTGATATTGATGTTCATATTTCAGAGAAAACTGCCTTTTTATGTATTTCACAGGGCAAATTGCTGATATGAATGACGCCGGTTCGAGTCCCACCCCAGACAAGGTCGTCAGAGGCTACAAAGATTGTGAATGAAAATAAATTTCTTGTCACCCAGATTCATTTCTATGTGATTTGATAATGATATTTTTATAAAATGTATGCATTCCTTTCTTAATTTATGAACACATAGGCTACATTTTGTATGTTTTTATGTCTAAACCTAGCCTTATCTCCAAATGACTACAGCCCCATTGACTCCCTCTGCCAATGCATTGATGAAATTAACAGTTGGATGTGCCAGAACTTTCTTCAGTTAAACAAGGAGAAAACTGAAGTCATTGCATTTGGAAACAAAGATGAAGTTCTCAAGGTGAATGCATACCTTGACTCTAGGGGTCAAACAACTAAAAATCAATCTTGGGGTGATTCTGGAGACAGATCTTAGTTTCAGTAGTCATGTCAAAGCAGTAACTAAATCAGCATACTATCATCTCAAAAATATTGCAAGAATTAGATGTTTTGTTTCCAATCAAGACTTGGAGAAACTTGTTCATGCCTTTATCACCAGCAGGGTGGATTACTGTAATGGTCTCCTCACCGGCCTTCCCAAGAAGACCATTAGACAACTGCAGCTCATCCAGAACACTGCTGCCAGGATTCTGACTAGAACCAGAACATCTGAGCATATCACACCAGTCCTCAGGTCCTTACACTGGCTTCCAGTTACATTTAGGATTGATTTTAAAGTACTTTTACTTGTTTATAAGTCACTCAATGGCCCAGGACCTAAATATATTGCTGATATGCTCACTGAATATAAACCGAACAGACCACTCAGATCATTAGGATCGATTCAGTTAGAAATACCAAGGGTTCACACAAAACAAGGGGAGTCTGCTTTTAGCTATTATGCGGCCCGCAGTTGGAACCAGCTTCCAGAAGAGATCAGATGTGCTAAAACATTAGCCACATTTAAATCAAGACTCAAAACTCATCTGTTTAACTGTGCATTTGTTGAATGAGCACTGTGCTATATCCGAACTGACTGCAATTAATTTTATGTATAATCATTCTTTAATTTTTTTTTTTTTTTTAATTATATATATAATTTTCTATATCATTTTAAAATTCCTTGTTTTTATTATTTTTATTTCCATGTTTTTATTGATTGTAATGTCCATTTCGCTTTCTTTTATGTAAAGCACTTTGAATTACCACTGTGTATGAAATGTGCTATATAAATAAACTTGCCTTGCCTTGCCTAAACACTTATTTTATTACAAGTTTTTTTTTTGAATGGTAGACATGTCTTATATTTTATATTTATAGATGTTGTTTGTAATGTGGTATACAAATCTTATATACGTAAATATTATAATTAACAACAACAATAATAACACAGTTTTCACCCAGGTTCACAGAATGACTACTGAAGACAAGTCAACCTCCTATGAACAGATTTTTATTTTTTTACCAAAAAAAAAAGTCAGATGATGTTTTATGATAGAAGGAAATGTACAATGGTAGAAATAACATTATAAAACTATATATATATATATATTAGCAAAGATTATTTAAAAATCAACATATAAACGTACAATTATAAACAAGACTCTGAGTGCACTTGAAACACCAACCTAACAATAATGACAGATTAACAAAACTGGTAAACACACAAAAGCTGAGTAGAAACATTATAAAAGAATATATATTAGCAAAGAGTATTAAAAAAAAACATATATATATATATATATAAACATAAAATAAAAACACCAACTTAATAAATAATAATAGATTAATAATACTGGTAAACACAAAAGTAGAAACATTATAAAACTATATAAATATAAGCAAAGAGTATTTAAAAATAAACATGTAAAATAATAAAACATAAAACTAGAATCAATGTCATGGTAGGGGTAATTTGGGAGGCAAGGGTGACAGTCGGGCTGGGGCTGGGAAGGACAGGAACTAGTGGCAGGTTGACAACAGCTGAGGAATTATTGGCCTCGGGGTTGTCTGCTTGGGTCTTACTGCCTCAGTTGCACTGCATGAGGTCTTAGCTTAGCTTACCCAGCTGTGCTCTGTGGCAGGTTGTAGATATGTTGTTCTCCCTAGATCTGGGGTGGAGCAACAGCACAGATACTGGCAGGTGAGAGAGCCTCAGCAGCAACACCAAAGGGGTCAGGTAGGTCAATTCCCTGAAGCAGAATGGTCTGATCTTGCTTTTTAACCCTGTCATTATGCCACTGGACCAGAGTGGTCTGATTGATCTCCACCAGCTGGAGAGTAGTGTCCTGCATGATGGCACCATTAGAGACGATCAACTGCCGGATCTTGCGGTAATCATGTAAAATGAGAGACCAGCGACTCAGCGTACTCTTTCCCTTCTTCCTCGGACTTTGATGTATACGACAGAGCCTGATGAAAATGGCCTCCACAAGACGACAGCAGTCTGGCCATTGGGCAGGTGAACCTGTTGTTGGGGAATTAACAGTTAAAACCCATGGACCAGGAATGATGAACAAAGACCAGGAGTCAGATTGCGATTAAAGAAATTTACTGAAGAAATAGTTTGCAGTTTCATCCGTAGAAGTCGGCTTCAACCCTCGCGATGGAGTTCGTAGGCCGCTCTGCCTTACAATACAAAAATCACCACAATTATACCCTGACAGAGGTTGCTAATTGCGTCAATACATAAGTCATCAAAATTCTGATTGGTTCCAAAACCTAGATAAACTTAGACAATTTCCACATGGACACAAGCTTGAAGCATATCTTCTGATGACTATTTTAATGACGAGTGATCAGAAGTCAGACGCAATACATCTCTCCAAAGAGTCAGACTCACTAGTGTATAGAGATGGACTGGGGATTAAATTCAAGTCAAGTCACCTTTATTTATATAGCGCTTTTAACAATACAGATTGTGTCAAAGCAACTTTCCAATATCACAATAGGAAAACAGTGTCAATAATGTAAAATGACAAGATTAAAGACTCAATTTTCAGTTTAAAGGCATTTCATTATTGAATTCAATGATGTCATCGTCCAGCTCAGTTCAGTTTAAATAGTATCTGTGCAATCATGTAGACAATATCGCTGTAAATTAAGTGTCCCCAACTAAGCAAGCCAGAGGCGACAGCAGCAAGGAACCAAAACTCCATCGGTGACAGAAATATTAAACATATTAATGTCTGTGAATGTTAGATTGTGCAATGGTTGTTCTTATTTAGATCTGTAAAAAAGAACCTAGACTGAAAGGTGAATAAAACCTGTTTTCCACACTCTTGATTGCTCTTTTACCAGGCCGCACCTGCCACAAGTGCTCCACCTGCCACCACTCCTAGTGCTGTCCCAGCCTCTACCTCAGCCCCAATCATTATATGGCCTGCACTTACGTTATCGATGGTAATTCATTATTTCAATATTTAAAGACTTAATTCACAAGCAAAAGCAGTCACCTCTGGAATGTCACCAAAGCCATTATGTGTGTATTCTTCAAAAGGGAAATCATATCTTTAAATTTCCAGCACATGTATGATTTTACATGAATGTTAGGATGTTCTGTCATCTTTCTTTTTTAGTTTAATAAGTCACGATTTTGTGGATCCATTAGTTCGGCAGCTAAACCTAATGTAAATGTTCCAAGGCGGATTCAGGTCATTTAAAAAGAACTTAATATGTTATTGCATTATCATCATCATTATTATTATTAAGTTAATAATACACAATATGCGTCTTTACAGCCTGGTAGTCATAGTCTGTCTCCTTCAGCCAGTCCTTCATCTGCATCCAGTCCTTCTCTTGTACCCAGACCTGCTATTTCTTCCAGTCCTGCTCCTTCAACCATTCCTTCTCCAGAAGCCAGTCCCACTCGTTCACCCAGACCAGCTCCATCATCCAGACTTGCTCTTTCATCTAGTCCTTTTCCTGCAGCCAGTCCTGCTCTTACAGTCTCTCTGAGTGTCCGTTTTTTTTTGTTGCAGCATGTGGCTCATTCATTATAGGGAGTGCATTTCACCAAAAAATTGTGAAAAAAAACAAATGCTTTCTCAATAAAATTACAGTAAGAGTTACAACAGGATTTCATTGTTAACATTAAATACATTAGTTAACATGAACTAAGAATATACAATACTTATACATCTTTTATCCCAATATTTATTAATATATTTTTAAGATCAAACATTGCATTTGTTAACATAGTTAAAGCACTGCAAACTAAAATATGAACATTTTTATTTGGTACCATTAAGGAATGTGAATACGTGCTGTAAAAACATATTGTTTATTGTTAGTTCATATAGTTATAAAGGAACAATGAAATGTAGCCTAAATTGTAATATTACTAACAATATATACAAATTTGAGGGAAACATGTATTACATCTCTAACCTTCATTGCTTTTGAGTCAGGAGGAGCATGTTGCCTCTTCTATGCCCAACCCTGCACCTGTACCCGGCCCCGTTTCTGGACCTTCAATGGCTCCTGTGCCTGGCCCTGCTTCTGCATCTGAGCCAGATCAATTTTGGCTGCCTGTGGAAATGAGGAAGACAATCCCCTCACAGGATCAGAAGTGGATTTCTTCTGCGCTATTTCAGGCTGGCAGACTTTGGACAGACTTGAAGCTCTGGTATGAGCCACCAGTTCCTACCCTCATCTACCACCAGGCTTCAACACCAGACCGCTTTTTTAATCATAGGCTTCTGGTATGGATGCCATATCACTTGTGAAAATTCATACTGTCCTGTCCTGCATGTGAGAAGCAGCTGATTGGCTATGGCATCCATAAGAGAGCACGAAAGGTTTTAGACATTGACAGGTTCTACCTTATGGTAACAGAGACTATGAGATGTATTGTTTGTCGCCTGAATTACCTGTCTACCAGTCAGACTGTGCTGGACCAGCTCGACGTGGCCCATAGAAGACTGTTCCGTCTGATCCTGACACAGAAGTGAGTTACAGTCTGCACACATAAAACAGAATATTGTAATGAGTTTGTAATAATGACATTAATATTTCATGTTTAATAATGTAATTTAAATAGTGTATGTGCAGCAATGTATAATATAAAGTAAATGCAGAGCAAAATTAAAGGTTTTTTGAATTATTATTTTTTTTTGCATGAACTAATAATTGAATCAAATCTACTCTTTCACACAAAAGGTATGCATGTGACATTCGTGTTATACGCATGCTTAGGGAGTGGACACTGGGCAATAGTCCCACCAGATTTGCAAAACAGCTGAGGAAGAACCACGGTGAGGAATGGCTTGACCACTTGGCACACTATATGCAGGAGTGTGCTGGTTTTACCAACCGCCCTAGCCTCGTACCTTTTGTGTGTCAGAAGCCTCCAGAGCCCCTGGATGTCCCTACCAGTAAGTGGCTGCTGTCTGTTTACGGGAGGGACATTATCAGCCGCCTGGACCACATCAAGGCCAGCATAACCTCCATGGTTGGGACCATTTTAAAAATGGACTCAACAAAACAGGTAATTGGTTGACATTACATTGAACTTTGAAAATGATTTCTGTTATGCTTCAGCAATAGTTTTCATTTTGCTGTCTATAAATCACTAGAAAGTTGGCAGGCACAGCCAGGGGAACAGCGCAGTGGGTGACATCTGTTGGAAATGAGAGAGGCCAAATTGGTTAGAGAGTCGTGGCCTAATGGTTAGAGAGTCGGACTCGTAATCCAAAGGTTGCGGGTTCGAGTCCCCGGCCGGCAGGGATTGTAGGTGGGGGGAGTGAATGTCCAGCGCTCTCTCCACCCTCAATACCACGACTGAGGTGCCCTTGAGCAAGGCACCGAACCCCCAACTGCTCCCCGGGCGCTGCAGCATGGCTGCCCACTGCTCCGGGTGTGTGTTCACGGTGTGTGTGTGTGTGTGTGCGCATTTGTTCACTACTCACTGCTGTGTGTGTGCACTTGGATGGGTTAAACGCAGAGCACCAATTTCGAGTATGGGTCACCATACTTGACAATACGTCACGACTTATTCTCATAAGCGTCCTGACTGCTCAGGAAGGGAGAGGACTGGATGCCATGGTCTCTGGCCTGATTAACAGGTACCGCTAGGCGGCCATGGCTCCACCTGTGCTGCTGTATGTGGACTCTGGCTGTTGCGTAGAGAAGGGGCAGAGCAAGCAACAGACCAGGTTTGGAGGATGGCCTGACCTCAAAATTCATGTGTCGGCTGGCAGTGGGCTGTACCACTGATGCTCATCCTCTCTACACAGTCTTCATGTCACGTCTCTCGGCATGCATTTTTGAGTGGGACACACAGGTTGTTGCTTTGTTGCGCGGGGCTCAGAGAGAGCGCCTGCAGGAGGAAGGTGTGCCTGTCATCACCGATAAACTGGTGAACCAGTGCATTACAAAAAAAAAGCTGGCACTCTATTGCCGTCGGAGGACCCGTGGTGTGGACTCCACAACCCACCACATAGACAGGCTTCTGCAGGAGCTCATGGGGGAGAAGGGGAGAGATCTGATGGGCGTTCCTCTGCTGGACACAGTGAGGATGGAGCACATCTGGCGTGTTCAGAAAAGGTATGTTAATTGCATCCACGATCCGCCAGGTGTGTTTCTCTACACTGAGACAGGCACCACCACCACCAAGAGAGGGATAGTCCTTACCAAGTACAGGTGTGCTAGGGGCTCGATCTCCCTCGAGTCTTCTCATTCCAGGTTTGTGGCTCTTTGTTATTGGTCTATAGTACAAATCCAACGTCTCTTCATATGTTCTGAAAAAAACTCTCACTTTCATGTTTCATTTTTCACTTCTTCAAAGGAACCAGTGCTAACACACTGAATTTTCAGTTGTATCTCCTGGAAGGCCTGAACAGGTGGAACCAAGACCGGGCCACAGCATCAGTCACCATGAAACCCTCCCCTCTTCTCACCTATGCAGGGCAGGTGGTGCAAAGCATCAACACCAACAGCCTGAATATTTTTGGAGAGAAGCTTGTGCCCACCTTCCCACCTCCTGCACAACACACTGGTAAGACTATCACAGTCAGTTTTACAGGACAGTGTTTTCTGCTACTGAAAAAGAAAATAATATAATTTAGTAAATAATACTAATTGTTTACTAAACTGCAATCTGTTTTTACGGGAGCTAATTGGAGTGAACTACCTACTAAGTCAGACCGGGCAGCCACTTCAGTCAGTGGATGCTGACTCGGAGCAGACAGACCAGCTGCTGGAGGAAGTGAATGTAGATGAGCAGGATGAGGGATTTGAGGAGGATGTCAATGAGGACCCAACGCTGAGTTACCTCCTAGAAGATGAAGCTGACTGGAACCCACCCACAGTTCAGCCTGCTGCTTCCTCCTCACAGTCAGTGGCTGCCGCCTCGTCCCAGCCCACAGTCCAGAATGCACCAGATTCCCCCACTCAGCAGCCTGAGGAGCTTTTGGTATGTAAATTTCACAATAGGAACTGAAATTAATTAATTAATAATTACTTTGTAATACAGTGAACTAACTAAAACTACCATTAAGATGTATTTTTACCAGTGGTGGACAAAGTACACAGATCAATTACTTGAGAAAAAGTACAGATACGTATAATAAAATATTACTCCAGTAAAAGTAAAAGTACTGCTTTTTCAATTTTACGCGAGTAAAAGTACTCGATTTTTTATGTACTTAAGTAAAAATGTATAGATAGATTTATTTTGCAATTTTATATAGAATACTTTATTTAATTTTATATTAGCACATATTTTTATAATCCTGCTGCCCAAAATAACCACTATATGGAGTCAAGACATATTTTGTTGTTGATATGGACTACATTGATGAGAGTGATGTATTAATGTTTACTGTGAAGCTTACATTGTGATGTACCTGAGAGAAAACAGATCTGATCATCTAATTTTCACCAGTAAGAAAAAAAGTGTTTTAAAACTTGTTGTTTTGCAGAGTGTCACAGTTATATATTATATGAGAATTAGGCCTGAAGTTAGCAAGAACATTTTAAGGAAAATATAATTATAATTTCATAATGATTTTTTTTCTTCTCAAACCTTGTCTGTGGTGTTAAAACACTCCTGGCCAAAAGCCCCCAGAGGGCATCACTTCCCACGCTGATAATTACTGTATTTACTATGTTCTGAACATCACATCCTTTTTTCCCCCCTCAGATATAATTGTTACGGGGTTGATAAGATGTGAGACATGCGGATCCATTTGCAAAGCTTTATTATAAAACATGGTCAAGACAGGCAGGGTCAATGAACAGCAGACAGGTATGGCAGAGGCAAGACACAGAGCAATCCGAAGGGCAGCGTGGGTCGACGATCAGCATACAATATCCAGAGGGCTAGGCACAGAGAATAATCCAGGAGAACGGGCAGGAATCAGAACACAGGAAATCAACAAGGAAGACAAGGAACGCTTGGAAGGCGAAGATGGCGCCTGTGTATTTGGCGTGCCGTCTACTGCTCTCCTGTTTGTTTGTCTGGTTGTCTGCTCTGTCTCTAAACTGCTGCTCGCTTTTAATCTACGACCGCCGAGCACTCTTGGACATCCATCCGGACTCTGTTGCGGACACACTCATAAACTCTTATACTTCGGATGTGGACTGCTCTTGTGACAATACGAATGAGTCGTTCCAAATGGTCATCCCAGATTGTATCCGCCGGTGGCCCCTCAACATCCCGTGGAGAAAGCGTAGGAGGAAACGAGGCAACCGTGGAGGATACCTCGTGAAGCTGAAAGCTCGTCTGCGGGCTGGCTTTCTCTCGGATCCTACCTATGAATCGTCTCACGGCAGCTCTGCTACCTGGCGCCCGCTGGACTTGATGTACCGGTGGCCTGAATGGACGCGGGGGCGGGATAGTAACAATTTTAAAGAACTCTCTCTCTGCACGCTGTCGATTGGTCCCTGTAACGGCCTTTTCCAGTTTTGAAGCTCAGTTTCTTCAGTTAGACTGGAATGGTCCTGTATGTTTAGGGGTGATCTACCGTCCTCCGCACTCTTCTAAGGATTTTATACAGCATTTCACTGAACTGGTCGGCAATATTGCCACTAATTACGATCGCTTTCTATTGGTAGGCGATTTTAATATCCATGTTTGCTGTCCATCATACCCCCATCACATGACTTTCTTAATCTTATTGACGCTTTTAATCTATCTCAGTGGATCAGTGACTCTACTCATATTCAGGGCCATACGTTGGATCTTGTACTGTCATATGGGCTTGATGTGACTAATATTGTGCTCTCAGATTTTATGATCTCGGACCACAAGCCCATACTATTTTCACTGACTCTTCCAGATCTCTCTCATTTTTCTACTACACCTGTAACTCTGTCTCGGTTCTACTCTCCTCAGTTTAGCACAAATTTCAACTTGTGCTTTGCTGAATGTTGCTCACAGCTGCACTTGGATCAATCATTATCTGACTTGGATGCTGATCAACATCTTAGCCTCATGAATTCTGCCTGGCTGAAGGTAGCAAATGCAACTGCTCCCTTTGAGCCTCACAAGCACAAACCAAAAATTTGAACCGTGGCTTAACTCTGACACCCGTCTCCTAAGACAAAATTGTAGAAAGGCAGAACGAAAATGGAAAAAGGACAGGCTGCATATCTCTCTTCTAATGTTCAGAGATTCTCTGACATCTTACCAGACTGCAGCTAAGGATTGTGGGGAAGTCGTGGCCTAATGGTTAGAGAGTTGGACTCGTGATCCAAAGGTTGTGGGTTCGAGTCTCCGGCCGGCAGGGATTGTAGGTGGGGGGAGTGAATGTCCAGCGCTCTCTCCACCCTCAATACCACGACTGAGGTGCCCTTGAGCAAGGCACCAAACCCCCAACTGCTCCCCGGGCGCCGCAGCATAAATGGCTGCCCACTGCTCCGGGTGTGTGTTCACGGTGTGTGTGTGTTCACTGCTGTGTGTGTGCACGTTGGATGGGTTAAATGCAGAGCACGAATTCCGAGTATGGGTCACCATAACTTGGCTGAATGTCACTTCACTTCACTAAGTCTGCGAAAGCTGCATATTTTTCCTGCATATTTTTCCAATTTAATTGAAACGAATCACTCTAAACCTATGGTTTTGTTTTCTATTATTCAATCTGTGACAAATCCTTCTGTTAACACTTTGCCTGTTGCTCTCTGTGAAAGCTTCTTGAGATATTTTAGTGACAAAATGACTAATTTAAGACTTAGTGTCTGCCCCACTTTAACTGTTTCTTCAATCATGTCATCTGCCTCTGCCATTTTCGATGCCTTTGTACCTATCAATCTCCAGGAATTGAAGGAGGTGATTGGCAAGCTTAAACCTTCATTCTGTTCTAGCGATATCATTCACCCGAGATTTTTAAAATTAATTATCAATTCTATTGGGCCAGGTTTGGTGTCTCTTATCAATAAGTGTCTCCAAACTGGCTCTGTTCCTGCCAGTCTTAAAGTGGCTACGATCACTCCTCTGCTCAAGAAGCCTTCACTGGATTCCTCTGTCCCAAAATATTTTCGCCCAATTTCTGTCTTACCTTTCATTTCAAATGTTTTGGAGGAAATTGTGCTGAATCAACCTCTATGTTTTCTGTCCAGTAACTGTATTTATGAGGTTTTACAATCTGGTTTTAAGTCTGCTCACAGCACTGAGTCCGCCCTGTTGAGAGTGTGAAATGATATTTATCTCTCCACTGATTCAGGAGACTCTGTGGTTCTTATTCTTCTAGATTTATCGGCCGCTTTTGATACCGTACACCACTCCTCTCTATTATCTAGACTGGAGTCTTGGGTAGGTCTAAAAGGTTACGTCCTGAAATGGTTTCAGTCATACCTGTCTGACAGAAAGTTTTTAGTGAAGCTGGGCAATTTTACCTCTTTCCCTGCACCTCTGACCTGTGGCCTTACACAAGGCTCTATTTTAGCTCCCTCTCTATTTTCTCTCTACATGCTACCTCTGGGCTCTGTTTTGCGTAACCATGGCGTGTCTTTTCATTTCTACGCAGATAATACTCAGATCTATTTACCTATCAAAAGAAACAATTCCACTGTGATTACTTCTCTTCTGCAATGTCTAGAGGAGGTTAAATTATGGCTTGCCCAAAATTTCCTCTTCCTAAATGAAGACAAGACCGAGGTAATTGTTTTCGGTCCCAATGAGAACTCTCAGTGTATAAGCCCTGAGTTAGAAAGTTTATCCGTTTTTAGACCCTCACGGGTTCGGAACCTAGGAGTTCTTGTTGACCAGCATTTAAAAGTTGATAAGCATATCTCCTCTGTTATCAGATCCAGTTTCTATCAGCTTCGCTTACTGTCTAAAATTAAAAATTTTCTCACTCCTAAAACTCTAGAAATGGCTGTTCACGTTTTTTGTTACATCTCGTCTAGATTATTGCAATTCTTTATACTGCGGTATATCTAAAGGTCAAATTGCACGTCTTCAGCTTGTTCAGAATGCTGCGGCCAGACTTCTTTTAAAGTGTCGTAAACATGAACACATCATCCCAGTTCTTAAATCCTTACACTGGTTGCCAGTTTGTCAGAGAATAGATTTAAAAATTTTACTCTTTGTATAAATTATACATTTGTATATTTGTAAATTTGTATATAAATATAAATGTATGTGGTATCATCTGTAAAGCACTTTGGTCAGCCTGTTGGCTGTTGTAAATGTGCTATACAAATAAAATGAACTTGAACTTGGTAAGGTAGCTATGCTAAACAATACTCGGCAGAGAGCAAGAGAATGTCCCAAGCTTATGTAGTGTGTGTGATTGGGTGATGGTGATTGTGAGATGTTTCTCAGGTGCAAGCGTGATCAGTGTGAATAGCTTGTGTCAATGCAGTGGGTGATGGGAAATGTAGTTCAATGTAATGTGCCTGTGCTGTGGTGTATGAGTCAGTGTGGTGAACGAGTGACCTCTGGTGGCAAGTGAACGGAAGTGCATGGCCAGGATTCGTGACAATAATCTATCTAGGTGGTTGGATAAAAATATTTGGACTTTATATCTAAAAATTTCCTCAACTTGGCACCAGCAAGCTTGTTAGCTAGACAGTTAGCATCAGCTAACAATATTTACTTATTTACAGTATTTTTATGAATAAACATTCATATCTGTCTACTCGGCTAGATGATCTAAACAATAAAAAAAATGTATACTGTTGATAAACAATATAAAAACAGACGTCACATAGGGCTAAATGCGTAGCATTTTAATAAAACTGCTAACGTTACAGCAGCGGGGAATATGAATGTGCATGAGTTATTTTATTTAATCTGTGCTATTTTAATGTTTCGTTTTTTGACCTAAAACATAGAGACACTGACACTGTCTGCATTCAAGCATTTCAGTGGGCTTAAATAGATCACCCTTTACAGCAGATTTCACAAACAACTGACAGATTTGACCTAAACATGATTTTCAGTTACAATAATTAATCCTAAACTTTGACATTAGTAACTTACTTTTCGCAGCATCAGTTGCACGCGCTCACGAGATTTCCCGGTTCTTTACTCGTGAGTTCAGTTCTGTCACGGTTCACTCATTCATTGTTTCCTCCTTGTCCCGTGTATTGTCATGTGTGTGCGTGTAGTACGTGTGTGGGCGTGGCCGAGCCATCACCATTCACTACACTCAGCTGAGCCTCGTTAGCAGCACCAGCTGCAGCTCCTTAACTCATCCATAAATACTCACCAGTTTCTCCTCTCCTTCGTCAGATCGTTTTGGATGTCTCCCTGTGTGTTGTTCAGTGACTGTCACGGTTCGTCCGTCTGATGTCAAGGTGATCGTCCGGTGTCGGTGTTGCTGTGTCTTCGTTCGTGTTGGGGATTCCCACTCTTCACCACGGATCCGTCTCGTCACCACCATCCTGCTGTGTAGCCCATCCGGTCCCTGTGTCATCTGTCATCAATTCATCCTGGTTTTCTGTTATATCCGTCTGACTACAATAAACCTCTGTTTCACCTGCAAATCGCTTCCTCATCTCTCCGCAGCATGACAAGTTCACTGGAGACTCGCTCTAAATTATTCATTTGAATCAGTGAGTTGTCGACTCGAGAACAGCTGCAGTCGGATAATTCCAATTTGTGAATGAATCGTTTGTTACGATTTGCGAACCGATTTAACAGGTTCATTGAAAAGAATCAGTCAGACACGGCTTCTGCGTCTCGGAGCACGTGATATATATTATAAGAAGTAATGATATGTTTCATGAAATGTAGTGAAGTAAAAAGTACGATCTTATGCTTAGGAATGGAGTGAAGTAAAAGTTACTCAAAATAAAACTACTCCAATAAAGTACAGATACTTGAAAAATGTACTTAAGTACAGTAACGAAGAAGTTTTACTTCGTTACTGACCACCACTGCTTTTTACTAATGTTTTTTTTTTTCTTTACCATTTCAAATGATAGTGTTTTCAGCTGTGGATGAGCAAAACATTCCAGGAATGGATCGGGTGGACAGACTGGCTGAGTATTTGGTAGAGCTGAGGACAAGCACAGGGTTAACCCCCAGCAGACAGCCGGTAAACAAACATTTTGAATGTCTTAACATGGAAGAGACAGAAAAAAATATTCAAAACACAGCGTGACAGGACTATGTGTCTCTACGAGGGGGAGCACGCTCCGCCACGCTCTGCTTTTTAAATATGTCGACGTCGCTCTGGTGAACGTTAACAGGTTAAATGACCAGTTTTCTTTTAACTCATCTATGCCTCTATACTTGTGTTCTTCTTCAGGTTGATGACATTGTGTGCCTGTGGCAGAGCCTGCTTAAATATGACAAGCAGCGGGTGAAGTTTGCTGCCAGGCACCAGGACAGGCTGACCACAGGGAGGTTCAGGTTTCCAAAAAAGAAGGCTGTTTTGACACCTGGGGTGGACAGCCTGAAACAACGCGTGCTGGGGTCCACAGTGAAGGAGTGGATGGCAGATAATAATATTAATTATAATATTTCTTCAATAATTATTAATCAAAGTTATATTTATGCATGTTAGAGAATAAGTTGAATATGGCTTTAGTCTGCCATTCTACTCTCTAAGAAGTTCTTCTCATTGTGTGTAACCATGCCCGATAATGTTTAGGGCCGAGGCAACCTTGAAGTAAGATAAGTGTTTTTCTGCGTATGTGTGCTAGTATCTGTCTGTACAGGGAGAAGCTCAGACAGTCCCAGGACAAACATTCAACTTCCAATGTCCAGTGTATCAGATATACGTCTTCGGAGAGATGTATTGCGTCTGACTTCTGATCACTCATCACCAAAATAGTCATCAGAAGATATGCTTCAAGCTTGTGTCCATGTGGAAATTGTCTAAGTTTATCTAGGTTTTGGAACCAATCAGAATTTTGATGACTTATGCATTGACGCAATTAGCAACCTCTGTCAGGGTATAATTGTGGTG
The DNA here is from genome assembly GCF_936440315.1 of Barbus barbus. Taxonomy (NCBI): domain Eukaryota; kingdom Metazoa; phylum Chordata; class Actinopteri; order Cypriniformes; family Cyprinidae; genus Barbus; species Barbus barbus. The sequence continues at coordinate 514,167 of NC_136756.1, forward strand.
ATTTTTGTATTGTAAGGCAGAGCAGCCTACGAACTCCATCGCGAGTGTTGAAGCCGACTTCTGCGGATGAAACTGCAAACTATTTCTTCAGTAAATTTTTTTTAATTAATCGCAATCTGACTCCTGGTCTTTGTTCATCATACCTGGTCCATGGGTTTTAACTGTTAATTCCCCAACAGTTAAATGGTGGAGGATACGGGCAATCAATCGTTTTTTGGTGACATCCCTGATCAATCAACAAACCAAGGTAGGCAAGAATTTATTTAATGTTATTATTTCTGGTTAGGGACTGTCTGTAAGCGGAGGGAGTGCGAGAGAAGGAGAGCGGTACCTCGCTCAGACGTGAGTGAGGGACACCAGACCTTTGTGTAAAGTTTGATTTTGAGAAAACTGGTGTCATAATTATGGTACACCTGTAACTTTAAGGTTACTTTGTGAGTGTAAAGGTGTACCAGTGCACATCAATAGGTCGTAGAGATAGACTTGGATTTGAGAGATTAAGAGGTGTGCACAGTCTGGATGGGACAAAACGCACTCTCTAAGGCACTAAGAGCCGTAAAGGCAAAAGTGCATTTGAGGCACTGAGAGCCGTAGAGGCAAAAGTGCATTTGAGAAGCCACAACAGCCAGAGAAGGGCATTTGTGTGAAGGTATAGGAAATACAGAGAGAATGTAAGACGCTAGACAAGGGGAGTTCTAGTCGTAAATTGCTCGTCCAATTCTTGACTCCCACCATTACAGAAAGGGGCGCACCCCGAGTTTTAGTGAATAGGTCAGGTCTGTGGTTAGAGAACAAAATACCCCAAAATTACTGTTATAAAGAAATAGTAATAACCTATATGCGCATATATAGATATCAGAGGTGGGTAGAGTACCCAAAACCTGCACTCAAGTAAAAATACTTGTAGAAATATTTACTCAATTAAAAGTAAAAGTCTGAATAGTTACTTGAGTAAGAGTAAAAAAGCATCGGATAAAAAAACTACTCAAGTAGTTAGTTACTAGTTACTTTGGATCATATACTGAATATAGTCTATTTTTATTTAGATATATAGATATTTATATAAAATTTACACACACACAAAAACACACACACATATATATATATATATATATATATATATATATATATATATATATATATATATATATATATATATATATATATATATATATATATATACACACTGCCGTTCAAAAGATGTTTTTTTTTTGTAATTTATTTCAAATCTGAATTTTTATCAGCCTTTACCCCAGTCTTCAGTGTCACATAATCCTTCAGAAATCATTCCAGTATGTTGATTTATTATCAATGCTGTTCTTTTTAGCTTTCTATTCATAAAGGTATCCTGAATAAAATGTCACAGGTTCCAAAAAAAGCAGCAAAACCCTGTTGAAAAAAACAGCATATACTGGTATAGGTACGTTTTGAAGCATGGGATGCTGGTTTGAGCTGGTTTAAGCTGGTCATGTGCTGGTCCTAAAATGGTCCGACCAGCTGATTGAATGACTTTTCACTTTTAACCAACAGGTGGCACCGTAATCAAATCGATGCGGTGTGTTCTGTGTAAGGTGACAATGACACACACAAAGTTTGGTGTCAATATACCAAAGCATTGCAGAGATACGGCCTCAAGTGTCACTTTGGCATCATACCACAAATTCGTTGGTTTTGCCTATCAACACAAAATCCATAACTTTTTGTCAGCATGGCCCGAAGATGATATGATTCGATTTTGGTGAAAATCGGACCAACAGTCCAGGAGGAGTTTGAAAAAGTAGGTTTTCTACATAAATCAAAATGGCGGACAGGAAGTTTGACTTACCATGACATATTTGGTATGTGTATTGTCAGTATGACCCAAGGAATAATTTGAGACCAGTTTTATGACCATAGGCTATTGCAATCAAACGTTATTAGCCTTTTTGTAAATTTCTTTATTATTAATTAATGAATGGCTTATTACTCTTGACCAATAGGTGGCGCTGATACCAAACTGACGTGGCATGGTCAGTGTGAGGTCACAATGCCACATACAAATTTTGGTGTGAATATGTCAAAGTTTCGCTAAGATACAGCCTTAGATGCAGTTTGGCATCTTACTAGCAAATTCGTTGACACGCTATTAAATTGGTATCGATGTTCTCGGCATGAACCAAGGAATCAATCAATCAATATATATATATATATATATATATATATATATATAAAATATAAGCCAAGGTTATTAGCACTTTTAGAAATTTCATTATAACTTTTGACCACAAGGTGGCGCTGCCTCCAAACTTTTTGAGTACCATCAGGGCATGGTGCCGAAGAAGCATACCGAGTTTCGTAACAATATGTCAATGCGTTCGTAAAATAGAGCATTTTACAACAAAATTCAACATGGCTGACGCCCAAAACGGCTGACATGTGAAAATTGGACAAGGTTGGACTCGGCATGATCCATCGAATCTAAAGAGACCATTTTTATGATTTTTGGCCAAACCATTCTCAAGTTATAAGCAAAAATATGCATTTTTCATATCGACTGACCACTAGGTGGCACAGTGCCGAAACACTGCAGGTAGCTTCAGGTCATGCGTGTTATAACACTCAACAAGTTTTGTGACAATATGCCGAACCCTTGCGGAGATATAGTCTCAGATCTATTTTTGCATGCTTTTCGGTGAATTCGTTAGTGTGGTATTCGAGAACGCTTGGACGAATCAACTTGAATTCCATAACTTTTTGCCTCCATGGTCTGTAGATGATCTGAGCCAATTTTGGTGAGAATTGGACAAACCTAAAACAAAAAACTAAACCTTACGATTTTTGAATTTTGGACTTGATTCGACTCGGCTTGAGCCAACGATTAAGAGGAAAAAAGAATTTTCATTTTGTGGCTTACGGTTCAAAGGTTATTAGCATTTCAAAAGTGAATTTTTGGACAAGTAGTGGCGCTAGAGAGTTTGAGTTAGAGACTCCAAATTTGCTGTGGTTGCTGCTGACACTATCATCTATCAGTGTGCCAAATTTTACAACTTTCCCGCAATCGCCTATATGGGCTGCCATTCATTTGCGGCGGAAGAAGAAGAAGAAGAAGCAGAAATATAGTGAGCACTCCAATGGCAAAGTCAGGAGCTAAACATGGCATGGAGCATCAGACCAAATGCAACAATAGCCCCTTTCACACAGTAATACCAGTAAATTGCCGTAAAATTACCGGAACGACTTTACCGGTAAATTCAAAAACGCTCTGTTCACACAGGCAACGACATTCCGTCTTTTTTCCGGAAAAGCACCATTCACACATCCATTCAAAATACTGGTAAATTCTGTGACATCATTAACCTCCAAACAGCTGTGCTTGTATTTATAAACATGGAGGGGTATATGTGGTCAGTCTTTTTGATGGTTTCATTTTTGTTTCAAACTTTCACATTCATGCAGCTGCTTTTGTCCCAGAGACATCGTAGTAGACGACTACAAAACAAAATACTGAATTATAGGAGAAAAAATGTTGTCGCTAGCATCCGAAGGAAGAGGCGTTACCTGCAGCTAAAAAAAACAGTTATGTTTACACATATGGCTACACAGAGGTCTGTGCGACGGACATGGGCAATTCCGCGGATACATGGGAAAGTGTTTTGGGAAAGTGTTTTGAACAACTTCGATGATGAGATGTGGACGGAACACTTTCGCATGTCGAGAGATACGTTTGAGTATGTGCTGCAGCTTGTGAGACCCTCTTTGGAACGAAAGACTACCGGCTGGCGAAAACCGCTGGAACCCCGACTGAGACTCGCTGTTGTGTTGTGGTGGTACGCTACCCCAAGTGAATACAGGACCATATCCTGTTTGTTTGGCCTTGGAATATCAACAGTCTGCATGCTTGTTCGTCAGGTAACATACGGCAGTGAAGTTAGCCTTACGACAATTAATAATAATAATAATAACAATTACAACAGCAACTAATGATTCTGATAAATTATGCTATGGTAAGGACATTTGTATATGCATATCTGAGTTGGTTAGGGCTCAAAACATGAAATGCTCAGAGTTTTATGGGTATGAAACTGAATGTTTCAAACAAATGTCAAAGTTAAATTAACTTCACCACCGTAGGTAACAAATGCTCTGAAGACATCCCTTTGCAAGCGCTTTATATGCCTGCCTCAAGGCCAGTGTCTCCAAAAAACCATTGATGGTTTTGTTGCCCGTGGCTACAAGATGTGTGCAGGTGCCATCGATGGATGCCACATACCTATCATAAAACCTCATGTGGACCAGGCTGCCTACTGCAACCGTAAAGGTTGGCACTCTATAGTGTTGCAGGCTGTTGTGGATCACAATGTTTGGTAAGTATACATAAGAAAAACCTCAAAGTCCTGAATGCACAGTGCTTAACACACTTATTAGACCACCACCCAATGTACGATTTGTGCCACAGCTGCCGTAAACTAACAGCATTGATGATTACCAAAATCAGTAAAGCACTTTATTATTTTTTTTTATTGAGATACCCAATTACAGTTATTTACTTGTAGTCCTTAATAGAAAAAAAAAAGTTTAATGGTTGAATTTATGCTTGATTAATTTCTGACTTCTGAAAGAAGCTGAATGTGCCAGCTCAAAATGGGTATAAAAACACTAATTCATAAAGATTTAGTTGTTTCAGTTTTTTTCTAATAAATGACAATACAATTTTTAATTTTAAACAATTTTTTTCAGATTGATTAAATATTTGCTTTTCTTATGAATGTGGTCTAATAAATTTAAGCACTATAATTCGGCCTTCTACGAGATGAAATGTTGATATTGCTTAAACTCATTCTAGTTATGTGCTACATAAGCTATATTTTTTCAGTGCTATATCTAACTTTTATCATTACGTGTATGCATATGCATGGAAATTTGTGATTTATATAATGTTTTCATTCTAAAATGTTATTCATGTTTGACTTATTAATACTGAGATAATATAAATTCTTGTTTGTTTTTCAGCTTTACGGATGTGTATGTGGGTTGGCCTGGTCGAACACATGATGCAAGAGTGCTAGCCAACTCTCCCATATACCACATGGCTGAGGCCCAGGATGGGTATTTGTTTCCTCGTGAGGTACACCTTTTATACTATTATTTAAAAAAAACTGTCACACTTTAATTTAGGGTCCAATTGTCACTAACAACGTTTTACATAAATAAATAAACTCCTAATTTGCTGCTTGTAAATAGTAAGGTAGTGTTAAGTTTAGGTATTTGGTAGGACTAAGTGAAGCAGAATAAGGCTTTAATATGTGCTCTAAGTACTAATAAACAGCTTATATGCATGTTAATAAGCTACAAGTTAATAGTGAGAATTGGAGGATAATAGTAAGAAGTGTTACGAAAAACTACTAGCATGCAAGGTATTTTCAAGATTCCAAAAGCAACAAAACAGTTTTTGACATGCCACTCATTTTGAAATAATCACTATATTAATTATTTTACAGAAATCTATGGTGGTGGATGGAGTGGAGGATACCCCTTAAAAAATGGCTAATGAAGGGGTTCCCAAATCACCAAAATCTGACACTCAACCAGTCTACCTTCAACTTCAGCTTGAGTTCAGCTCGAATGGTCGTAGAAAATGCCTTTGGCCGCCTCAAAGGTCGCTGGAGATGTTTATTGAAGCGCAATGATGTTGATATAAATATCATGTCTGATATTGTTGTAGCTTGTTGCATCCTGCACAATATTTGTGAACTCAGGAAAGACACATACCTGCCTGAATGGAACACTGACCACCAGTGTGACGTTTCTGCTGAGGCTACTGACCGAGAGCACAACAGAGTAACTGATGACGTGCAAGCAGTTCGCAGGGCATTGGTAACACTGATGATGGGTTAAAGGAATAGTTAACCCAAAAATTACTTACTCACCCTGGTGTATATTATTGTAAACCTACATGAAGTTCTTCCATAGTATATTTTTCATGCTACGTAAGTCAAAGGTGCCCCACAACTGTTTGGTTACCAACATTCTTTAAGATACCTTCCTTTGTGTTCAGCAGAAGGAAGAACTTCATGCAGGTTTACAATGATATACATGAGGGTGAGTACATGATGACAGATTTTTTTTTTTTGTGTGTGTGGACAATCCCTTTAAGGGGCAGCATGATATTTTATGTTTATGTTCATGCTTTGTGTATTTGAGTATTTTTCCATTTGATAACACAGCCTCCTATTCAGGGGAATCAGTTTATTTTTGCCTTAAAATTGAATTAGCTAATGTCAAAGCATAAAACATAAAATCTTAACATTTTATAAATGTATTATTGTTAAAGCACCAGACAATTAACACAAATTCATATATATATTCATGAGTTAAATTGAGATATTATTTTAAGAAATTAACATGTATACTTATTTATATGAACAAATACTTATTGTAGTGCACAGAATACACTTTGGTTTGCAGAAACACCAGGAACACTAACACTTGTAAATCCTAACATGTACCATTAAAGCATATTTTTCAAAAACTTTAAGTGAACTGTTTTATTTTGATCTAGTCTTGCAAATCTTCTAAGAATGAAGACTTGAATTGAGGATGGAGTGAGGCCTCAGCATCTTGTTCTGGTGGGTGGTATGGTGCCATGTAGCTAGTGCTAGGGCTTGGAAAAGAGAAGCGTTGGCTTTGATGATTATGTTGTTGATAATGTGGATTCAGAGGAAGAGACGTTGTCAGGGGTGGGCGCATCATAATGTCCTTTAAGAGGTTTCCTTGGAACTCCATCATCTCCTTCCACATCGCCATCATGCTTGTCCTTTCCTCCTTCTGCTCTTCCTTTGCCTCTTTGCGCAACCTTTCTTCATATTCCCTTTGCTCCTGGACACGGAGTGCTTCTTGCTCTCTGAATGTTGTTTCCATAGTTTGTAGAACTGTAGCTATGGAGTCAATCATGTGAGCTTTGTTTTTTTTCGACTTCTTCCTTGGTGGCTGAGTGAAACCTAAAAATACATGATCAATACACATTTTAAGTAACTAAGTTAACTACTAGGCTAACAAATACAATATTGCTTATTGTTAATTCATAATCCATTAACTAAAGTCTACATTTGCAACTTTGAATATTGAAAATATATAAAGTTCAGTGTTTCCCACAGACTTGCACTCTATGCAGCACTTCTCCCAGGGGGAGGTGGGTGAATAGAGGCTGTACGCTCATGAACGTTGCTTTATTAGGCATTAAATGCAAGATGAAATGAAAATGAGGTCGAAAATTTTTCTGAAGACAGTCGGGTTCCTTCAGAGATACAGTGATATAAAAACACCCGCGTCGCGTTTTGATTTTGAAACGTGCATGTTTATTCAATGAAGTCGAAGCCTTTTGGAAAATCTATTTGTGGCAGTCAGTGTTGATATTGTGGTGAGCAGCCAAAAATAAATAATGTATGAGAAACACTGAAGTTATGGATATGTAATAAATATTTTTAAAGTATTTTTCATTGTTAGTTCCCGTTAACTACTGCCAACATACAAAAACGTCATTATAAAGTATTATGTATCTTTTCATTACAAAGCACAAAGATATTTGGTTACAACTCTGTTTTCCTATATTTTGTCTTTTCACACGTTTATCATGTAAACAATTAATTAGTTTAACGTTACCCACCTGTAACACAATCCGCCTGCTCTGCATTACAAGTTGGTGCCTCAGTACCGACCGATACCGTGCTTCCATCACACCCGTCCTCAACGACGCTCGTTTGGGGTTCCTCTGAATTCAAGCTACTGGTTAAAGCTACAGGATTTGTGGAGTGGCTGGATCCCCAAATGGATTGACAAAGGTCATAATAGGCCCAAGAAATTCTGCCACTACCACTTTGTTTGTGATGGTCGTTTATTTTAAAACATTTAAGGCGCAATGTTTTCAGTTTACTAATGACCTGACTTTTTGTCCTGTAAATGCCTTGCTCTCGAAGCCAGTTAGTTATTTTATCATACGTAACTGCATCACTAACTGTTCCTCTGAGATGACGACAAATCTCTTCATCCGCCCGGATAAGGAGAAGCGCTTTAATTTCATTATCGCTCCAGTTGGATGACATTTATTTTATTTCCGTAAACAGTGTGGAGTGAAAGCGTCATCTGCGTCAGTGTGTTATGATTGGCCCGGAGTAGACCGCGTTCTGAACTCGTACGTGCTCATACCGGTAATTTTCCTTTTGCGTTCACACACAGCAGAAGTCCGGCAATTTACTGGTAATGTTACAACTTCTCATACCGGTAAATTGCCAGAACGAATTTACCGGTATTTTTGAAAAGGTCCTGTTCACACATGATCTCTTTACGGCAATTTACCGGTAATTTTCCGGAAAAGTCTGTATGTGTGCATTCGACTCAGCATGAGCCAAGGAATCAGAGGAAAAAAGAATTTTCATTTTGTGGCTTACGGTTCAAAAGTTATTAGCATTTCAAAATTGCATTTTTGGACAATTGGTGGCGCTAGAGAGTTTGAGTTAGAGACTCCAAATTTGCTACGGTTAATGGTGAGACTGGCCTCTATCAGTGTGCCAAATTTTACAACTTTCCCACAATCGGTTCTATGTGCTGCCATTGAAACGCGGCGGAAGAAGAAGAAGAAAAAGAAATATAGCTGCAAGCAGCAATCACGGGGCCAAGCACTCCAATGGCAAAGTCAGGAGCTAAACATGGCACGGAGCATCAGACCAAATGCAACAATGAGTAACAAAAGCAATAATTGCACGATTGTAATTGAAATGGCTGAAAATTATAAATAAAACCACCAGTAATATGATTAAATGGCTTATCACTTTTGGCCAATAGGTGACGCTCTAATCAAAGCACTTTGTTGCGTTCTGTGTGAGTCGACAATGGCACACACAAAGTTTGGTGTAATTACGTCAAAGCTTTGCATAGATATAGTCTCAGACTCATTTTGGCAACATGCCTAAAATTTGTAGCAGCACTATACAAAAACGGTTTTATCTGTCGACATGAAATCCATAACTTTTTGTCAGCGTGGTCTGAAGATGATCCCATTCAATTTTGGTGAAAATCGGACGAACGGTCTAGGAGGAGTTCGAAAAAGTAGGTTTTCAACATGAATCAATATGGCGGACAGGAAGATCGGCTTATTATAGATTAATTGGTATGTATGTTGTCGGCATGACCCAAGGAATATTTTGAGACCAGTTTCATGACAATAGGCTGATGCAATCAAAAGTTATTAGCATTTCTGTAAGTTCAATATTCAATGGTTACTGAATGGTCTATTACTCTTGACCAATAGGTGGCGCTGTGACCAAAATGACGTGGCTTGGTCAGAGTGAGGTGACAATGACACATGCAAAGTTTGGTGTAAATATCTCAAAGCTTTGCAGAGATACAGCCTCAGATGCAGTTTGGCATCTTTCCAGCAAATTTGTTGATACGTTAAACGAAAACCGTTTCGTGTATCGTCAAGAAATCCATAACTTTTTGCCAGCATGGTCTGAAGATGATCGGAGTCAAATTTGGTGAAAATCCGACGAACGGTCTAGGAGGAGTTCGAAAAAGTAGGTTTTCAACATGAATCAAAATGGCGGACAGGAAGTTCAGCCCATTATGGCAAAATTGGTATCAATGTTCTCGGCACGAACCAAGGAATCTAGCAATACCAGTTTGATAACAATAGGCTAATGTACGCAAAAGTTATTAGCATTTTTCGAAATTTCGTTATAACTTTTGACCACAAGGTGGCGCTGCCCCCAAATTTTTTGTGTACATTCAGGGCCTGGTACCGAACATTTTTGTAATTATTTGCGAAACGATACGCTAATGCGTTCTTAAGATACAGCAATTTAAATGTAAATTCAAAATGGCCCACGCCCAAAATGGCTGAATTGGGAAAATTGGATATCGTTCGACTCGGCATGATGTACTGAATCTAAAGACACTAGTTTTGTGATTTTTGGTCAGAGCATTCAGAAGTTATGAGCAAAAATATGCAATTTTTATATCTCCTGACCACCAGGGATAGATATTTTAGTGTTCACACAACACATCTGAAAACCTTGCAGTGCTCTTATTTGTGATTAAATAAATCATGTTTTGTGTGAAATAACACAGAGAGTAGCTATGCTAAAGTTTCTCCTTTTGTTTTCCTGTTTCTATGTCAGGATGTCCATCCCAAGGTTATTACGGCAGCTGCAGTTTGTATGTAAAGTCTTGTGTCAAGACTTTAGACCACAGTAATACTGACAAAGACTTCAGATGACTGCAACTGTACATGGACATATAAAATTGAGCAATATTATCCTTATATTGCCTGTAAGGGTTAGTTTATTGATTTTGAAGCTTTGTATTATTGCAATGTCTGTAATATCTGTAAATGAACAATATTTATACTTTCTGAGTTTTGTGTATCTCTGTCTATTTTCATTGTAAGGACCACTGCAGAGAATGAGGCAAAATTAATGATGAGTTTTGATTTTAGATAATATTATTATTATTATTAATATTATAATTTTTTTTTTTTTTTATGTAATTTAAAACATTTTAACTGCTCTGATTATTGTTTGCTTGGTTCTGATTTTGTATTAATGTAAGTCTTGTAGTATTGTAACTCAGCTTTTGCTAAGATAGAAGATAGATGGTTACTTTGTTGCTAGCAGAGGGATTCCAAAGTGAGTCTCGGTCACCTCTGCCTGGATAAAGGGTATTTTTGAAATTGTAACCTTAAAAACATGCATTTTTTGTAAACATAAATGATGAGTTTTGTTAAAAGTGCTTATAGTTATAGAACTGTTAACTATATGGTTTACATAATGCTGTAGTAAGCATTAGTGTAGTAACATTTTTTGTTTGTTTGTTAGTTTTTTGTTGACACTATAGTTTTGATAGCTGCAACTGCTGTAGTAATGGCTATTTTTGTACAAAAGTATATAGTACTTTTTAATTATGTACCTTTGTAGTAAGTACAATAACAGCCATAGTTAAACCTTTGTTATTGTAGTAAACCATATGGTTGATTTTGTTTTTACTATGCTAAATTTTAAATGGCAATTAATTTTGTTATTTTAGTGCAAATGCTTTGTTATAACTATGGTTAGTTTTTGGCAGAGTACAAATAATTATGAATTGAATTGATTGGTTCTGTTTTGTGAATTGTGAAAATATGAATAAATGTGCTACTGTTATTCAGAGTGGTGTGTATTGTTTTAATATAAAGCAGTGCTGGCATTTAAAATGTTTTTTAAAGTCGTAGGGTCGCCTATTATTTATAAAAATTAATTTAATTAACATGGCTAGTATCTTAACATGGCTAATTAAGTACACTAACCTATAGATTGAAAGCGAAAGCACAATCAAAAAGTTAGCATTTTTATATAGAACGGCGAGCATACTATTTCGACCAGTTAAAGCTTGAAGTGGAAAAAAGAAGTGCTGGTACTCACCCCCATTAATTGGTTTATTTATTTATTTAAATGAATTAAAAAAGTTTTTTTTTTAAATAATTAATGTAAGAATAATGCATGTATAGTGCCCCAAACTAATTTAAGTACTTAACATACTAAGTAATAGGAAATTGAAGTACATTTTTAAAGGTCTGTTATAGTCCATAATTTTACTTTAAGTGAGTTGAATATAGAAGTATGCTTTAGGCCTATATGTTTAGTATTAAGGTAACTTTAGAATAAAGGTGTAGCCTATGTGTTCAGATTGTTACAGAATGTTTTAATATAATGAAAACATAGGCGAAGATGTTGTGATGTACGCCGGTGTCGCTGTGTCTTTCACGAGTTCACACTTAATAAATGGAATAAAGATTATGCGTATTTGGCGTGCTGTCCCAGGGGAGGGCACCGAGCTCGGAACTTTGGCTTGAACCCAGAGGACCCGTTAGGACAGGAATAGTTGTAAGTGCGGAGAAGGGGTGGCGGAGGGATGTAGATAGAGTAGAGTCTAGTGTTGTCACGATACTGGAATTTCTAACTTCGATACGATACCTTGAAAAATATCGATATTCGATACCATTTTCGATACCACGGAGAAAAAAACTGCCACAATATTAAGGGGGTATTTTTTTTAATTTAAAGATAAATGTAACAAGTCGAGAACATGCGGTATATTTTACATGAACAAAATAAATGTCTTGAGGTACTGCATTTGTTGATTTATTTATTAATCTTTTATTAATCTTAGTTAAATGTCAAGTCAAGTCAAGTCACCTTACTTATATAGCGCTTTTTACAATGCAAATTGTGTCAAAGCACTGCACAATATCAAAAAAAGGAAAATAAAGTGTCAATAAGTTTGAATAGTGTCTTTGCAATAAGGTCGGCGATATCGCTGGAAATGAAGCGTCCCCAACTAAGCAAGCCAGAGGCGACAGCGGCAAGGAACCAAAACTCCATCGGTGACAGAATAGAGAAAAAACCTTGGGAGAAACCAGGCTCAGTCGGGGGGCCGATTCTCCTCTGGCCAACAAACCAGTAGTTCAGTTCCAAACTGCAGCAAGTCAGGTTGAATGGGCTCAGCTGCTTCCAGTGGTCTTTTCCGATGGCTGTCTAAGTGGCGGGGTCCTCAATGGGATCTGTCTCTGGCGTTCATCCAGGTGTCTGGCCTCTGCCTATGATCAGGGACACATACGTCATCTCCCGGCGCTGATCCTCCATCTCAGGTGTTCGGTCATCTCAGATCATGTAAGGGTTGGATCCAGACTGAAGTTCTGTAATTCCTGGCTACCACGGGATGTTAATCCCGTGGCAGAAACGTAGAGACAAGCAGAGACATGATTAGCGTAGCTGCTGTTCCATCTAAGCACAAATAAATTGTTCAACCCAAGCTAAAGAATAATAATAATGTACATTTGATCAGATATAACTGCAGTACAAGATTATAAGATGCATTATGTGAATGCTTGGCTAAAGAGATGTGTCTTTAATCTAGATTTAAACAGAGAGAGTGTGTCTGAACCCCGAATGTTATCAGGAAGGCTATTCCAGAGTTTGGGAGCCAAATGTGAAAAAGCTCTACCTCCTTTAGTGGACTTTGCTATCCTAGGTACTACCAAAAGTCCAGAGTTTTGCGACCTTAGGGAGCGGGTTGGATTGTAGCGTGGTAGAAGACAAGTTAGGTACGCAGGAGCTAAACCATTTAGGGCCTTATAGGCAAGTAATAATAATTTGTAAATGATACGGAACTGAATAGGTAGCCAGTGCAGAGACTGTAAAATTGGAGTAATATGATCATATTTTCATGACCTGGTAAGAACTCTAGCCGCTGCATTTTGGACTATCTGTAGCTTGTTTATTGAAGATGCAGGACAACCAGCTAGCAGTGCATTAGAATAGTCCAGTCTAGAGGTCATGAATGCATGAACTAGCTTTTCTGCATCAGAAACAGGTAGCATGTTTCGAAGCTTGGCAATGTTTCTAAGATGGAAGAATGCTGTTTTTGTAACATGGGAAATATGATTTTCAAAGGACAAGTTGCTGTCTAATATAACACCCAGATTTTTGACTTTAGAGGACGTGACAGTGCATCCGTCTAGTTGCAAATTATAATCCACGAGATTCTGTGTACTGTTTTTTGGTCCAATAAGTAATATCTCTCTTATCTGAATTTAGTAGGAGGAAATTATTGGTCATCCAATCTTTTACACTTTTTACACAATCTATTATCTTAGATAGTTGAGAAGTTTCATCTGGTCTTGTTGAGATATATAGTTGAGTATCATCAGCATAGCAATGAAAACTTATCCCGTGTTTTCTAATAATATTTCCAAGGGGCAACATGTAAATTGAAAATGTTCATTGAAACTAACGTTTACTAATACATGTACTAATTAAAATCCAAAGTTATATTTGTTGATATTCTCATTTGCTTCATAACCAAAATATTTCCAGATATAGAGCCCTATGAAATCCGTTTTATTTTTCCCCAAATTCAGTTTTATTTTTTTCTACATTTAATTTTTCTGGATTCCGTTTTTTTTTCCGTTTGAATTTTTCTGGACTCTTTTTTTTTAATGGTCAAATTAAATGCTATTAATCTAAAAGCATGTCTAATTAATTAAAATCATGAAAATTATACAATTTAACATTTAATTTATTAAAAGTGTAACAAAAATGTATGAAATGTTTTATTTTTTTCTCACCTTATGTTTCATTGTTACCAGATTCTGTGTTTTAGCATGTCTATTATTTGAATGCATACAAACAATTTGTATTTATTCTTACAGTAGCCTTATGAAATGTGTTTTCCCCCTCAGAAATTCTGTGTTGTGTATTTAAATTTTACTGGATATTAGATGAAGGCATAAAACAATTTTAATTCATTTATATTTGAATTAATGAAAATTAAACATTTATATTTTTGGCAAATGAAGGGGATTTACTATTAAAATTAAAATATTTTGTGATTATTTCTTTAAAAAAAATTAACAGTAGTAGTAAGTAGTAGTATTGTGTACATTCTACTAAATAATAGTAATATAGCCTATTTCTGGCACACGGTCTTTAATAGGCATATAAGTTAAACCAAACTTTTATTTTGACGGGTTGCCGTGAATACTTTTAAAGTTCTGTGTGTGTATGATATGACGCTAGTTTTACTCAAATTAAATGGTAAAATGCTGGTAAAGTGCCTTTCAGATCAGTTCTGGAGATATTGTTGATGTATTTATGTGAAGATAGTGATTACCGTCAGAACAAGATTCAGAACATTAAAAAAAAATACTGTGAAGACAGTGATTACCGTCAGAACAAGATTCAAAACATTAAAAAAAAATACTGTGAAGACAGTGATTACCGTCAGAACAAGATTCAAAACATTAAAAAAAAATACTGTGAAGACAGTGATTACCGTCAGAACAAGATTCAAAACATTAAAAAAAAATACTGTGAAGACAGTGATTATCGTCAGAACAAGATTCAGAACATTAAAAAAAAATACTGTGAAGATAGTGATTACCGTCAGAACAAGATTCAAAACATTAAAAAAAAATACTGTGAAGATAGCGATTACCGTCAGAACAAGATTCAAAACATTAAAAAAAAATACTGTGAAGACAGTGATTACCGTCAGAACAAGATTCAGAACATTAAAAAAAATACTGTGAAGATAGTGATTACCGTCAGAACAAGATTCAAAACATTAAAAAAAATACTGTGAAGATAGTGATTACCGTCAGAACAAGATTCAGAACATTAAAAAAAAATACTGTGAAGATAGTGATTTTAAGCAGAAGATGCTTGATAATCTTCGAGATATATACACGAAAAATATTGATGTACAGCAGTCAAAACGTGAAAAATCAAAGAATAAATATCGTATAAATCCCACCTTTAAAGAAAGTCTACGTGAATACTCTAAAAGGAAATACCATGGCAATGCAAAGTTTCGAATGAGTGTAATACAAAGAAGATCTGAAATTTATGCAGAACAGAGGGTAAGACAGAAAGATATTGATTTCACTATTAATCAGTTCCATCAAGAAGTCAGTACGGGTCCAGAATTTGTTTGCTGTGTTTGTCATCGTTTGTTGTTCAGAAAACAGGTTATTGAATGTAAAAGAGATTGCTATGAAATTAAAGGTCAACAAATCACAGATTTGGCTGAAAGATGCATCACAGAAAAGTATTTACACATATGCAATACTGAATGTCAGAATAGATGCCATTTATCAGGTAATCAAGCTCGTAAATTGTGGATTTGCTATACATGCCATCGGAAAATTCTTGGTGGAAAATTGCCTGAAGAGAGTACCGCAAACAACATGCATTTGGTGGACATTCCCAAAGAACTAAAAGGTCTAAACTCATTGGAAGAACATCTTATTGCACGCAATATTCCTTTTATGAAGTTGCTTTGTCTTCCTCGTGGAAATCAGAAAGGCTGTCATGGCCCGGTTGTCTCGGTCCCTGTTAATATCACAGATGTCTCAAATATTCTTCCACGTAATGAATGTGATGACCACATGATAAGAATAAAACTGAAACGAAAATTAACATATAAGGGCCACTATGAATATAAATGTGTGAGCACTGATCGTGTCAGACATGCACTGTCTTATTTGGTGAGACATAATAAGTGGTATAATGATGTGGAGTTTAATGAGCAGTGGGTAAACACTTTGAATGCAGCTGATGATGTAGAGAATGATACTGATGATTTTGAAATGGAAGAACAAGATGTAACAGATAAAAATGAGGATGAGAAAGAAGCTGCAGAAGATCCAGAGGAAGATATAACATATATTAAAGAACAAAGTGGTCTTTTGTCAGACACATCACTGCAACCTGTTGACCTGGGTTCAGAAATAATTGATCAACATTTTCAGGATGTACTAAGCGTAGCGCCAGCTGAAGGTAACAGTCCTATTAGGCTGCTGTCTGATAAATCCAATGAGGCAAAGTGTTTCCCTGTTCTCTATCCTACTGCTGGTCCGACATTTCATGATGAAAGAGAGGAAAAAATTACATTGACACGATACCTGAAAGCAAGAATACTAAATGCAGATGGACGTTTTGCACAGAGCACAGACTTTCTTTTTTATGCACAATATATATCAGAAGTTGATCAAATTGTATCCAATGTCTCAATTGCACTGAGGAAAGGTTGTGAGACAAACTGCCTAAAGATCACACCAGATATGCTAACAAACTCAGATTCTTTGCAAAGAATACTAAATTATGATGAAGGATATAAGTTCTTAAGACCAGTAAGAGGGACCCCTCCACATTGGATGTCTACACAAAAAGATCTATTTGCCCTGATTAGACAACTGGGGATACCGACTTTTTTTGCATCTTTCAGTTCTGCTGATATGAGATGGCCTGAAATGCTGAACACCATCATTAAGCAAGAGGGGAAACAAATAAATGTTGATGAGCTTGACTGGTCTGAAAAATGTGGACTCATAAGACGAAATCCTGTCACTGCAGCTAGGATGTTTGATCACAGATGGTATTGTTTTCTAAAAGATGTCATAATGTCACCAGCAAAGCCTATTGGCAAGATAAAAGACTACTTTTATCGTGTTGAATTCCAACAACGTGGTTCTCCTCATGTTCACTGTCTGTTTTGGGTGGAAGATGCTCCGAAGCTCAATGATCATGATTCAGACAATGATGCGCTGGTTGCTGACTTTATCGACACTTACATCACTTGTGAGACACCACCAGAAAACGACACGGTACTTTATGAGACAGTAAACAGTGTTCAGAAGCACAGTACACGACATTCAAAAACTTGCCGGAAGAAAAATACAGTTTGTCGATTTAATTTTCCAAGACCGCCATCTAGTCGAACCTTCATTATAAGAGAAAGAAATGCAGATGAGTCGAAAGGCAAGGATAAAGGTACCACAGGAGGTGAAATTATAAAGAAAGTCAAAGCTGCTTTAAATTCTGATGTGAATTTTGATTCTGTTGATGCCTTTTTTTCATCTATTGGGATTAATCAAACTATGTTTGAAAAAGCATACAACGAATGTTCCAAAAAGAAAAGCATTGTCTTGAAAAGAAATCCAAAAGATGTTTGGGTTAATCAGTACAACAGAGATTTGCTGCGTGCTTGGCAAGGGAATATGGATATTCAGTATGTCACAGACGCTTTTTCTGTAGTGGTCTATATACTAAGTTACATCACAAAAGCAGAACAAGAAATGGGACTTCTGCTTCAACGTGCACAAAACGAAGCAATGAATGGAAATCTTGAAGCTAAAGCATCATTAAAACAATTGGGAAGTATCTATCTGCACAACCGAGAAATTTCTGCTCAAGAAGCAGTGTACAGGCTGACAGGCATGCATTTGAAGGAATGTTCCCGTAAAGTGCAATTTATTCCAGTAGGACAAAATCCTGTAAAGATGAGTTTGCCTTTGCATGTGCTTCAAAATAAAGTGGAAAATGACCAGTGTGATGAAGAAAGCAATTTTTGGATGACAAGTGTCATTGACAGATACAAGAACAGACCAGAGAAAGAACCACTAGAAAAGCTATGTCTTGCTAGTTTTTGTTCTGAGTACAGAGTTCTGTCAAAATCAGAGGTTTCCTCACAAAACAAAACAGCAGTAAATGAAATAATTAAACTCAATAACAACAATGGCCATGTAAAACGGAGGACACGGACTGAACCTGCAGTAGTGAGATATCCAAGGTTTTCTCCCACAAAAGATTCAGAAAAATATTATCACTCATTGTTGCAGCTTTTCTTACCATATTATGATGACTCTGATCTGAAGCCTAGCAAGTATAACACATATGAAGAGTTTTACAACAGTGGTGTCATACAAATTGGTTGTGAACTGAAACAAGTCAAATTAATTGTTGATGACAACAGAGCATTGTTTGAAAGGGAAAGTGATAAAATAGAACAAGCTAAGTGATGTTTTATTAACAAATTTCGGGAGGAGCACGCGCAGATAATTAACACGGCCAATTCATCATCAGCAATCACACCACCTATCCAATCAGCACGAGAGAGTATCCCTATAAATAACCAAGCAGTCTTACCGTCATTATCTCTCGTCTTCCGACATCCCTCCACCACCCCGACTCCTCACCACAGCCGGTTCCTACCCCAGCACAGGGAGGAGCACTCAGGGGGGGAGCACTTTGGGTCCGGGCTAAATGCCGAGCTCGTACCCTCTCCCCGGTCGAGGGGAGTACCCCGGGCTCGGGAATGATTACCGAGCTCGGAGCCCTCCCCCTGGACAGCACGCCAAATACGCATAAACTTGCTCCGTTATTATTATATGTAAGTGTGAACTCGTGAAACAGCTTTTGGAGCAAGATAATGATTTAGAAGATGCCTGGGCCCAGATATGTCCTGAAACTGAGAAACAGCGTGATGAATTAATAGAACTGATGAAGGACAAACTACTGCTTGATGAAGATGACAGTCAAGAACTTATTCCAGATCTTGCAGCTAACCCTCAAACTGTGTGTACCATTGAAACGAATCACACTACAATGCCAAGAGACGAGGCGTTGCATTTACTAAGTTCGTTAAACGAGGAACAATCTGCTGTGTTCTATAAAGTGCGAAAGTGGTGTCTACAGAAAGTACTTGGACAAAATCCTGAACCATTTCGATTTTTTCTTACTGGTGGAGCAGGCACAGGAAAAAGTAATCTAATTAAAGCAATACAATATGAATCTTCCAGACTGTTGTCTCAGCTTTCTGAGAATCCTGATGACATTACTGTACTTTTAACCGCTTCGACTGGTGTGGCAAGTTTTGGAATCGGAGGATCCACTCTGCATTATAGCCTTGGAATTGGTGCAAATGTCAGACTGCCATATCAGCCTCTTAGTGATGACAAAATAAACTCATTACGCACAAAATTGGGTTCTTTGCAAATAATAATTATCGATGAAGTCTCCATGGTTGACCATCGTCTTTTGTCATACATTCATGGAAGACTACGACAGATAAAACAAACTGGTGACTACTCTCTCTTTGGAAAAGTCAGTATTCTTTGTGTTGGGGATTTCTATCAACTTCCTCCTGTAAAAGGAGCTGCTCTTTATGCTGATACAAAAGGAGTGAACCTGTGGGAGAATAACTTTGAACTTTCCGAATTAAATAAAGTTGTTCGACAACAAGATCCGAGATTTGCTAAAATGTTAAATCGGTTGAGAGTACACAAGAAAGGGGAATCCCTTTTGTCTAATGACATTGCTATGTTGAAAAAATGTGAAACAGGGGAGAAGTGTAATGATATTCACATATTTGCTACAAATGCTGAAGTTGATAAATATAACCTTGAAAGACTACATGAATGTTGCCCAGAGGCCATCAGTATACATGCTCAAGATTATGTCAAAAACTCAAAAACTGGACGAATGGAACGTAAAGTTGGATTTCATACTAAAGTTTTCAACTCATCTTTGTCTGAATGTGTTTCCCTGGGTATTGGAGCAAGGGTTATGTTAAAAAAAAATATTGATGTTGCTGACGGTCTTGTCAATGGAGCGTTTGGTACAGTTGTCCACATAAGTGAAAGTCAAAACGATAATGATGATTTCCCATCAGCCATACATGTGGAGTTTGATAATGCAAATGTTGGTAAAATGCAAAGATCTAAAACACGACAGAGATTTTCCAAAAATTCAACAGTAATTGAAGTACAAGAAGATCAAGTCACAAACGGTGGTATAAGACGTCAATTTCCTCTCAAATTGGCATGGTACAGTTCACAAAGTGCAAGGACTCACAGTAGACAGAGCCGTTGTGTCGCTTAAGAAAATCTTTACAGCAGGGCAAGCATATGTTGCATTGAGCCGAGTAAGATCTCTTAGTGGATTAATAATCGAGGATTTTAAAGAATCTGCCATATTTTGCAATGAGAAAATTGAGTTGGCTATGAAAGATATGTCAACATTTCTGTTGGAAAAGGACAGTTCAACTGAGTCACCTGGTAGATTCAAACTAGTACTGCTTAATGTACAAAGTCTAAAAGCTCACTTCCAGGATGTTCTTGCGCATACAGTTCTGATGAATGCTGATTGTATTTGTTTGACAGAAACATGGCTAAATGCTGATGAGAAAGCAGAAGAACCACAAATACCACAATTTGTGTTCAAGCACAACCCAAGAACTAAGTGTTATGACAACAGTACAGCTCTTTTTACCGAATTAAAACATCAGAGAGGTGGTGGAGTTGGAATGTATTGTTCTGAGAAAATTGAGTGTAATATTTTTACTCCTGAGCACTGGAACTTAGAATGTTTATACTTTATAGTTCCACATATCAATTTGACTGCTGCGCTTTTGTATAGGCCCAATACATATAAAACTGACATGTTTCGACAGCAGCTATTACATGTTATTGAAGAGATGGAAAAGCATCCAGGACAGAAAATAATCATGGGAGACTTTAACGAAGACATTTTTACTTCATCTACAGTTCTGAAATTAATGGAAGAACTTGGATACAATCAACATGTTCAAAATCCAACCACAGAAAAGGGAACATTAATCGATCACGTTTATACGAAAGATATGGAAGGCATAAGTGTCAATATTGTGCAAACTTACTATAGTTTTCATGAGGCAATACTCATTTCACTGTTGTGATCAAATTTATGTATGTTAATGAACACATTGTTATTTTATCTACACTTCTGAAATGAATGGAACAATGTGGATACAATCAACATGTTCAAAATCCTACCACAGAAAAGACAACATTAATTGATCATGTTTATATGAAAAATATGAAAGGCATAAGCGTTGTGCAAACTTACTATAAACTATATGTGTGTGAAGATTCCGCCTGCCATTTGGGGAGGGGGTGGGTAGGGAGGCAACATGAACACGAGGCGGCTCCCTAGGGGAGGGTAGGTACTGCAGACTACATTGGCTGACAGAGGGGTTGATTGGCACAGGTTTAATTTTTAAATGCTTTTAAGTTTATATCTGTGCAATTCTTAACATCTATTCAAGTACAACTTCACGAAACTTGTTATTATTTATCACTTCTTCCGCAAGTTGGGAATGAGTCACATTAATTATTATCATCATTATATTAAATAAGTTTCTTTGTTTTGTGCTATGCCAATCAACCCCATAATCCATAGCCACAGAAATTGATTTTGAGTAGGATATGTTGCAAATATTTGTGAATAACATCATGTTAGTAAGTACAAATAATATTTTTAGAAATAGATATATACATAGATATAAACTTTACCAACCCAAGTCTGCACTTAAAGGCAATTTTCAAAACTGCACAGCAGCTGTTTAAAATGCTAATTGTTTATTTCTGAATTTATATTTTTGTGACTTTTGTTGTTAAACCATAACATTGGATAATTTGTCATTTTTTTTATTTCCATTCCATTCTAAGTAGTAAATGATAAGATAATAGGTTATTTATTTGTCCCCATCTTTTGACTGTTTTATTTAAACTTGTGTCAGCCAACCCAGGTATCTTTTTCTTTCTTTCTTTTTTTTCAAACCTTGAATAAGCAATTTTTGTTGATTATGCAAAACCACACCCATTAGTGCAGTGACTTTATAGCATGCCATGTTTTCCTTTTTAATGTTATTGGTAATTTTTTTTTAGGAATATTGTAGGAATACTGGTTGCAAGGTACACAGCATACTTCCTTGTGGTCATTCACAGCAGAAACTGTTCACAACAGGACAGTACTACCAAAAGGAACCTCTTTTTATTACAGTTTGTATTTCAATGTGTATACAATGAATATTCAATGCATTTATTTTTTTTCCAAATTAATTCTATGTAGGTATACTTGTAATTGCAACGTAAACAAAATTACATTGCATTTACAAGTGTATATGCCATTTGTTTCTTATATATACATTACAGTTGTACCTAACCGCATAATGGCAACTCCCATTGGTGTGGTTTTGCATATTAACCAAAGCTATAGTGTTGGACTGAAAACGTACTAGTTTAAGTTTCTTGATCTCACTTCATCTTTATCTTTGTGCATTTCAACTCCTTAGTTTTTTCAGTTTATTACTATTGATTGTCTGAGTTTGCTAAGCTGTTTAGTTGTGTTTCATTTTAATTGCCATTGGCAACGTTGGCTTCTCGTTTCTTTGGCTCTACTGTGGCCAGTCATGCCTCTGCTTCACTGGGGTCCCTCATCCTTCCAACTGCACCCTGGTCTGTCATTCACTGGATTTGCTATAGACTTCCAGGGCTATGGTTATAACTGCAGCCTCCAATCCAATCTGCTGATGTCCTTCATCTCCCTTGCTCAACCATCATCCTCATTTCCATCGGCTCCATATCAGTCCGGACATTTTCTGGTTCTACACTGGCCCTCTGGTTCAGCAGCATGACCGTTATTTTGCAGCCCTGTAGGTCCATCTTAGTGTCCTGCCTTTGTGACTCTGTCTTGGTCTTCTGTCTCTCTTGCTCCACTATGGGACATCATCTGTATGGCTCCATGAAGGTATACAACTCTTTCTAAACCAAGAAATATAATTTTCACATAGACTTGATGAGTGTGTTTTTATTATTTATAAATACTCTTTTGCTTATGGTTTTATATGCATATTATCTGTTAATAGTCTTAACATTACATAAAACTACAATAAACGACAATGTTTTCTTATTGTGTTGCAGAACTGTGATGAAACTACATGTCATGTGTCACATATTTCAAAACAATTGACTATCCCTGCATTCTCCAATCCTTCCAATTGGGTTCCTACATCCATCCACCTCTGACATCTTTGTCAATCCGACTGACTGCACCCTATGCACGGATCTTCCATCTCCAATTTGTCCCTCCAGTCCAATGGAATCAACCTGGTTATCCATTCCTCTTGCTTCAGGCTCCAACAGGGATCTCCAACCATCTAGCTTCATCAAGGCATCCCTCTATACCATTTTTACTCAACAAAAACATCTTCACATAGACTTCATGTAAACATATTTATTATTCATAAAAGCTTTTAAATACTATTTATAAATGCTGGTTGTATGTAAATTATTCATTAATATATTTAATTGTTGCATAATACTATACAATAAACAACAATACTTTTGTTTTATTGTGTTATAGGACTATGAGGACACTACATATCATCTACCATCTTCTAGTTTAAAAGAACTATGCCTACACCTTCCAATTGTTCAGCTCCACCTGGGTTCTCTATTCCACCAGCTCCGGCTTTTTCATCATTCCCATCGGCTACACCTCAGTCGGCAGATCTTCCTTTTCCACCTTGGCCCTATGGTCCAATGGCATACGCTGGTTGTCCCGCACTTTGGCAGTATCTTGGTCTTCAGCCTTCCTGATTTTGCCTTGGTCTTCCATCTACCAAACCATGTCCTGGTTTGCATCATCTAAGGCTCTACAGTGGGTCTCCATCTATGCAACTCAATCAAAGCATCCCATGCTCCCATTATTGCCGAGCAAGATATCTTTATAGAGACATGATGTGAGTATGTTATTTATAAATACTGTTTTGCATGTTTTTCACATGCATATTATTTCTTAATGTTCTTAACAGTGCATAAAAGTACAATAAACAAATATGTATTGTGTTTTAGGACTATGAGCACAGTACACATTATCCAACAACTTCTACTTTAAAACAAATTACTTCGCCTGCACGCTCCAGTCATTTGGTTCTACTGTACTCCATGACTCCAGCTCCACCATCTTCATCACTCCTACTGGTTGTACCTTGGTCTGTAGATCTTCTACCTCAACCTTGGCCCTCCAGTCCCACTGTATCACCCTGCTTCTTCAGCCACCTGGAATCCTTCCATCTCGGTATCCAGCCTTCCTGATTCTGCCTTGGCCTTCTGTCTGTTCTGCACAGCCTGAGGCTCCACAGTGTAGTATCATACTTAATAATCATCAGTCATAATTATCAATAGTTGCCTTTTGGAGGGGTATGCACTGTAATGTTCTGTTTCTGCTGTAGGACTGTTATTAGGATTCTTCTTTTTTAATGTTTTAGAGTGCCTGTATATATGTTTTTACTGTGTTCTCGTTTGTTTAATCAGTTGCCCATTATGCTGATCTGTGTTTGATTCATTTATTATTATTTCTATGTACTTATACTATTTTTTTTCCACTTCATTATCAGTGTCTTGGCTTTGCTAAGCTATTTAGTTGCTGTTGTTGTTTTTTTGGTTTCTATTGCCTGTGCTTTGATTAATCTTCTATGTACTGGATTAATAAAAGAAGTTTATCAACCCAATGCTTCCCTTGCTGGCATGGATATTACAATATGCTTCAGCAAAGCACTTAAGCAGGGCCGGTTACAGGTGTTTAGTATCTGAAACTATGTATTATTCTATAATTGTACTTTAAAACATAAACTCACACTTTATTTACACTGTGAAGTTTTAAAAATGCATTTCTTTTTTGTTTGTTTTGTTTTTACAGACACTCTACACTTAATGCCAAATTAATCATTGTAGATTTATTATAAAATTTTATGCATGCTCTTTATTATTCTGATTTGATTAATTTAAACAGTTCTTAAATAAAGAACTACTAATGTTTGAGCATATTATTGTTTCAACAAAAATGTTAAGCAGTAAAAAATGTTTTTAACATTGATAATAATAAATACTAAATGTTAAGCAGTAAATCATAGCTGCAAGCAGCAATGACGGGGCCAAGCACACCAGCGGCAAAACGAGAAGCAAAGCATAGCATGGAGCATCAGAACAACTGCAAAAATTAGTAATTGAAGCCATTTTAAGATTATTGTAGTAAAATGGCTGAAAAATCATTCAAAACTACCAGTAATAGAATTGATTGACTTTTACTTTTGACCAACAGGTGGCAACGTCAACAAATCAATGTGATGTGTTCTGTGTGATGTGACAATGACACACACAAAGTTTGGTATCAATATGCCAAAGCATTGTAGAGATACGGCCTCAAGTGTCATTTTGGCCTCATACCTCAAATTCGTTGTTGTGGTATGTGAAAACCAGATAACTGACTATATGGCAAAGTCAGGAGCTAAACATGGCATGGAGCATCAGACCAAATGCAACAATGAGTAACAAAAGCAATAATTGCACGATTGTAATTGAAAGGGCTGAAAATTATAAATAAAACCACCAGTAATATGATTAAATGGCTTATCACTTTTGGCCAATAGGTGACGCTCTATTCAAAGCACTTTGTTGCGTTCTGTGTGAGTCGACAATGGCACACACAAAGTTTGGTGTAATTACGTCAAAGCATTGCATAGATATAGTCTCAGACTCATTTTGGCAACATGCCTAAAATTTGTAGCAGCACTATACAAAAACGGTTTTATCTGTCGACATGAAATCCATAACTTTTTGTCAGTGTGGTCTGAAGATGATCCCATTCAATTTTGGTAAAAATCGGACAAACGGTCTAGGAGGAGTTCGAAAAAGTAGGTTTTCAACATGAATCCATATGGCGGACAGGAAGATCGGCTTATTATAGAATAATTGGTATGTATGTTGTCGGCATGACCCAAGGAATATTTTGAGACCAGTTTCATGACAATAGGCTGATTCAATCAAAAGTTATTAGCATTTCTGTAAGTTCAATATTCAATGGTTACTGAATGATCTATTACTCTTGACCAATAGGTGGCGCTGTGACCAAAATGACGTGGCTTGGTCAGAGTGAGGTGACAATGACACATGCAAAGTTTGGTGTAAATATCTCAAAGCTTTGCAGAGATACAGCCTCAGATGCAGTTTGGCATCTTTACAGCAAATTTGTTGATACGTTAAACGAAAACCGTTTCGTGTATCGTCACGAAATCCATAACTTTTTGCCAGCATGGTCTGAAGATGATCGGAGTCAAATTTGGTGAAAATCCGACGAACGGTCTAGGAGGAGTTCGAAAAAGTAGGTTTTCAACATGAATCAAAATGGCGGACAGGAAGTTCAGCCCATTATGGCAAAATTGGTATCAATGTTCTCGGCACGAACCAAGGAATCTTGCAATACCAGTTTGATAACAATAGGCTAAGGTACGCAAAAGTTATTAGCATTTTTCGAAATTTCGTTATAACTTTTGACCACAAGGTGGCACTGCCCCCACATTTTTTGTGTACATTCAGGGCCTGGTACCGAACATTTTTGTAATTATTTGCGAAACGATACGCTAATGCGTTCTTAAGATACAGCAATATAAAGGTAAATTCAAAATGGCCGACGCCCAAAATGGCTGAATTGGGAAAATTGGTTATCGTTTGACTCGGCATGATGTACTGAATCTAAAGACACCAGTTTTGTGATTTTTGGTGAGAGCATTCAGAAGTTATGAGCAAAAATATGCAATTTTTATATCTCCTGACCACCAGGGGGCACAGCGCCGTAACACTGCAGGTAACCTCAGGTCATGCTTGTTATAACATACACCAAGTTTCGTGTCAATACGCCAAACCCTTGCGGAGATATAGCCTCAGATACATTGTTGCGTGCTTTTCGGCAAATTCCTTAGTGTGGTATTCGAGAACGCTTGGAGGAATCAACTTGAATTCCATAACTTTTTGCCAGCATGGTCTGAAGATGATCTGGTTCAATTTTCGTGAGATTCGGTGCAACGGCCTAGGACGAGTTCGAAAGAGTAGGTTTTACGAACAATTGGAAATAGCGAAAAAACTAAACCTTACGATTTTTGAATTTTGGTGTCCATTCGACTCGGCATGAGCCAAGGAATCCGAGGAAAAAAGAATTTTCATTTTGTGGCTTACGGTTCAAACGTTATTAGCATTTCAAAATCGCATTTTTGGACAATTGGTGGCGCTAGAGAGTTTGAGTTAGCGACTCCAAATTTGCTACGGTTAATGGTGAGACTGGCCTCTATCAGTGTGCCAAATTTTACAACTTTCCCGCAATCGGTTCTATGGGCTGCCATTGAATCGCGGCGGAAGAAGAAGAAGAAGAAGAAAAAGAATAATAACACCAACAAACACAATAGGTGCCTACGCACCTTCGGTGCTTGGCCCCTAAATATAGCTGCAAGCAGCAATCACGGGGCCAAGCACTCCAATGGCAAAGTCAGGAGCTAAACATGGCATGGAGCATCAGACCAAATGCAACAATGAGTAACAAAAGCAATAATTGCACGATTGTAATTGAAATGGCTGAAAATTATAAATAAAACCACCAGTAATATGATTAAATGGCTTATCACTTTTGGCCAATAGGTGACGCTCTAATCAAAGCACTTTGTTGCGTTCTGTGTGAGTCGACAATGGCACACACAAAGTTTGGTGTAATTACGTCAAAGCTTTGCATAGATATAGTCTCAGACTCATTTTGGCAACATGCCTAAAATTTGTAGCAGCACTATACAAAAACGGTTTTATCTGTCGACATGAAATCCATAACTTTTTGTCAGCGTGGTCTGAAGATGATCCCATTCAATTTTGGTGAAAATCGGACGAACGGTCTAGGAGGAGTTTGAAAAAGTAGGTTTTCAACATGAATCAATATGGCGGACAGGAAGATCGGCTTATTATAGAATAATTGGTATGTATGTTGTCGGCATGACCCAAGGAATATTTTGAGACCAGTTTCATGACAATAGGCTGATGCAATCAAAAGTTATTAGCATTTCTGTAAGTTCAATATTCAATGGTTACTGAATGATCTATTACTCTTGACCAAGAGGTGGCGCTGTGACCAAAATGACGTGGCTTGGTCAGAGTGAGGTGACAATGACACATGCAAAGTTTGGTGTAAATATCTCAAAGCTTTGCAGAGATACAGCCTCAGATGCAGTTTGGCATCTTTCCAGCAAATTTGTTGATACGTTAAACGAAAACCGTTTCGTGTATCGTCACGAAATTCATAACTTTTTGCCAGCATGGTCTGAAGATGATCGGAGTCAAATTTGGTGAAAATCCGACGAACGGTCTAGGAGGAGTTCGAAAAAGTAGGTTTTCAACATGAATCAAAATGGCGGACAGGAAGTTCAGCCAATTATGGCAAAATTGGTATCAATGTTCTCGGCACGAACCAAGGAATCTAGGAATACCAGTTTGATAACAATAGGCTAATGCACGCAAAAGTTATTAGCATTTTTCGAAATTTCGTTATAACGTTTGACCACAAGGTGGCGCTGCCCCCAAATTTTTGGTGTACATTCAGGGCCTGGTACCGAACATTTTTGTAATTACTTGCGAAACGATACGCTAATGCGTTCTTAAGATACAGCAATTTAAAGGTAAATTCAAAATGGCCGACGCCCAAAATGGCTGAATTGGGAAAATTGGATATCGTTCGACTCGGCATGATGTACTGAATCTAAAGACACCAGTTTTGTGATTTTTGGTCAGAGCATTCAGAAGTTATGAGCAAAAATATGCAATTTTTATATCTCCTGACCACCAGGGGGCACAGCGCCGAAACACTGTAGGTAGTCTCAGGTCATGCTTGTTACAACACACACCCAGTTTGGTCTTAATAGGCCAAACTGTTGCGGAGATATAGCCTCACGTTCACTTATACGTGGTTTTCGTAGAATTTGTTCGTAGGCTATTCGGAAATGGTTTGACAAATCAACTTGAATTCCATAACTTTTTGCCAGCATGGTCTGAAGATGATCTGGTTCAATTTTCGTGAGATTCGGTGCAACGGCCTAGGACGAGTTCGAAAGAGTAGGTTTGACGAACAATTGAAAATAGCGAAAAAACTAAACCTTACGATTCATGAGTACTCAGCATGAGCCAAGGAATCAGAGGAAAAAAGAATTTTCATTTTGTGGCTTACGGTTCAAAAGTTATTAGCATTTCAAAATCGCATTTTTGGACAATTGGTGGCGCTAGAGAGTTTGAGTTAGAGACTCCAAATTTGCTACGGTTAATGGTGAGACTGGCCTCTATCAGTGTGCCAAATTTTACAACTTTCCCGCAATCGGTTCTATGTGCTGCCATTGAAACGCGGCGGAAGAAGAAGAAAAAGAATAATAACACTAACAAACACAATAGGTGCCTCCGCACCTTCGGTGCTTGGCCCCTAATAATAATAAGAATTCTAACGATTACAATAGGTGCCTAAGCACCTTCGGTGCTTGGCCCCTAATAAATATAGCTGCAAGCAGCAATGACGGGGCCAAGCACACCAGCGGCAAAACGAGAAGCAAAGCATAGCATGGAGCATCAGAACAACTGCAAAAATTAGTAATTGAAGGCATTTTAAAATTGTAGTAAACATGGCTGAAAAATCATTCAAAACTAGCAGTAATAGGATTGATTGACTTTTTACTTTTGACCAACAGGTGGCAACGTCAACAAATCAATTTGATGTGTTCTGTGTGATGTGACAATGACACACACAAAGTTTGGTATCAATATGCCAAAGCATTGTAGAGATACGGCCTCAAGTGTCATTTTGGCGTCATACCTCAAATTCGTTGTTGGGGTATGTGAAAACCAGATAACTGACTATGGCAACGTTGGTATGACTGTTCTCAGCATGACCCAAGGAATCTATTAATAACAGTCTCGTCACAATAGGTAAAATTCACAGAAAGATATAAGCACTTTTTTGCCATTTCATTATAAATTTTGACCACAAGATGGCACTGTCTCAAAACATTTTGAGTACTTTCAGGTTGTGGTCTCCATGATACATATAAAGTTTCGGAATGGTACACCAATGCATTCGTAAGATAGTCAATCACAATTTCATGTTTTGTTCAGTTATAGCGCCACCAAGAGGCACAATCCCACCTAATTTTTTTAAGTGTCCTTAGAGTGTGCCCATATATATGCTTGTCAAATTTGGTGAAAATATCTAATTTTGTTTTGGAGTTATAGACATATTTGTGCGTAAGTAGATAAAAAATGACTGACTGTTGACTTTGTTTGCATTTTTGTGCCACTTACGATCAAAATTTTGGCAATTGGTCAATGGATAAAATTACCGGGACGCTAAGTTTTCGAACTTCCTACGGTGGATTCGTGTCGATCGGAGTAACGGTTTCTACGATATTGGCAGATGTTTTTTAAGCGCAAAAAATGCAACGTAGCGCAAACCATAAGGCTAAACCTGACAAATTTGGTATCAATGGACTCGGCTACGATTCAGGAGTCTAAAAAGGTGACTGCTGTGAAAATATGTGAACCCCACCCAAAGTGATAAGCATGTGAAAATTTGATTTTACCACTAGGTGGCGCTGCTTCGAAACGTCTCAGGCTCCTTCAGGGCGTCGTGCTAATGACCCATACCAAGTTTTGTAACGATACGTTAATTCGTTCGTAAAATATAGCATTTTACTACAAAATTCAACATGGCCGACGCCTAAAATGGCTTACATGGTAAAATTTGATATGATTGGACTCGGCATGATGATCTGAATCCAATGAGACCTGTTTTGTGATTTTTGGCCAAATCATTCACAAGTTATAAGCAAAAATATGAATTTTTCATATCTCCTGACCACTAGGTGGCACAGCACCGAATCACTGCACGCAGCCTCAGCTCATGCTTGGTATAACATACACCAAGATTCGTGTCAATACGCCAAACCCTTGCGGAGATATAGCCTCAGATCCATTTTTGCGTGCTTTTCAGCAAATTCGTTAGTGTGGTATTCGAGAACGCTTGGACGAATCGACTTTAATTGCATAACTTTTGCCCTCCATGGTCTATAGATGATCTGAGCCAATTTTGGTGAGAATCGGACGAATCGTCTAGGACGAGTTCGACAAAGTAGGTTTTACGAACAATTGAAGATAGCGAAAAAACTAAACCTTGTGATTTTTGAATATTGGACATGAGTCAACTCGGCTTGAGCCAATGATTCAGAGGAATTTTAATTTGAATTTTGTGGCTTACGGATCAAACGTTATTAGCATTTCAAAATTGAATATTTGGACAAGTGGTGGCGCTAGAGAGTTTGAGTTAGAGACTCCAAATTTGGTGTGATTAGTATTTACAGTATCCTCTATCAGTGTGCCAATTTGTACAACTTTCCCGCAATTGGTTCTATGGGCTGCCATTGACTTTGCGGCGGAAGAATAATAATAATAATAAATATAGCTGCAAGCAGCAATTGCGGGGCCAAGCACATCAGCAGCAAAACGAGGAGCAAAGCATAGCACGGAACATCAGACCAACTGCAGAAATGAGAAATTGAAGCCATTTTAAGATTATTGCAGTCCAAATGAGTGAAAAATCATTTAAAACTAGCAGTAATAGGATTGATTGACTTTTTACTTTTGACCAACAGGTGGCACCATCAACAAATCGATTTGATGTGTTCTGTGTGATGTGACAATGACACACACAACATCATTTGGTATCAATATGCCAAAGCATTGTAGAGATACAGCCTCAAGTGTGATTTTGGCATCATACCTCAAATTCGTTGTTGTGGTATGTGAAAACCAGATAACTGACTATGGCAACGTTGGTATAACTGTTCTCAGCATGACCCAAGGAATCTATTAATAACCATCTCCATTATAGTCAATGACAATTTCATGTTTTGTTCAATTATAGCGCCACCAAGAGGCACAATCCCACCTAATTTTGTAAGTGTCCTTAGAGTGTGCCCATACATATGCGTGTCAAATTTGGTGAATATATCTCATTTTGTTTTGGAGTTATAGACATATTTGTGTGTAAGTAGATAAAAAATGACTGACTGTTGACTTTGTTTGCATTTTTGTGCAACTTACGATGAAAATTTTGGCAATTGGTCAATGGATAAAATTACCGGGACGCTAAGTTTTCGAACTTCCTACGGTGGTTTCGTGTCGATCGGAGTAACGGTTTCTACGATATTGCCAGATGTTTTTTAAGCGCAAAAATGCTACGTAGCGCAAACCATAAGGCTAAACCTGACAAATTTGGTAACAATGGACTCGGCTACGATTCAGGAGTCTAAAATGGTGACTGCTGTGAAAATATGTGAACCCCACTCAAAGTTATAAGCATGTGAAAATGTGATTTTACCACTAGGTGGCGCTGCTTCGAAACTTCGCAGGCTCCTTCAGGGAGTCGTGCTAATGACCCATACCAAGTTTTGTAACGATACGTTAATTCGTTCGTAAAATATAGCACTTTATTACAAAATTCAACATGGCCGACGCCTAAAATGGCTGACATGGGAAAATTGGATAAGGTTGGACTCGGCATGATGTTCCGAATCCAATGAGACCAGTTTGTTGATTTTTGGCCGAACCATTCACAAGTTATAAGCAAAAATAGGAATTTTTCATATCTCCTGACCACTAGGTGGCACAGCGCTGAATCACTGCACGTAGCCTCAGCTCATGCTTGGTATAAGATACACCAAGTTTCGTGTCAATACGCCAAACCCTTGCGGAGATATAGCCTCAGATCCATTTTTGCGTGCTTTTCGGCAAATTCGTTAGTGTGGTATTCGAGAACGCTTGGACGAATCGACTTGAATTGCATAACTTTTGCCCTCCATGGTCTGTAGATGATCTGAGCCAATTTTGGTGAGAATTGGACAAATCGTCTAGGACGAGTTCGATGAAGTAGGTTTTACGAACAATTGAATATAGCGAAAAAACTAAACCTTACGAATTTTGAATTTTGGACATGAGTCGACTCGGCTTGAGCCAATGATTCAGAGGAATTTTAATTTGAATTTTGTGGCTTACGAATTAAACGTTATTAGCATTTCAAAATTGAATATTTGGACAAGTGGTGGCGCTAGAGAGTTTGAGTTAGAGACTCCAAATTTGGTGTGATTAGTATATACAGTATCATCTATTAGTGTTCCAAATTGTACAACTTTCCCGCAATTGGTTCTATGGGCTGCCATTGACTTTGCGGCGGAAGAAGTATAATAATAAATATAGCTGCAAGCAGCAATGACGGGGCCAAGCACACCAGCAGCAAAACGAGGAGCAAAGCATAGCACGGAGCATCTGACCAACTGCAGAAATTAGAAATTGAAGCCATTTTAAGATTATTGCAGTCCAAATGAGTGAAAAATCATTCAAAACTAGCAGTAATAGGATTGATTGACTTTTCACTTTTGACCAACAGGTGGCACCGTCAACAAATCGATGTGATGTGTTCTGTGTGATGTGACAATGACACACACAAAGTTTGGTATCAATATGCCAAAGCATTGTAGAGATACGGCCTCAAGTGTCATTTTGGCGTCATACCTCAAATTCGTTGTTGTGGTATGTGAAAACCAGATAACTGACTATGGCAACGTTGGTATGACTGTTCTCAGCATGACCCAAGGAATCTATTAATAACAGTCTCGTCACAATAGGTAAAATTCAAAGAAAGATATAAGCACTTTTTTGCCATTTCATTATGAATTTTGACCACAAGATGGCACTGTCTCAAAACATTTTGAGTACTTTCAGGTCGTGGTCTCCATGATACATATAAAGTTTCGGAATGGTACACCAATGCATTCGTAAGATAGTCAATGACAATTTCATGTTTTGTTCAATTATAGCGCCACCAAGAGGCGTAATCCCACCTAATTTTTTAAGTGTGCTTAGAGTGTGCCCATACATATGCGTGTCAAATTTGGTGAATATATCTCATTTTGTTTTGGAGTTATAGACATATTTGTGTGTAAGTAGATAAAAAATGACTGACTGTTGACTTTGTTTGCATTGTTGTGCCGCTTACGATCCAAATTTTGGCAATTGGTCAATGGATAAAATTACCGGGACGCTAAGTTTCCGAACTTCCTACGGTGGTTTCGTGTCGATCGGAGTAACGGTTTGTACGATATTGCCAGATGTTTTTTAAGCGCAAAAATGCAACGTAGCGCAAACCATAAGGCTAAACCTGACAAATTTGGTATCGATGGACTCGGCTACGATTCAGGAGTCTAGAAAGGTGACTGCTGTGAAAATATGTGAACCCCACCCAAAGTGATAAGCATGTGAAAATTAGATTTTACCACTAGGTGGCGCT
This sequence comes from Barbus barbus, assembly GCF_936440315.1. Lineage (NCBI taxonomy): Eukaryota > Metazoa > Chordata > Actinopteri > Cypriniformes > Cyprinidae > Barbus > Barbus barbus. The sequence goes on from NC_136756.1 coordinate 548,528, forward strand.
GCTTCGAAACTTCTCAGGCTCCTTCAGGGCGTCGTGCTAATGACCCATACCAAGTTTCGTAACGATACGTTAATTCGTCCGTAAAATATAGCATTTTACTACAAAATTGAACATGGCCGACGCCCAAAATGGCTGACATGGGAAAATTGGATATGGTTGGACTCAGCATGATGCTTTGAATCCAATGAGACCTGTTTTGTGATTTTTGGCCAAATCATTCACAAGTTATAAGCAAAAATATGAATTTTTCATATCTCCTGACCACTAGGTGGCACAGCACCGAATCACTGCACGCAGCCTCAGCTCATGCTTGGTATAACATACACCAAGTTTCGTGTCAATACGCCAAACCCTTGCGGAGATATAGCCTCAGATCCATTTTTGCGTGCTTTTCTGCAAATTCGTTAGTGTGGTATTCGAGAACGCTTGGACGAATCGTCTTTAATTGCATAACTTTTGCTTTGCGTGGTCTGTAGATGATTTGAGCCAATTTTGGTGAGAATCGGACGAATCGTCTAGGACGAGTTCGATAAAGTAGGTTTTACGAACAATTGAAGATAGCAAAAAAACTAAACCTTACGATTTTTGAATTTTGGACATGATTCGACTCGGCTTGAGCCAATGATTCAGAGGAATTTTAATTTGAATTTTGTGGCTTACGGATCAAACGTTATTAGCATTTCAAAATTTAATATTTGGACAAGTGGTGGCGCTAGAGAGTTTGAGTTAGAGACTCCAAATTTGGTGTGATTAGTATTTACAGTATCATCTATCAGTGTGCCAAATTGTACAACTTTCCCGCAATTGGTTCTATGGGCTGCCATTGACTTTGCGGCGGAAGAAGAATAATAATAATAAATATAGCTGCAAGCAGCAATGACGGGGCCAAGCACACCAGCGGCAAAACGAGAAGCAAAGCATAGCATGGAGCATCAGAACAACTGCAGAAATTAGAAATTGAAGGCATTTTAAGATTATTGTAGTAAACATGGCTGAAAAATCATTCAAAACTAGCAGTAATAGGATTGATTGACTTTTCACTTTTGACCAAGAGGTGGCACCGTCAACAAATCGATGTGATGTGTTCTGTGTGACGTGACAATGACACACACACAAAGTTTGGTATCAATATGCCAAAGCATTGTAGAGATACGGCCTCAAGTGTCATTTTGGCATCATACCACAAATTCGTTGTTGTGGTATGTGAAAACCAGATAACTGACTATGGCAACGTTGGTATAACTGTTCTCAGCATGACCCAAGGAATCTATTAATAACAGTCTCGTCACAATTGGTAAAATTCACAGAAAGATATAAGCACTTTTTTGCCATTTCATTATAAATTTACCACAAGATGGCGCTGTCTCAAAACATTTTGAGTACTTTCAGGTCGTGGTCTCCATGGTACATATAAAGTTTCGGAATGGTACACCAATGCATTCGTAAGATAGTCAATCACAATTTCATGTTTTGTTCAGTTATAGCGCCACCAAGAGGCACAATCCCACCTGTTTTTTTTAAGTGTCCTTAGAGTGTGCCAATATATATGCGTGTCAAATTTGGTGAAAATATCTCATTTAGTTTTGGAGTTATAGACATATCTGTGCGCAAGTAGATAAAAAATGACTGACTGTTGATTTTGTTAGCATTTTTGTGCCGCTTACTATCAAAATTTTGGCAATTGGTCAATGGATAAAATTACCGGGACGCTAAGTTTTCGAACTTCCTACGGTGGTTTCGTGTCGATCGGAGTAACGGTTTCTACGATATTGCCAGATGTTTTTTGAGCGCAAAAATACTACGTAGCGCAAACCATAAGGCTAAACCTGACAAATTTGGTATCAATGGACTCGGCTATGATTCAGGAGTCTAAAATGGTGACTGCTGTGAAAATATGTGAACCCCACCCAAAGTGATAAGCATGTGAAAATTTGATTTTACCACTAGGTGGCGCTGCTTCGAAACTTCTCAGGCTCCTTCAGGGCGTCGTGCTAATGACCCATACCAAGTTTCGTAACGATACGTTAATTCGTTCGTAAAATATAGCATTTTACTACAAAATTCAACATGGCCGACGCCTAAAATGGCTTACATGGTAACATTTGATATGAGTGGACTCGGCATGATGATCTGAATCCAATGAGACCTGTTTTGTGATTTTTGGCCAAATAATTCACAAGTTATAAGCAAAAATATGAATTTTTCATATCTCCTGACCACTAGGCGGCACAGCGCCGAATCACTGCACGTAGCCTCAGCTCATGTTTGGTATAACATACACCAAGTTTCGTGTCAATACGCCAAACCCTTGCGGAGATATAGCCTCAGATCCATTTTTGCGTGCTTTTCGGCAAATTCGTTAGTGTGGTATTCGAGAACGCTTGCACGAATCGACTTGAATTGCATAACTTTTGCCCTCCATGGTCTCTAGATGATCTGAGCCAATTTTGGTGAGAATTGGACAAATCGTCTAGGACGAGTTCGATGAAGTAGGTTTTACGAACAATTGAATATAGCGAAAAAACTAAACCTTACGAATTTTGAATTTTGGACATGAGTCGACTCGGCTTGAGCCAATGATTCAGAGGAATTTTAATTTGAATTTTGTGGCTTACGAATCAAACGTTATTAGCATTTCAAAATTGAATATTTGGACAAGTGGTGGCGCTAGAGAGTTTGAGTTAGAGACTCCAAATTTGGTGTGATTAGTATTTACAGTATCATCTATCAGTGTGCCAAATTGTACAACTTTCCCGCAATTGGTTCTATGGGCTGCCATTGACTTTGCGGCGGAAGAAGAATAATAATAATAAATATAGCTGCAAGCAGCAATGACGGGGCCAAGCACACCAGCGGCAAAACGAGAAGCAAAGTATAGCATGGAGCATCAGAACAACTGCAAAAATTTGTAATTGAAGCCATTTTAAGATTATTGTAGTAAAAATGGCTGAAAATTCATTCAAAACTAGCAGTAATAGGATTGATTGACTTTTTACTTTTGACCAACAGGTGGCAATGTCAACAAATCAATGTGATGTGTTCTGTGTTCTCAGCATGACCCAAGGAATCTATTAATAACAGTCCCGTCACAATAGGTAAAATTCACAGAAAGATATAAGCACTTTTTTGCCATTTCATTATGAATTTTGACCACAAGATGGCACTGTCTGAAAACATTTTGAGTACTTTCAGGTCGTGGTCTCCATGATACATATAAAGTTTCGGAATGGTACACCAATGCATTCGTAAGATAGTCAATGACAATTTCATGTTTTGTTCAATTATAGCGCCACCAAGAGGCACAATCCCACCTAATTTTTTAAGTGTCCTTAGAGTGTGCCCATACATATGCGTGTCAAATTTGGTGAATATAGCTCATTTTGTTTTGGAGTTATAGACATATTTGTGTGTAAGTAGATAAAAAATGACTGACTGTTGACTTTGTTTGCATTTTTGTGCCACTTACGATCAAAATTTTGGCAATTGGTCAATGGATAAAATTAACGGGACGCTAAGTTTCCGAACTTCCTACGGTGGTTTCGTGTCGATCGGAGTAACGGTTTCTACGATATTGCCAGATGTTTTTTAAGCGCAAAAATGCTACGTAGCGCAAACCATAAGGCTAAACCTGACAAATTTGGTAACAATGGACTCGGCTACGATTCAGGAGTCTAAAATGGTGACTGCTGTGAAAATATGTGAACCCCACCCAAAGTGATAAGCATGTGAAAATTTGATTTTACCACTAGGTGGCGCTGCTTCGAAACTTCTCAGGCTCCTTCAGGGCGTCGTGCTAATGACCCATACCAAGTTTCGTAACGATACGTTAATTCGTTCGTAAAATATAGCATTTTACTACAAAATTCAACATGGCCGACGCCTAAAATGGCTTACATGGTAAAATTTGATATGATTGGACTCGGCATGATGATCTGAATCCAATGAGACCTGTTTTGTGATTTTTGGCCAAATCATTCACAAGTTATAAGCAAAAATATGAATTTTTCATATCTCCTGACCACTAGGTGGCACAGTGCCGAATCACTGCACGTAGCCTTAGGTCATGCTTGGTATAACATACACCAAGTTTCGTGTCAATTCGCCAAACCCTTGCGGAGATATAGCCTCAGATCCATTTTAGCGTGCTTTTCGGCAAATTCGTTAGTGTGGTATTCGAAAACGCTTGGACGAATCGACATTAATTGCATAACTTTTGCCCTCCATGGTCTGTAGATGATCTGAGCCAATTTTGGTGAGAATCGGACAAATCGTCTAGGACGAGTTTGACAAAGTAGGTTTTACGAACAATTGAATATAGCGAAAAAACTAAACCTCACGAATTTTGAATTTTGGACATGAGTCGACTCGGCTTGAGCCAATGATTCAGAGGAATTTTAATTTTAATTTTGTGGCTTACGGATCAAACGTTATTAGCATTTCAAAATTGAATATTTGGACAAGCGGTGGCGCTAGAGAGTTTGAGTTAGAGACTCCAAATTTGGTGTGATTAGTATTTACAGTATCATCTATCAGTGTGCCAAATTGTACAACTTTCCCGCAATTGGTTCTATGGGCTGCCATTGACTTTGCGGCGGAAGAAGAATAATAATAATAATAATAATAATAATAAGAATTCTAACGATTACAATAGGTGCCTAAGCACCTTCGGTGCTTGGCCCCTAATAATAATAAGAATTCTAACGATTACAATAGGTGCCTAAGCACCTTCGGTGCTTGGCCCCTAATAATAATAAGAATTCTAACGATTACAATAGGTGCCTAAGCACCTTCGGTGCTTTGCCCCTAAATATAGCTGCAAGCAGCAATGACGGGGCCAAGCACACCAGCGGCAAAACGAGAAGCAAAGCATAGCATGGAGCATCAGAACAACTGCAGAAATTAGAAATTGAAGGCATTTTAAGATTATTGTAGTAAAAATGGCTGAAAAATCATTCAAAACTAGCAGTAATAGGATTAATGGACTTTTCACTTTTGACCAAGAGGTGGCACCGTCAACAAATCGATGTGATGTGTTCTGTGTGATGTGACAATGACACACACAAAGTTTGGTATCAATATGCCAAAGCATTGTAGAGATACGGCCTCAAGTGTCATTTTGGCATCATACCACAAATTCGTTGTTGTGGTATGTGAAAACCAGATAACTGAATATGGCAACATTGGTATAACTGTTCTCAGCATGACCCAAGGAATCTATTAATAACAGTCTCGTCACAATTGGTAAAATTCACAGAAAGATATAAGCACTTTTTTGCCATTTCATTATAAATTTACCACAAGATGGCGCTGTCTCAAAACATTTTGAGTACTTTCAGGTCGTGGTCTCCATGGTACATATAAAGTTTCGGAATGGTACACCAATGCATTCGTAAGATAGTCAATCACAATTTCATGTTTTGTTCAGTTATAGCGCCACCAAGAGGCACTATCCCACCTATTTTTTTTAAGTGTCCTTAGAGTGTGCCAATATATATGCGTGTCAAATTTGGTGAAAATATCTAATTTAGTTTTGGAGTTATAGACATATCTGTGCGTAAGTAGATAAAAAATGACTGACTGTTGACTTTGTTTGCGAAATACCTTCCGCTTTAGATATCAAAACACGACCATAAATGGTTAAGTTTCTTTGTAACCAACAATTGAAAATATTCTTAGATTTTTGTATCCGATGCGAGAAATTATCTGCAACTCTATCAGTCTGAGATTTACTAATTAAAATACCTAAATATCTTACAGAATTTTTGACCTCAATACCTTCGATCTGATCTTTGTTCAGACTGTGAACAGGCATAATTTCACACTTATGTCGATTGACTGAGAGACCAGAAGCATTAGAAAATAAATTCAAAGCATCCAAAATAACAGGAACCTGCTTCTCATCTTTTAGAAACAGACAGGTGTCATCCGCCAGTTGACTAATTAGAAAAGTATGTTCCGCTACTAGAATACCCTGAACATCTAAGCAATGAGTAATAAAAATGTTAAGAAACTCAGCGACCAATAAAAATAAAAAAGGTGATATAGGACACCCTTGTCTGATACCCCTACTAATCACAAACCGAGGAGAAACACCATTAACCAAAGACACATTGCTATTAATATTTTTGTAAAAAATCTGTACTATTTTAATGAAAGAATGACCAAAACCAAACCTACGCAAAGATTCAAACATAAACTCGTGTTCGACTGTATCAAAGGCTTTATAAAAGTCTAAAAAAAAATAATTGCTTCATCGTTTATCAATTCCTTATAGTCTAAAATATCTAACACTAACCGTATATTATTTGCTATGTGCCTGCCTTTCATAAAGCCAGATTGGGAAACAGAAACAATTTCTTCTAAACATGGTTTCAGCCTGTTTGCATAAAGGGAAGCTAACAATTTGTAATCTGAATTAAGTAAAGTAATTGGGCGCCAATTATCTAAATACAGGGAATCTTTGTTGGGTTTTGGAATTAAAGTAATTAGCCCCTGCTTCATGGACTCAGTCAATTCACCTTTCTGTACACAGTCTTTGAACACTTCTAAAAGAAACTCTTTAATGTCTTGCCAAAAGGTCCTGTAGAATTCAAAAGGCAGTCCATCTGGACCTGGGCTTTTATTAAGAGGGGATTTATTAATAATAACATCCATCTCATCCAATGACAAATCCATCTCACAAAAAGACATATTATCAGCACTTATAATGGGTGTGAATGCCTGAACCCTCTCAAAAAAGCTATCAGAAATTTGTGGGTTAAATGTGGAAGTATAAAGTTGTGAATAAAAACTGGAAACAGAATTAGAAACTCTGGCTTCATCTGTTACTAAACTACCCTCAATATATAGAGAAGATATTTTTTTGACTTTTCCTCTTCTCTTTTCTAAATTAAAAAAGTATGTTGAATTTTTCTCCCCGAATTCTAGCCATTTCACCCTCGATCTAATAAATGCACCCTTGGCCTTTACTGTATAAATGTTATCTAATTCTTCTTTTAGGTTGTGTAGTTTAATCTTATCATCTTCTTCTGTTTGTTGTTTTCCTAGAATTTGATTCATTTCTTTTAATATAGAGGTATACCTTAAAGATTTTGCCTTTGCCAACTGTTTACTAAATCGAATAGAGAATTTTCTACACTCATATTTGAACAACTCCCAATTAGAAGATATTGAAACTGATGGTTTTCCTTTAAATTCTTCAATAATATCCTTAATGCTGCTGTAAGCTCACCACCCTCGGTGCTGACAGCAGTCTGTGGACATTTATGATCCTACAAAATGTAAAAGCAAAATAGCAAGACAGTCAATTATAACGTGAAAAAACAATAGCATGAGGAAATCATGAAATAATTCAAATTTAGCGGGGAACTTTTTTTGTTTAATCTTTATATTTTTGTTGTTCGTTCAATTCGTTCACGAACGGGAGATCTCTCTCTCGTTCAGACTCAAAACAGAGCCATCTCGGTCAATGATGCTATTATATTCGTTCGTTCGATCCAACCAATTACATGCCCCTTCTAAACCCGAGCTGAAATGCTATTTGCTGACGTGAGTCACGTGACGCAAATAATCAATACTGCCATATTTTTTTTATGTTTCACAGTTTTTAAACAAACAAAAGTGCATGACATGACTAACATAATGAAATATTTTTTTATTTAAAAGTATGTAACTGTTCAAACATAAAACAACAGTAATATAAATAAATAAAACAAAATGATAAATAAAAAAATAAAAAAATAATAAAACAATAAAAAAATAAAAATAAAACAAAGAACCAGTTGTTCGAACGACGAACGTAATAATGAGACGAGATGTATGTATGTAACAGTTCATTTGACTCTTTCAAACTCAAAGCAACTCAATGAAGGGCGTATTCGTTCACTAGATTCAACAAATCACATGCTCCGTCCTCGTATCATACTCGAAGGCTATTGGCTCGAGGTTTAGTCATTCTTTGACAGATGAAACGGTCCAGAGCTACGCATGCGCGCAATAGCGGCGCGCTGCGGTGGAGGGAGGAATTTCAGTGAACGAGAAATATGAGTCAATGGATTACGTGAACGAGAATGATTCGTTCACCTAAAAGATTCGTTCAAAAAGAACGATTCGTTCACGAACGTAACATCACTAGAAGAAGAAGAAGAAGTACGAGACTAAGTTGTTGATCTTTTTGTAAAGGTAAGAATTGCAGTATGTTTCTTGTTTTTGTATCAACTTTTTAAAGTGTATAATTTTAGGTTATGTATAATATTGTTTATGTTATAAAAAGTATGGTGATGTTATATGAGTTGTTTTTTTGGTTATTTGTGAAATACGTACACCAAGACTAGGACTGATTAATTAATAGAAAATGTAATGTTTTGGTACAATTTTCAGGGTTAGCGATCGATGAATCGTGATTGCGATGTTAAATAATAACGTTAGAATGAGACAGGTTGACAATATGGCGATGATAAAAGTAAATAGGAAAGAACGATATAACAGCTAGTTGGCGCATGTCATTAAGTGCTCACGTGTGATACGCCTATATTTCCAGGTGCCATTTACACCGAATACAGTTTTTTGTTGACAAGCATGTAGGCAGTGGAATAAGGAAAACAATTTGAGAACATGGGAATTGGGTTATGTTAAAGTTTTTGTATGCCGATTTTGAATAATAAGCTGCAGATGTTAGTAGGGTAAGTCAGTCAATGGCGTCCATGTTTGATTTGGTGATTGGAGTTCCGATCCCGTGCAGCATAAGATAGAGAAAACAGTAGTCACAGGAATTGTACAATATTAAATAAAGCACTAGGATATGTGTGTAGTTATATTGGAAAATGTAACTTTTTTTGTAAGAAAAAAAAAAGAGTTTAAAAAACACAAGGCAACCGACGTCATGTATTGTTTTAATTACTGAAACTTAATGAAGTTCCTACAGGAACAGTAAGTTTGCTGAAAGACTAAAAACAGAAAAATATGGAAATGTGCATGTAATTATGATTGTTATTTAGGTTATTCTGATTTTATCTAAGTACAAATATAGCATAATTTAAAAATAGAACCCATTATTTAAAAAAAAAAAATAAGTATAACGAGTCTTAAAATACAAATGTGTGCCAAAATTTGGAGGGTAAACTAATGTTTAAAATGACAAAATTGCTGTAATGTCCTAAGGTTTAGTTGAAGTGCTGAAATGAATGAGCTTCATTGCTGTAATTATTTGTTGTTTGTAATTATTTGTTGTTTCTTGAAATGTAGTATTTTCACATTTTTCAGTTTTTATGGAAGTCTTTGGTAGTGTTGCAATTTTGATTCTTAATGTGTCTGGTTACCATTAAGTTTTCATGTCATATCCAAATGTTACTAAATATTTTTTCTATTTGTTGTATCATAGTTATTATGTTGTTAAACAGTAATACAATTTCTTAAAGACATATTTACATATTACATTGATTTCTTTATTGATTTGTTATTGAGATGCTTAATCAAGTGTTTAGACATGTATATAGCTAGCTGTGTATGTTTTTTATGTAAAAGGTAGTACGTTATCTTCAATAATTTTAATAAAAATGTCCTATTGACAGGATTACTTGTATAGTGCATGTTGGTTTGTTTTTTTCTTATTACATCATGTTGGTCATAAAAAGTTGTATTGTGTTATTTTTTGTTTTGTTTTTCAGAAATAATCATTTGTATTAATGACAATGGAGAAACGATCAAAGTTAGAGGTGGAAGGATATGTCCATGATGTGTCCAAAGTGATGGAGGGAGGAGGTCGACACAAATACTTCACAGTGATGTTACAGGAGGCAACTAGGAATAGCCGTGTGGTGGTGTTTGATGTGCAGCGTCATCATATGTTTGAAAGTGCCGAAAAAGACAGGTAATTGGTAAAAGTAATGTAGTAAATAATTATTGTTTTGTATTTATGCATAAGTATTGTTTGTAAGTTTGTTTTTGTGGGAAAATATTTATTAAAGTTGCTTGTTGTTGTTTTTTTTAGTTAAATTGACATGTTTATCTTTAGTATTTAGGGTGCATTATCAAACTTAGTGTTTTAATATTGTAAGTATTTTATATCTTAGTATTTTAAGAATTACAAAAGTTGTTTATTTAAAGAAAATTTGTTGGCATAAGTGAATGTTAAATGTAGGTGTGTATTTTGTAAATGGTAGTATTGTAGTGTTATAACATTTTGAACAAACAGTATTAAGTAAATGTAGATAGCTGTATATTAATAGTTGTTTTGCAAGGTTTATTTTGTTTACTTAGAAACAATTTTTTTTCTGAATATTTTGTGGTTTTCAATAAATGTGTGGAAAAACATACGTGCATGGTGAATTTTTTTATTGTGTGGTAGTGTTTGTTACATGTGTTCCATAAGGAGGTAAACAAGTTTTATTGTGGGTAGTTTATATGTATATATTTTAATGAAAATTGTAAATATATGTCACCCTGCTGTGGTTGGTATAATGTTTGACAGTGATTGTGTAAAAACTAAACAGTTTTAAATTAAGTAATGTTAAAATGAGGCCTTAATTGCTGGTTAAAAGTATTTAGAAACACAATAGAGATGGTTTCAATTTGATTACTTGGTTATTGTGTGTTGCAAAATGTTTCAAATAGTCATTGTTTAGTATGGAAAGTGGAAGATGTAGAACTAAGGAAAATGTGTGTTGTAATTAGAATGTTCTTCTTGTTTTGGTCCAATTGTGGAATTTAATAATTATTGCTAAAGGTTATTTTAATATTTAAACGTAATATGTATTATATATATATATATATATATATATATATATATATATATATATATATAGTTTGTATTATAGTATTTAATTGATTTGTTACATTTATATTACATTTTAGTCATTTGTCAGATGTTTGTAATTAGTAGAGTTTTAAGGAAAAAGTACAATGATATTATATTAGAACATATTATATGGTTGTAGTGGGCATTGCCATTTGTATTTGTTGTATAATTAGCAATTAGTTTTAAATGTTATTTTGTTTATTTAATATAAGCAATAAATATGTGGCTTGGATTTAATGTTAATGTTTAAGAATTAAAAGATGACAATGTTTGTTTGTTATTTGAAGGTTTAATAGATTAATGTATAAAAAGCTTAATATATAGTGTTGGCGTGTCATTATGGAGCTCTACAGTTTTGTAATAATTAATTTGCTTGACATTTGATACATGGGATTTTGACAAGAAAGCAATGCACGTGTTTCTGATTTTTTGTTTTATTTTGTAACGAGCTATGAAGATAAGTTAGAAATAATGCACATATTAGGCTATAACGTTTTATTTGCCTCAGACACTAAATTAGGACAGCGCGTTTCTCTGAGGTATTTTTTAGATACTTCAATTGTCTGAGAAAATGCGTTTTTCTGAGGTGAGTCTTAATTTATAATAATGAGCGAAATGTATACATGTATATAAGAAACTTATTGAAACTCGGAAAGACGTTTGTATTATTATGCACTGGTGGCTGTTAACAGTTACCATGGTAACCGCGGATCTATCAGTTGTTGGACAGTCGAGGAGTTGTGTACTGCGACGTGTTTGTATAAGTTTCTTGTTAGCAGGCAGCCATTTTGCTCCGATCTCGGAAAGGTAAGAAAGGTTTCGTCTTGTCTACATAATCTTATTAATCTGTTGTATTACTGATCATTCATAATATTTCTGATGTAGTTTGAAGTATGTTTATGAAATATGATATATTTGTATTGGTATTTTTGGCAAAAGAGTGTATATATGTGCTGTTTATACGTGAGTATGACGCCTGTGTTCATTTATTCTGTCGTCGTTTTAAACGTTTAGAAAAAGTATGTAAATTCATAATAGTCGTACAGTTTTATAACTTGTGCAGTATATTTTAAGTGTTGTTAAAGTATATGATAGTGTTTGGAGAGAAACATGTTATTTAGGCTATTAGTAGAAAATTCCTACTGGTGTAAGTTAACGAGTTGTTGAAGACAGCATTAGTTCATACAGAACGGGGAGTAAATGTAGATATTAGTATTATTTTGAGAAATCAGTATTTATTAAAGTAAAATAGGAAATGCGATATACTACGGGTGCATTTACTGCGAGGTAAATATGTCTGTTTTGCTGCGGTTATCAGTTGTTGTGCAAGTGTCCATACTTTTTGTTAAATACATTGTATGCTTTTTGTTGAAGTATATGTTGGTCTCATACTGAAGCTTTTATGCAGATCTAATATCTGTTTTGAACATAGCATCAGATTTATAAGGCACATCACTTATAAATGTACACAAACACAGGAGAATACATCGCGATTTCAAAATAAAAGCTCAAACCCTCACTCTGAGTTTACACGGTTTGATATCAACATATTCATGTAATTACAGTGATTGTAACTTAGCATTTTTGTTCTAAAGAAATGGCCAAATATTAAAGATTAAGTGTATGTGTGAATTAAATGGTGCTTGGTCAATATTAAACAGTAATGTGGCCGTGGGCGCCTCCTGCAGGCTTTGTTGTAACGAGTAATCTACATTAACTCTATTGTTTATAATATATTATGTATCTTAACAGTTTTGTTTAATGAAACCATATGTTTTCTTGGTTTTGATACTTTATTTGAACAAATTCTTATTGCATCATTGATATTATATTTGTACTTTGTCATTGTAAAATCTATTGTTCACTTAAGTCCATTCTTATTACCACAAACAATCTTATAATTATAGGGCCTATGAAATCCATTTTGTGTGCCTTTTTTTTTCTTCATTAATCAAAAAGCCTGTTTAATTGAGTTTTTCAGTTTTATCTGTACCAAATTCAGTTTTACATTATTTTCTGGATTCCATTTTAATTGTTCTATTAAATTTTAATAACAAAAATTATATCCAATTAAATGATTTTATATATATATATAACTAAAGTATTTTATTTTATTTTTTTTTTAGAAAAACTGCACATTTTCATTTTTCACCTAAATATATTCTGGTAAATAATATTTCTGGTAAATACTGATTTAAAAATTGTTTTTTGATTATAATATTATTATTAGACTAGAACACGTGTATATGTTGTCATTCTCACAGTATATATTATAGATGTGAAAGTAAAAGCCAGTAATGCCTGTGCAGTAATATATTAGCATAGTACACAATCTTATACAGCTAACTGTGTTCTGTAGCATTTGTGCTATGTGGTACCTTTTGGATCTAATATAATTGTTTCCAACTTTTAAGTTCCAGGTCATCATATGCAAATGTCTGAACATTAATGTCTTTATTTTACATTAAGTAGTGAAATTTATCCCAAAGAAAGGATTAAACATCTAAAAAATTTACATTTAAGCGGTTAATCTTTTTTTTTTTTTTTTTTGAACAGCTTTAAAAATGGCCACCAGACAGTGTGAACAAATGGAGAGCTAATCTCAGTGTGCAATGGTCTGTTTGACTTGAAATTATAGGAGTTTTTAGTAAGGAACACATCAATTGGTTAAGACGTCAAGTAGAATAATAATTTTGTTTTGTCATTTTATAATCTGAGCTCAAAAATAGAAGTGTGCTTAATGGATATGTGAGCTTTATAGGTATGCTTAGAAAATGTTTTAATGTAGCATTGTTGACTTATTTGTTTCTTGTCTTTTTTTTATGTGGAATGTGTAACGAATGGAGCAGTGTTGTGGTAAGTGAAATGTTATGTGCAATATACTGTTGAGTAAACAGTATATCAGTCATATTGAGTTGTATTATTTTATATTTGATCAAATATGATAAATGTAAGCATGATGCATATAAATATATAATTTGTATGTTTTACTTAGTAATTGAATAGTCATATCACAACTGATAAAGTCAAGTTATTAATGAATGTAGTTAAAATAAATATTGATAATAGTTGAAATTATTTGTTCATTATAATAATTTAGTAGTGATCGTAATCAGTATTTTTGAATTTAATCTTTTTCCTGCTTTTTCCTTGTTTTCAGAAGAGTCTTTGAAGTCGTCTAAGGTAAGTCATGTTAAACCATGGCTTGTCATTGTGAAAGTGTATGCAATTCAAGAAGATCATTGTTAGAGTTTCCACGGATGCTTATAAAGTATTAAAAAAAGTGTTAAATCATATTTGTACAATTGAAGGTCATGAAAAATCTCAAACTGTTATTTTTAATTAAGACGGTTCTAAAATTTTAGGCGCCAATTTGGTATATGTGAATCCATACGAAAAACTGTTTAATTATCAAACATACTATTTTTTTTAAGTCTTTGTTTGTAAATTTGAAAGGTAGAGAGCAGTATAAAATGGGTAAATGTAAGTTTATTGTCTGTGCATAAAGTGTGCGATTTAAGATATAATAATTTTTTTTTTAATGATGTCTGAGATTTGTGTAATTACATGGTCTTTAAATTGAAGATACATAGTAATTTTTGTCACAATGATTTTTGATTTTTGGTAAGAGCCATATATTGCTTTTTGTAATTTAATTTAAATTAAATGTTTGAATTTCTCATAAGTAATGTACAGGCTAGATTTAGTAGAGATAGAAATTTTTTCAAACATTGCTATTTGAAATGTGTAATTTCAGTCATTGCTGTGACCAAAGTTTATAAATTTAGAAAATGTAATGTTTTTGTGAGCCAGCAGTCCTGAACAGGGCTAAATAAACTTCAGTACCAGCACAGTAAGAGATCCTGTAAAAAGTTAGTTAACTATCAAAAAAAGTTAGAAAATATTTGTATACTGTTTGTCAATATTGCCAATTTGTAATGTATAGTATTAATTTTGGTCTCAAATAATTGAAAAGGTCTTTAAGTGTTAATGTTGAATGTTATTTATTATATATTTTTTCTTAGCAGCTTTGGGTTAAGATGTAAAAAAAAAAATACAGTGTAAATGTTATTTCAAGTTGTATTACTTAATAATTGATGATTGACTAATTGTTAGGTAATTTAGGTATTAGTTTATTTGTGCATGTAAAGTTGTTTTTTATAGATTTAGGAGAATCATTAAGAGCAATATATATATATTTTTAGTTTTGTTTGAGGTATGTATGAATGTTATATATAAAACAGTCTTGATTTTTGAAATGTGTAATTTTCTCAGTCAAGTGAGAAAAATTAAGTGTAGCATTGTACTGTACTAAAGTGGTTTGTATGTGTGTGTGTTTTCATGTAATTTCAGATGCCACGTGGAAAGGGTTTTCGTCGGTCACAAGCGGCTAAGAGGAGGAATGCTGAGCGTCACACGCTCAGTTCGTTCATGGACTTGGTTGATGATCCCCACAGCTGTGACACAGAGAGCCCAAAGACAAATAAGTTTGACAATGCATTTGATAAAGCAATAGCCAAAGCGTTTGACATAGAGTTTGACAAAAATAACTCTTTGAATTGCCGTAAGCCTCCTAAAAATGTTCCAAATTTTATCACAAGTGTTTCAAACTGTGCCACAAGTGCTGCCAAAAGTTTTCCAAGTGCTGCCGAAAGTTTTCCAAGTGCTGCCAAAAGTTTTCCAAGTGCTACCAAAAGTTTTCCAAGTGCTACCAAAAGTTTTCCAAGTGCTGCCGAAAGTTTTCCAACTGCTACCAAAAGTTTTCCAAGTGCTGCCAAAAGTTTTCCAAGTGCTGCCAAAAGTTTTCCAAGTGCTGCCGAAAGTTTTCCAAGTGCTACCAAAAGTTTTCCAAGTGCTACCAAAAGTTTTCCAAGTGCTACCAAAAGTTTTCCAAGTGCTACCAAAAGTTTTCCAAGTGCTGCCGAAGGTTTTCCAACTGCTACCAAAAGTTTTCCAAGTGCTGCCGAAGGTTTTCCAACTGCTACCAAAAGTTTTCCAAGTGTTGCTGAAATTTTACCAAGTTCTGCCAAATGTTTTCCAAAGTCTATCACGAATGTTCCAATGTCTAACCAAAGCTGGAGTGATGTTACCAGAGCTTCGCTTGTTAATAACTCTGATTATTTCCCACAGAAAGTTGTTCGAGGTTCTTTCCATCAGGGTGATGCGCGATTTGGTTTGACCAGAAACCGTCAGTGTGCAGTTAACAGTATCACAGCAGTCATGATGGGTGTGCTGAAGGATGTGCTGACATGGACAACAGAGGACCTGAATGCTGTGCTGTTCCATGGAGATGAGCTGTACACATCAATGCGACTACACGGGCAGATCAATGATCGAACAGGGCTTGGTCATGTTTCTGTTGCAGAACTGCCAACTATTAACACATTTCACAACACAACATTTTTAATAAAGCATGGAGAATCTTTCTCAGGTGTTTTTGGTGTTGATTTCTATGATGATTCATTGCGAGATGTGTCTATGTCTATAGAAGAAGCTCTTCAGAGGGCTCTGCTTCAGTGTGATTCATGTTTGTTAAACATTAAAGAGTACATTTGTGCAATCATAAAGGCAGGGTCAACATTTGCTGTAGTCGATCCCCATTCACGTAATAGTAAAGGTATGCCTGAAGGTAATGGAAGAAGCATCGTAATCTTCTGTGATGACATATACATGTTGTTTAATCATGTTGCTAACCTTGCCTTGTCACTGAATGCCCAGGGAACACATTTTGAAGTGACGTCTGTGAAAGCAACGGTAACTGGTAAGACCACAACTATGGGGACAAGTTCTAAGTCTGGTGAAAAAGGCAGTGCCAGTCATGTTTCACCTGGTAGCACAATGGAGGACCGCACGTGTGTTCGAGAGCATGGTAAACACAAACGTAAAGAGAAAGTAGCAAGTGTGACACATGATTTACCAACAAGCACAGCAGAGTACAGTAAGTGTAGTACAGACCATTGTAAACGTACAAATGTAAACAAACAATCGAGTGTTTGCAAATTGGATCAGACATGCCTGGATTCCAGTAAGAAAAAGAGACCTGTGCAAGCGGAGTCAGAAGTTCCACACGTGAGCAAGGTGCATGCTAATTTATTAATTGATGATGCTATTGTTGGAGACACAGTAGATACTGAGTTTACTTTCAAACCATTGAAGACTACATATCATGACCCAAATTTATTATCGGATGATGACGTTATTATTGGAGATACAGTAGAGACTGAGTTCAGTTTCAAACCTTTAACGCCTGCAGATCAGAATGCTTTGTGTGCATCTTTACAACTAATTAATGAAAGCGTTGGTGTTCAAGGAACATCTGTTTGTTCTTTAGGAGTACCGTGCAAAACAAAATGCATTAAAGGAGACGGTAATTGCTTGTTTAGATCAATAGCACACGCTGTATGCGGCAATCAAGAGAAGCACCTGATTCTTAGACGTGCAATTGTGAAACATCTTGAAGCTAACAGTTCCAAATTTGTGAGATACTTAAGAGAAGAGTATACATCAGTGAAAGATTATTTGACACAGTCTAAAATGTATTATTCTGGAAGTTGGGGATCTGAATTAGAATTGTTTTGTGTAGCTGAACTTTTAAAAATAAATGTAATGACGTTTAATGAAGACAGATGGAATGTACACACTCCTACTGAACAGTTATTTACAGATAATGCAATTTATTTGAAGCACTGTAATGGAAATCACTATGAAGTTGTTACATGTGTTAAACATAAAAATCAAGAAAATGTCTGTGCAGAAGCGTGTAACAGTGAAGTAAATGATCAGACGAAAAGTCGAAATTTACGGAAAAGGAAATTAAATGACAAACCAGAATATTCTAAATGTAAAAGAGAATGTGAGCGATACCACACCGACTCCAATTTCAGAGAGAAAAAAATTGATAGCTTAAAAACTAAATATTGTGAAGACAGTGACTATAAGGTGAAAAAACTAGAAAATGTTCAAGATAATTATAGGAATAATGTTAATATACAGCAATCAAAAATTGAAAATTCAAAGATGAAATATTCCACGAATGTTACATTTCAAAAATGTGTTCGGCAGTATTCACAGAGCAAGTATAAAAAAAATGAAGTATTTAGAGCAAAGGTGTGTAGATATTCAAAGGAAAAGTATAGGACAAACCCAAACTTTAAAGCAAACGTATGCGAGTATTCAAAGGAAAAGTATAGGACAAACCCAAACTTTAAAGCAAACGTATGCGAGTATTCAAAGGAAAAGTATAGCACAAACCCTAACTTTAAAGCAAGCGTATGCGAGTATTCAAAGGAAAAGTATAGCACAAACCCTAACTTTAAAGCAAGCGTATGTGAAAACTCTAAAAGGAAATACCATAATAATGAAAACTTTCGCATGAGTAAAATACAGAAAACATTTGAAAGTAGTGCAAAAAAGAAGGACCGACAGAAAGACATTGATTTCACTATTAATCAGTTTCATCAAGAAGTGAGTACAGGCCCAGAGTTTGTTTGCTGTGTTTGTCATCGTTTATTGTTCAGAAAACAGGTTATTGAATGTAGAAAAGATTCCTATAAAATTAAAGGTCAACAAATTACAGATTTGGCTGAAAGATGCATCACAGAAAAGTATTTACACACATGCAACGCTGAATGTGAGAATAGATGCCATCTATCAGGTAATCAAGCTCGTAAATTGTGGATTTGCTATACATGCCATCGTAAAATTCTTGGTGGAAAATTACCTGAAGAGAGTACCGCAAACAACATGCATTTGGTGGACATTCCAAAAGAACTAAAAGGTCTAAACTCGTTGGAAGAACATCTTATTGCACGCAATATTCCTTTTATGAAGTTGCTTTGTCTTCCTCGTGGAAATCAGAAAGGCTGTCATGGCCCAACTGTGTGTATTCCTGTTAATACCACAGATGTCTCAAATATTCTTCCACGTAATGAATGTGATGACCACATGATAAGAATAAAACTGAAACGAAAATTAACATATAAAGGACATTATGAATATAAATATGTCAGCACTGATCGTGTCAGACATGCACTGTCTTATTTGGTGAGACATAATAAGTGGTATAATGATGTGGAGTTTAATGAGCAGTGGGTAAACTCGTTGAATTCAGCTGATGATGTAGAGAATGATACTGATGATTTTGAAAAGGATGAACAAGATGTTACAGATAAAAATGAAAATGAGAAAGGAGCTGAAGATGACCCAGAGGAAGATATAACCTATATTAAACAACAAAGTGGTCTTTTGTCAGACACATCACTACAACCGGTTGATCTGGGTTCAGAAATAATTGATCAGCATTTTCATGATGTATTAAGCGTAGCACCAGGTGAAGGTAATAGTCCTGTTAGGCTACTATCTGATAAATCCAATGAGGCAAAGTGTTTCCCTGTTCTCTATCCTACTGCTGGTCCAACATTTCATGATGAAAGACAGCAAAAAATCACATTGACACGATACCTGAAAGCAAGAATACTAAATGCAGATGGACGTTTTGCACAGAGCACAGACTTTCTTTTTTATGCACAATATATATCAGAAGTTGATCAAATTGTATCTAATGTCTCAATTGCACTGAGGAAAGGTTCTCAGAAAAACTGCCTAAAGATCACACCAGATATGCTAACAAACTCGGATTCTTTGCAAAGAATACTAAATTATGATGAAGGATATAAGTTCTTAAGACCAGTAAGAGGGACCCCTCCACATTGGATGTCTACGCAAAAAGATCTATTTGCCCTTATTAGACAACTGGGGATACCGACTTTTTTTGCATCTTTTAGTTCAGCTGATCTGAGATGGCCTGAAATGCTGAACACCATCATTAAGCAAGAGGGGAAACAAATAAATGTTAATGAGCTAGACTGGTCTGAAAAATGTGGACTTATAAGAAGAAATCCTGTCACTGCAGCAAGAATGTTTGATCACAGATGGTATTGTTTTCTAAAAAATGTCATAATGTCACCAGCAAAGCCTATTGGCAAGATAAAAGACTACTTTTATCGTGTTGAATTCCAACAACGTGGTTCTCCTCATGTTCACTGTCTGTTTTGGGTGGAAAATGCTCCGAAGCTCAATGATCATGATTCAGACAATGATGCGCTGGTTGCTGACTTTATTGACACTTACATCACTTGTGAGACACCACCAGAAAATGACACTGTACTATATGAGACAGTGAATTGTGTTCAGAAGCACAGTACAAGACATTCAAAAACATGCCGAAAGAAAAATACTGTTTGTAGATTTAATTTTCCAAGACCTCCATCTGGTCGAACCTTCATTATAAGAGAAAGCAATGCAGATGAGTTGAAAGGCAAGGGTGAAGATTCCACAGCAAGTGCAATTATAAAGAAAGTCAAAGCTGCTTTAAATTCTGATGTGAATTTTGATTCTGTTGATGCCTTTTTTTCATCTATTGGGATTAATCAAATTATGTTTGAAAAAGCATACAACGAATGTTCCAAAAAGAAAAGTATTGTCTTGAAAAGAAATCCAAAAGATGTTTGGGTTAATCAGTACAACAGAGATTTGCTGCGTGCTTGGCAAGGGAATATGGATATTCAGTATGTCACAGACGCTTTTTCTGTAGTGGTCTATATACTGAGTTACATCACAAAAGCAGAACAAGAAATGGGACTTCTGCTTCAACGTGCACAAAACGAAGCAATGAATGGAAATCTTGAAGCTAAAGCATCATTAAAACAATTGGGAAGTATCTATCTGCACAACCGAGAAATTTCTGCTCAAGAAGCAGTGTACAGGCTGACAGGCATGCATTTGAAGGAATGTTCCCGTAAAGTGCAATTTATTCCAGTAGGACAAAATCCTGTAAAGATGAGTTTGCCTTTGCATGTGCTTCAAAATAAAGTGGAAAATGACCAGTGTGATGAAGAAAGCAATTTTTGGATGACAAGTGTCATTGACAGATACAAGAACAGACCAGAGAAAGAAGCTCTAGACAATCTATGTCTTGCCAGTTTTTGTTCTGAGTACAGAGTTCTGTCAAAATCAGAGGTTTCCTCACAAAACAAAACAGCAGTAAATGAAATAATTAAACTCAATAACAACAATGGCCATGTAAAACGGAGGACACGGACTGAACCTGCAGTAGTGAGATATCCAAGGTTTTCCCCCACAAAAGATTCAGAAAAATATTATCACTCATTGTTGCAGCTTTTCTTACCATATTATGATGACTCTGATCTGAAACCTAGCAAGTATGAAACATATGAGGAGTTCTACAACAGCGGTGTCATAAAAATTGGTTGTGAACTGAAACAAGTCAAATCAATTGTTGATGACAACAGAGCATTGTTTGAAAAGGAAAGTGATAAAATAGAACAAGCTAAACAGCTTTTGCAGCAGGATATTGATTTAGAAGATGCCTGGGCCCAGATATGTCCTGAAACTGAGAAACAGCGTGATGAATTAATAGAACTGATGAAGGACAAACTACTGCTTGATGAAGATGACAGTCAAGAACTTATTCCAGATCTTACAGCTAACCCTCAAACTGTGTGTACCATTGAAACGAATCACACTACAATGCCAAGAGACGAGGCGTTGCATTTATTAAGGTCATTAAATGAGGAACAATCTGCTGTGTTCTACAAAGTACGAAAGTGGTGTCTACAGAAAGTACTTGGACAAAATCCTGAACCATTTCGATTATTTCTTACTGGTGGAGCAGGTACAGGAAAAAGTCACCTAATTAAAGCAATACAATATGAATCTTCCAGACTGTTGTCTCAGCTTTCTGAGAATCCTGATGACATTACTGTACTTTTGACAGCTTCCACTGGAGTTGCTAGCTTTGGAATTGGAGGTGGAACTATCCATAATAAACTTGCAATTGGTGCAAATGTCAGACTGCCATATCAGCCTCTTAGTGATGACAAAATAAACTCGTTACGCACAAAATTGGGTACTTTGCAAATTTTGATTATTGATGAAGTGTCTATGGTTGACCATCGTCTTTTGTCATACATTCATGGAAGACTACGACAAATAAAACAGACTGGTGACTACTCTGTCTTTGGAAAAGTCAGTATTCTTTGTGTTGGGGATTTCTATCAACTGCCTCCCGTAAAAGGAGCTGCTCTTTATGCTGATACAAAAGGAGTGAACCTGTGGGAGAATAACTTTGAACTTTCCGAATTAAATAAAGTTGTTCGACAAGAAGATCCGAGTTTTGCTAAAATGTTAAATCGGCTGAGAATACGTAAGAAAGGGGAATGTCTTACCCCTGATGACATTGCTATGTTGAAAAACTGTGAAACAGGAGAGAAATTTCATGATATTCACATATTTGCTACAAATGCTGAAGTTGATAAATATAACATCGAAAGACTACATGAATGTTGTCCGGATGCAATCAGTATACATGCTCAAGATTATGTCAAAAATTCCAAAACTGGACGATTGGAACGTAAAGTTGGATTTCATGCAAAAGTTTTCAACTCATGTTTGTCTAAATGTGTTTCCCTGAGTATTGGAGCAAGGGTTATGTTAAAAAAAAATATTGATGTTGCTGACGGTCTTGTCAATGGAGCGTTTGGTACAGTTGTCCACATAAGTGAAAGTCAAAACAATGATGATGAGTTCCCATCAGCAATACATGTGGAGTTTGATAATGCAAATGTTGGTAAAATTCAGAGATCTAAAACACGGCAAACATTTTCCGAAAATTTAACAGTAATTGAAGTACAAGAAGACCAAGTCACAAATGATGGTGGGATAAGGCGTCAGTTTCCTCTCAGATTGGCATGGGCATGTACAGTTCACAAAGTGCAAGGACTCACAGTAGATAAAGCAGTTGTATCACTTAAGAAAATCTTTACAGCTGGGCAAGCATATGTTGCATTGAGCCGTGTAAGATCTCTTAGTGGATTAATAATTGAGGACTTTAAAGAATCTGCCATATTTTGTAATGACAAAATTGAGTTAGCTATGAAAAATATGTCAAAATTTACTTTGGAAAACAACACTGAGTCACTTGGTAAATTCAAAATAGCGCTTCTTAATATACAAAGTCTGAAAGCTCACTTTCAGGATGTTCTTACGCATACAGTTCTAATGAATGCTGATTGTATTTGTTTGACAGAAACATGGCTAAATGCTGATGACAAAGCAGAAGAACCACAAATACCACAATTTGTGTTCAAGCACAACCCAAGAGCTAAGTGTTATGACAACAGTACAGCTCTTTTTAATGAATTAAAACATCAGAAAGGAGGTGGAGTTGGAATGTATAGTTCAGATAAAATTGAGTGTAATATTTGTAATCCTGAGCACTGGAACTTAGAATGTTTATACTTTATAGTTCCACATATCAATTTGACAGCTGCGCTTTTGTATAGGCCCAATACATATAAAACTGACATATTTCGACAGCAGCTTTTACATGTTATTGAAGAAATAGAAAAGCATCCAGGGCAAAAAATGATCATGGGAGACTTTAATGAAGACATTGGTACTTCATCTACAGTTCTGAAATTAATGGAAGAACATGGATACATTCAACATGTTCAAAGTCCAACCACAGAAAAGGGAACATTAATCGATCATGTTTATACAAAAGATATGGAAGGCATAAGTGTCAATATTGTGCAAACTTACTATAGTTTTCATGAGGCAATACTCATTTCACTGTTGTGATCAAATTTATGTATTTTAATGAAGACATTGTTACTTAATCTACAGTTCTGAAATGAATGAAACACCATGGATATAATAAACATGTTAAAAATTCAACCACAGAAAATGGAACCTTATTAGATCATGTTTATACAAAAGATATGGAAGGCTTAATTGTCAGTGTTATGCAAACTTATTATAGTTTTCACCAGACAATACTTATTACAATTTTGTGACAAAATTTAAGTATGAATATACGTGTCTGAAGATTCCACCTGCCATTGGGGGATAGGTTGGGTAGGGAGGAAACATAAACATGAGGCGGCTCCCTAGGGGAAAGTAGGTACTGGAGACTGGGTTGGCTGGCGCAAGGGTTGATTGGCACAGGTATCATTTTTAAAACTTTTTAAGTTTGCATTTTTGCAACTCCCGAACATGTATTTAAGTACGATTTAACTAAACTTGTTATTTTTTATCATTTTGTCCTCAAGTTGAAAATGGCTAGTTTTTGCACATGTTGTGTTTCTCGTATGTACTAGCCATTGTTCAGGCTTTCTCTTGGAAATGAAGCCATGGTTCCATGTTATATATATGGAAACAATTTGTTTTTTTATTATTATTATTAAATATGTTTCTTGGTTTTGTGCTGTGCCAATCAACCCCATAATCCCTAGCCATAATTATGGATTTTGAGTAGAACATGTTACAGAAACTGGTGTATAACATCTTGAGAGTAACTACAAATATTGTTTATATACACATAGATATAACCTTTAGCAACTGAAGTCAGCACTTAAATCAATTGCTTAATCAATGATCAAAATTGCACAACAGCTGTTTAAAAATACCAGTGACTTATTGTCTATTTAACAGTTTCTATTTTGTTATGACTTTTGTTGTTAAATCATTACAATGGGTAATTTGGCTGTGTCATTCACAGGGGTAAAAGATAAGATAATATCACTGAAAATTTATATGATAATATAAGATATGATAATGTTATATATTATTTCCCATTTTTTAATGGTATTTTATTGTTTTGTGTATGTGTGTGCGTGTGTTTCTATGTGTGGTTATTTAAAAGTACCATCTTGTGTCAGCCAACCCAGGTCGTTTTTTTTTTTTTTTTTTTTAAGCTTTATTCAGCAAGTTTTGGGTATTATGCAAAACCACACCTATTAGTGTTGTGACTTTATGGCATGGCCATAGCTTAACATTTAGAGGGTACCAGTCCATCATAATGGGTCTTCGGGTTTCTATAAATTTCAAAGTGTATAATTTTATTTACTTGACATTTTTAAATAACAGTGTTCTTCTAGATATTATTTTTTTTTTTCAAAACCAGTTCAGAACAAGTATTCGGAATGGCATCCCACAAGCTATGTTCATGCTGTAAAGTAGTTGCATTTGGTGAAAACCACCTGCTGCAGTTTTCTGTTAAGCAAGTGGTCTTTAAGTGGTTCTTTTGTAAAATATTTTTAAATAAAAGGGCATGTTTGATGAATTGACAAAAACAAATGCATTAAGTACATTATAATGTGATTTACCTGAAGTTGCTAAAGTCAGATTTTGAAGCTTACAAATTTCCATTGTACAGACAATTTTATGCTTAATAATCTGAAGCTGTGTAGTTCTACTTACAGTACTGTTTTTGAAGTGCCTATGATGTAATATCATTTAACTGTTTTTAAAAACAAAAGCACATGTAAGCTGGCAAAAATTGTTAGGCATCACCATTATTATTCTATCTGTCTTGTTCTGTTTCTGCTTTTGGGAATTCTATTTCAATGTTATTTTTCTTCAATTATTCCTTTGTTTATAATTTGTTTAGCTACTTTTTCTTGAGTTGCATTTTTTAAGTGTTTTCTCATTTGTGTAATTGGTTAGCAGTTATGTTCAATTGTGTCTAGTTTATTTCATGTTTATATCTGTCTATTTGAATTACCCAGTTTGTTCAGTCCATTGCTATGGATTTTCTCAGTTTGCTAAACTGTTTAGTATTGTTGCATTTTAATTTCTGTTGCCATTGGCAACCTTAGCTTCTAATTTTCTTGGCTTTACTGTTGAATGTCATGCCTCTGCTTCACCGGGGTTCGTCATTCTTCCAACTCCACCCTGGTCTGTCATCCCCCTGTCTCCACAACATACTTCTGGGCAAACAACTATGTCTGCAGCGACCCATCCTTCTGTTCTACTGGGGTCGTTTATCCCTATAGCTCCACCGTGATCCTCATTCCCATCGGCTCCATGTCAGTCTGGACATCTTCTGGTTTCACATTGGCCCTCTGGATAAGCAGCATAACTTTTGTTCTTAGTGTCCAGCTTTCCTGACTCTGCCTTGGCCTTCTGTCTCCCTGTCTCCACCATAGGACCTCATCCGTTTGGGTCCATCAAGGTATCCAACTCTCTTATTCTTGCTGAACAAAAAAAAGTTCACATAGACTTGATGCGTGGGTTTTCATTATTTATAAATACTATTTTGCTAATGTTTTTCATATACATATTATCTGTTAATATTCTTAACATTGTATAAAATACAATATGTGTATACAATATACAATAAATGACCATATTTTTTTTTTTTATTATTATTGTGTTGTAGGACTAAGACGAAACTACATGTCATCTGTTACCTTCTGGTTCAAAACAATTGAGTATGCATGCACCCTCCAATCCTACCGTTGCACAGGGTTTGTACATCCCTCAATTTTTGCCATCTTTGTCAATCTATTTGTCTACACCTTATCCACAGATCTTCCATCTCCAGTTTGTCCCTAAAGTGCAATGGAGTAACTCTGATTATCCAGCCCTCTTGCCCTTTTTTGTTTTCTAGCATTCCTGGCTATGACTTGGTCTTTCCCATGCTTAGTTGCATTCTGGTCTGCATCACGTCAGGCTGAAATGTGGATCTTCAACCCTCTAGCTTCATCAAGGCATCCCTGTCTGCCATTATTACTCAACAGAAACATCTTCACAGAGACTTCATGTAAGCATTTTTAGTATTAACAAATGCTTTTAAATACTATTTATAAATGCTGTTCATATGTATATTTTTCCAATAATATGCTTAAATATTGCATGAAACTATATAATAAACAGCAATATTTAGTTTTATTGTGTTGCAAGACTATGAGGACAATACACATAATGTGCCATCTTGTAGTTTAAAACAACTATTCTTACACCTTACAGTTATCCAGCTTCACTGGGGCCGTTCATTACTCCAG
Organism: Barbus barbus; assembly: GCF_936440315.1. Classification (NCBI taxonomy): domain Eukaryota; kingdom Metazoa; phylum Chordata; class Actinopteri; order Cypriniformes; family Cyprinidae; genus Barbus; species Barbus barbus. The sequence goes on from NC_136756.1 coordinate 575,189, forward strand.
CCCTGCCATCTTCATCACTCCCACCTGGTCCACCTTAGTCTGCAGATCTTTCTTCTCCACCTTGGCTCTCCGGTCTAGTGTGATTACACTGATTCTCAAGCATTTAGGAAAGATCTTGGTCTTCAGCCTTCCTGATTTTGCCTTGCTCTTCCATCTACCTAACTCTGTCATGGTTTGCATCATCTAAGGGTCTACACTGGGTCTTCATCTATGCGACTCGATCAAAGCATAGCACTGTACCAATATTTCTGAACAAGATATCTTTACAAAAGACATGATGTGAGTATATTTCTTATTTATAATTACTGTTTTGCAAACTTTTTTCACGTGCATATTATTTGTAAATTATCTTAACATGCATAAAACTACAATAAAAAACAATGTATTTTGTTTTAGGACTATGACAACAGGACCGTATACATCATACAATACCTTCTACCTTGTAAACCAAATGACTCCGCTTGTACCCTGCAATCATTTTGCTCTACTGTACTCCATCACTCCATCTCCACCATCTTCATCATTCCTACTGGTCTCTACTTTGGTCTGCAGACCTTCTACTTCGACCTTGGCCTTCTAGTCCTGCAGTATCATCCTGATTTTCTAGCCCTCTGGCTCCATCCATGTTGGTATCCAGCCTTCCTGATTCTGCCTTGGCCTTCTGTCTGGTCTGCACAGCCTGAGGCTCCACAATTAGTCTGCATTGTTCCAGCCCTAATACTATTTTTTGCCATGGCACCCTGCATTAGTTTTGCATTGGTCTCTTCCTCCACTGCACACCCATGGCGACTTCTGTCACCAGTTGTGCAATTGTTTGTTTCTCTGTTATCTTCACTGTACCTCCACCATCACACTGGCTGTTGTGATGCTGCATTTAACTGTCAAGAGGTGCCTTTTGGAAAGGCAGGTACTGTCATGTTCTCTTTGTGCTATAGGAATGATATTTTGAATCTTTTCTTTTCCAAATGTTTTTGAGGGCCTATACATGTTTTACTGTGTTCTTATTTTTTTAATCAGTTGCCCATTATGTTCACCAATGTTAAGTTAATTTAGTGTTATTTGTATGTATTTTGAAAATTTTATTTAGTTCATTATCAATTTCTTGGCTTTGCTAAGCCATTTATTTATGTATTTTTTTCTATTGCCTGTACTAATCTTTTATAAATTAAATTAATAAAATGACTTTTTACCAAGCCTCTGCTTCTTTTGCTGTCCTGCATATTACGATATCCTTGAGCAAAGCATTTATGCAGGTCCAAATACAGGTGTTTCATGTCTGAAACTGTGTGTTATTAAATCATTTTAAAACATAAACAATTTATGTACTATGTACATTTTTAAAAATTCTTTGTGTAAAAGTTTAGCGACACATTGTACTTTATATCAAGTTAATCATTGTATGCGTCTATAGATTCATTATTAAAATGTATGTATTTTTGTGTTTTTTTTTCTGATTTAAATAATTGAATCAGTTCTTAAATAAAGAACTACTAGTTATTGTCAATAAATTGTAAAATATTTAATTATGTTTTATATATATAATTTATGAAAAGGTTTGTTTTTTTACTACTGTTTTGCCATTTAACTTTTCTTGTATTTTCAAAATGTACTGTTGATTGGACAAATGTTGTTACACAAATGATGAAACAATAACAGACGTTTTAAATGTAATTACATGGAAAATGGTTGGAAAAAAAAACTAAGAGGTGTCATTGTCATTAAATTGATCATGTATTCTAAGACAGTAATTACAGTGAAACATTACAAAGCACATTCTTCCCAATGAATTTATATATATATATATATATATATATATATATATATATATATATATATATATATATATATATATTATAGTCCAAATCGCTGGAGATTGATTTAAAACTAATAGTAATATGATAGACTGACTTTTCACTTTTGACCAACAGGTGGCACCGTCATCAAATCAATGTGATGTGTTCTGTGTGACGTGACAATGACACACAAAAAGTTTGGTATCAATATGCCAAAGCATTGTAGAGATACGGCCTCAAGTGTCATTTTGGCATCATACCACAAATTCGTTGTTGGGGTATATGAAAACCAGATAACTGACTATAGCATCGTTGGTATAACTGTTCTTAGCATGACCCAAGGAATCTTTTAATAACAGTCTCGTCACAATAGGTAAAATTCACAGAAAGATATAAGCACTTTTTTGCCATTTCATGAAAATTTTGACCACAAGATGGCAATGTCTCAAAACATTTTGAGTACTTTCAGGTCGTGGTCTCCATGGTACATATACAATTTTGGAATGGTACACCAATGCATTCGTAAAATATAGCATTTCATATCATATACCTCCATTATAGTCAATGACAATTTCATGTTTTGTTAAATTATAGCTCCACCAAGAGGCACAATCCACCCAATTTTTTTGTGTGTCCTTAGAGTGTGCCCATATATATGCATGTCAAATTTGGTGAAAATATCTCATTTTGTTTTGGAGTTATAGACATATTTGTGTGTAAGTAGATAAAATATGACTGCCTGTTGAGTTTGCTTGCATTTTTGTGCCACTTACGATCAAAATTTTGGCAATTGGCCAATGGCTAAAATTACCAGGACGCTAAGTTTCCGAACTTCCTACGGTGGTTTCGTGTCAATCAGAGTAATGGTTTCTAAGATATTGCCAGATGTTTTTTAAGCGCTAAAATGCAACGTAGCGCAAACCATAAGGCTAAACCTGATAAATTTGGTAACAATGGACTCGGCTTCGATTCAGGAGTCTAAAAAGGTGACTGCTGTGAAAACATGTGAACCCCAGCCAAAGTGATAAGCATGTGAACATTTGATTTTACCACTAGGTGGCGCTGCTTCGAAACTTCTCAGGCTCCTTCAGGGCGTCGTGCTAATGACCCATACCAAGTTTCATAACAATACATTAATGCGTTCAGAAAATATAGCATTGTACGACAAAATTCTACATGGCCGACGCCCAAAATGGCTGACATGGGAAAATTGGATATCGTTGGACTCGGCATGATGCTTTGAATCCAATGAGACCTGTTGTGTGATTATTGGCCAAACCATTCACAAGTTATAAACAAAAATATGCATTTTTGTTATCTCCTGACCACTAGGTGGCACAGCGCCGAGTCACTGCACGTAGCCTCAGCTCATGCTTGGTATTACATACTCCAAGTTTCGTGTCAATACACCACACCCTTGCGGAGATAGAGCCTCAGATCCATTTTTGCATAATTTTCTGCAAATTCGTTTGTGTGGTCTTCGAGAACGCTTGGACGAATCGACTTTAGTTGCATAACTTTTGCTCTCCATGGTCTGTAGATCATCTGAGCCAATTTTGGTGAGAATCGGACAAATCGTCTAGGACGAGTTCGACAAAGTAGGTTTTACTAACAAATAAAGATAGCGAAAAAACTAAACCTTACGCATTTTGAATTTTGGACATGAGTCGACTCGGCTTGAGCCAATGATTCAGAGGAAAGAATAATTTTAATTTTGTGGGTTACAGATCAAAAGTTATTAGCATTTCAAAATTGAATATTTCGACAAGTGGTGGCGCTAGAGAGTTTCAGTTAGAGACACCACATTTGGTGTGATTAGTATTTACAGTATCATCTATCAGTGTGGCAAATTGTACAACTTTCCCGCAATCGGTTCTATGGGCTGCCATTCATTTGCGGCGGAAGAAGAATAATAATAATATAATTTTGGCGTCATATCTCAAATTCGTTGTTGTGGTATGTGAAAACCAGATAACTGACTATGGCAACGTTGGTATGACTGTTCTCAGCATGACCCAAGGAATCTATTAATAACAGTCTCGTCACAATAGGTAAAATTCACAGAAAGATATAAGCACTTTTTTGCCATTTCATTATAAATTTTGACCACAAGATGGCACTGTCTCAAAATATTTTGAGTACTTTCAGGTTGTGGTCTCCATGATACATATAAAGTTTCGGAATGGTACACCAATGCATTCGTAAGATAGTCAATCACAATTTCATGTTTTGTTCAATTATAGCGCCACCAAGAGGCACAATCCCACCTAATTTTGTAAGTGTCCTTAGAGTGTGCCCATATATATGCGTGTTAAATTTGGTGAATATATCTCATTTTGTTTTGGAGTTATAGACATATTTGTGTGTAAGTAGATAAAAAATGACTGACTGTTGACTTTGTTTGCATTTTTGTGCCAGTTACGATCAAAATTTTGGCAATTGGCCAAAGGATAAAATTACCGGGACGCTAAGTTTCCGAACTTCCTACGGTGGTTTCGTGTCAATCGGAGTAACGGTTTCTAAGATATTGCCAGATGTTTTTTAAGCGCTAAAATGCAACGTAGCGCAAACCATAAGGCTAAACCTGACAAGTTTGGTAACAATGGACTCGCCTACGATTCAGGAGTCTAAAAAGGTGACTGCTGTGAAAATATGTGAACCCCACCCAAAGTGATAAGCATGTGAAAATTTGATTTTACCACTAGGTGGCGCTGCTTCGAAACTTCTCAGGCTCCTTCAGGGCGTCGTGCTAATAACCCATACCAAGTTTCGTAACGATACGTTAATGCGTTCAGAAAATATAGCATTGTACGACAAAATTCAACATGGCCGACGCCCAAAATGGCTGACAAGGGAAAATTGGATATGTTGGACTCGGCATGATGCTTTGAGTCCAATGATACCTGTTTTGTGATGTTTGGCCAAACCATACACAAGTTATAAGCAAAAATATGAATTTTTTATATCTCCTGACCACTAGGTGGCAGAGCGCCGAATCACTGTATGTAGCCTCAGCTCATGCTTGGTATAACATACACCAAGTTTCGTGTCAATACGCCAAACCCTTGCGGAGATATAGCCTCAGATCCATTTTTGCGTGCTTTTCGGCAAATTCGTTAGTGTGGTATTCGAGAACGCTTGGACGAATCGACTTTACTTGCATACCTTTTGCCCTGCATGGTCTGTAGATGATCTGAGCCAATTTTGGTGAGAATCGGACAAATCGTCTAGGACGAGTTCGACAAAGTAGGTTTTACGAACAATTGAAGATAGCGAAAAAACTAAACCTTACGATTTTTGAATTTTGGACATGAGTCGACTCGGCTTGAGCCAATGATTCAGAGGAAAGAAGAATTTTAATTTTGTGGCTTACGGATCAAAAGTTATTAGAATTTCAAAATGTTATATTTGGACAAGTGGTGGCGCTAGAGAGTTTGAGTTAGAGACTCCAAATTTGGTGTGATTAGTACTTACAGTATCATCTATCAGTGTGCCAAATTGTACAACTTTCCCGCAATCGGTTCTATGGGCTGCCATTCATTTGCGGCGGAAGAAGAATAATAATAATAATAATAATAATAATAATAATAATAAATATAGCTGCAAGCAGCAATGACGGGGCCAAGCACACCAGCGGCAAAACGAGAAGCAAAGCATAGCATGGAGCATCAGAACAACTGCAAAAATTAGTAATTGAAGGCATTTTAAGATTATTGTAGTAAAAATGGCTGAAAAATCATTCAAAACTAGCAGTAATAGGATTGATTGACTTTTTACTTTTGACCAACAGGTGGCAACGTCAACAAATCAATGTGATGTGTTCTGTGTGATGTGACAATGGCACACACAAAGTTTGGTATCAATATGCCAAAGCATTGTAGAGATACGGCCTCAAGTATCATTTTGGCGTCATACCTCAAATTCGTTGTTGTGGTATGTGAAAACCAGATAACTGACTATGGCAACGTTGGTATGACTGTTCTCAGCATGACCCAAGGAATCTATTAATAACAGTCTCATCACAATAGGTAAAATTCACAGAAAGATATAAGCACTTTTTTGCCATTTCATTATAAATTTTGACCACAAGATGGCACTGTGTCAAAACATTTTGAGTACTTTCAGGTTGTGGTCTCCATGATACATATAAAGTTTCGGAATGGTACACCAATGCATTCGTAAGATAGTTAATCACAATTTCATGTTTTGTTCAGTTATAGCGCCACCAAGAGGCACAATCCCACCTAATTTTGTAAGTGTCCTTAGAGTGTGCCCATATATATGCGTGTCAAATTTGGTGAAAATATCTCATTTAGTTTTGGAGTTATAGACATATCTGTGTGTAAGTAGATAAAAAATGACTGACTGTTGAGTTTGTTTGCATTTTTGTGCCGCTTACTATCAAAATTTTGAAAATTGGTCAATGGATAAAGTTACCGGGACGCTAAGTTTACGAACTTCCTACGGTGGTTTCGTGTCGATCGGAGTAACGGTTTCTACGATATTGGCAGATGTTTTTTAAGCGCAAAAATGCAACGTAGCGCAAACCATAAGGCTAAACCTGACAAATTTGGTATCAATGGACTCGGCTACGATTCAGGAGTCTAAAAAGGTGACTGCTGTGAAAATATGTGAACCCCACCCAAAGTGATAAGCATGTGAAAATGTGATTTTACCACTAGGTGGCGCTGCTTCGAAACTTCGCAGGCTCCTTCAGGGCGTCGTGCTAATGACCCATACCAAGTTTCGTAACGATACGTTAATTCGTTCGTAAAATATAGCACTTTATTACAAAATTCAACATGGCCGACGCCTAAAATGGCTGACATGGGAAAATTGGATATGGTTGGACTCGGCATGATGCTTTGAATCCAATGAGACCCATTTTGTGATTTTTGGCCGAACCATTCACAAGTTATAAGCAAAAATATGAATTTTTCATATCTCCTGACCACTAGGTGGCACAGCGCCGAATCACTGCACGTAGCCTCAGGTCATGCTTGTTATAACACTCACCAAGTTTCGTGTCAATATGCCAAACCCTTGCGGAGATATAGCTTCAGATCTATTTTTGCGTGCTTTTCGGCAAATTCGTTAGTGTGGTATTCGAGAATGCTTGGACGAATCGATTTGAATTCCATAACTTTTTGCCTCCATGGTCTGTAGATGATCTGAGCCAATTTTGTTGATAATCGGACAAATCGTCTAGGACGAGTTCGATAAAGTAGGTTTTACGAACAATTGAAGATAGCGAAAAAACTAAACCTTACGATTTTTGAATTTTGGACATGATTCGACTCGGCTTGAGGCAAGGATTCAGAGGAAAGGATAATTGTCAATTTGTGGCTTACTGTTCAAACGTTATTAGCATTTCAAAATTGAATTTTTGGACAAGTGGTGGTGCTAGAGAGTTTGAGTTAGAGACTCAGAATTTGGTGTGATTACTATTGACAGTATCATCTATCAGTGCGCTAAATTTTACAACTTTCCCGCAATCGGTTCTATGGGCTGCCATTGACTTTGCGGCGGAAGAAGTATAATAATAATAATAATAGGAATTCTAACAATAACAATAGGTGCCTAAGCACCTTCGGTGCTTGGCCCCTAATAAGAATCCTAACGATTACAATAGGTGCCTAAGCACCTTCGGTGCTTGGCCCCTAATAACACTAACAAACACCTTCGGTGCTTGGCCCCTAATAACACTAACAAACACAATAGGTGCCTACGCACCTTCGGTGCTTGGCCCCTAATAATAACACCAACAAACACAATAGTCTGCCATTGACTTTGCGGCGGAAGAAGAATAATAATAATAATAATAATAATAATAATAAGAATTCTAACGATTACAATAGGTGCCTAAGCACCTTCGGTGCTTGGCCCCTAAATATAGCTGCAAGCAGCAATGACGGGGCCAAGCACACCAGCAGCAAAACGAGAAGCAAAGCATAGCATGGAGCATCAGAACAACTGCAAAAATTAGTAATTGAAAGCATTTTAAGATGCATTGCTTTGGCCTAATTGTGGCCCAAATCTGGCAAACAGGAGCGGACCGCCCAAGTGCCATCATTCCACGCGGTATGTGGGCCAGATGAAAACGTAAAGTGTGGGCCGGATCTGGGCCACAGCAATTTTGGTGTCTGGGCCAGATGTGGGCCAGTTCTGCTTCATTTGTTTTGTTTATGGCTGACATGCGGCATTGCTTTGGCCTAATTGTGGCCCAAATCTGGCAAACAGGAGCGGACCGCCCAAGTGCCATCATTCCACGCGGTATGTGGGCCAGATGAACATTATGGCACTTAAGGCAGTCCACTCCTGTTTGCCAGATTTGGGCCACAATTAAGCCATAGCAATGCCACATGTAACCCAACAACAAACCAAATAAACCACACCTGGCCACAGTTGATTTTTATACAAACCCTGGTCTTTCCCAACATTCCTCATGCAGCATGGAATGGTGGCACTTTTGCAATGCACTCCTGTTTGCAGATCTGCTCCACAAGTAGGCCAGTTGTTCAGCCGCATGTTAGCCAAGAATTACATAAATAAACCATAACTGTGTGTTTTTGTGTGTGCATGCTGTGCCATATCATTGACACTAAGAGATATAAACTAAAGAGAAATTTAAAAATGCCCACTTTTTATGTTAAGAGAAGTTACAACAGATGATTTAAACACGTTTCTGAAAACATTTGCATTATTTATTAATATTGTCAAAGAACAACCAAGTGCAAGTTTCCATTTTCAAAACTGGAAAGCAATCTAAAAAAAATAGCAATAATAATAAAAACACAAAATATGTGCATATAAAGCATCTTAGAACTAAACAAAAAACAAAACAAAACATGTTTCCAGTTGGTCATCCAAAAAAAAACAGACAACGCAGAAGTAAACACACTAGAAGACATTGGCAAATGGAGCCATCCAAAATTAAAGAATTTGACCACCTTGGCTGGGCCCATCTGCGTCATCATGGCAATCTTGCAAGCCTTTATTGGATACACACAAAAACAAAATACACTGTTGAATGCTGATTTTACAATAGTGTTTTAATAGCAATAGCACATTAATACTGAATGGGGAAAAAATGGACTGGAACTACCAGTGCATTAAACAGTTTGGTAACTCTAAGGCCTTAATTGTTAACATTAATTAATGTATTAACTAGTATTAACTAACATGAACTGCATTATTTATTAAGCTTTTTTAATGTTACAGTCATTCACTGTTTGTTCATGTTAGTTCAACCATAAGTTTATCAAGCGACGAGAATACTTTTTGTGCGCAAAAAAACAAACAAAAATAACGACTTTATTCCACTATTCATTTTCGGCTGCTTGTTGTTTTTGTTTTATCGAGTCAGGCAGAGTACATCAAAATGATTATCTGTGATCATTTCATTTACAATAACTGCTTTGGGTGCGAGTGATCTAATATTTAGGAGCCCAAGCTTTAAAAATAGTTTTTGTTCGTTTTTCTGGTTTAATCACGGTCAGATTTTTTCTAGATCCTGCATTAAATTTATATTTAGACCTCGCTATTCGGGGAACAGACACAGTCTGTATAGATTGGACAACGCAAGTACTTCTATCTTTTAAGTGGGTAGAACAAAAGTCCTCATGGCAGTTATTTGAGAATTGTCTTACTAGTCAGATGGAGCGTAGCGTCCTGGAGATGTTGTCCGACAGGATCCCACTCCGACTCTGCTGGGGTGCAGGTCATCAGCACGGAAAAGCCTAGGACGCTCCCAGAAAAGATTCCAATTATTAACAAAGAGCAGTTTCTGTTCTTTACACCATGACGATAACCATTCGTTTAAAGCAAACAGTCTACTGAACCTTTCGTTTCCTTGTCGATACGTGGGAAGCAGTCCTAACACGATGATCGTCGCCGCGGGCGATGTGCTGCGTACCGTCTCGATCAGGCTCCTGTAGTCCCTCTTCAGTGTCTCCATCTGCCGCAGCTTGATGTCGTTTGCCCCCGCGTGCAGCACGACAGCACCGATGTTCTCGTTGCCCTTCAGGATCGCGGGTAAACATTCGCAGAAACATTGAGAACACGAGCACCGGGGAAACAGTGAGTGTGCACTCTACCTTCAGCTGACGTAGCACGGACGTGCCGGACGATGGAGCCTCTGACGATCACAGCATCACGTTCCGTCTCGCGGAGGGGGGCGAAGCGGTTTCGGGTGGAGATGAAGGACATCTGGGAAGATCGCATTCTGGGTCTGTGCAGAGAAACACACGGAGTAGAGGTAGACTAACAAATCTAAGATCAGATTCAATCTCTTTTAGTAGTGACACAATGTCATCATGGTCAGAGTTTGAGGCCGAACAAGTAATAATGTTAGTCGAACGATTTTGGAAAATAATCTAAATGTGTTTTTTATTTAAAAATTAATTTTTTTACTTTTTTTTTTTTTTACTAATAATGCGATTTAATATACTAGTTGTTTAAGCTCTTTATCTTCTGTATTATTCAACAAAGACAAGCAATAAATCATTGTATAATATGGCTGGGAACTGGGAATCTTTAGTCACCTCATGATCATGATTGAGTCACCTCAAAAAAATTTTTGGATGGAATTACATACTGTATGTATTTATAAGAACTGTTTAAAAATAATAATTACACTTTAAAGTTTTAAGTTTTACACTTTAAATTACACTTTTAAATTGTAGCTTATATAAACGAACAAAACAAAAAAAAAATTCCTTGATACTTTTTTATTTTGTACCACATGAAATGTATCAGCAGCTTACCTTAATGGTGACAGTGAACTCTAAACTGTAGCATTTTATTCCCACCAGCAGTTTTCTGTAGCAAATCACATTGACATGTGTTATTAAGGTGAAAAACATCCTGACTCAAAACATTAAATGAAAAAAAAAAAAAAAAAAAGCAGGCAAACTAATTTTAAAATTAATAGGGTATACTAAAAATGTGAAATACATAGAGTAATAATACCTGAACCAACTTGCTCAATAATATCTATTAGGCTATTGTTACTTTGTAATCATCTCATAAAAGCTTTTATTGTAAGAAAAAGCATGTAGTAATTTGTGCATTATTGCTAGTTAACGAAAAATGCTGTCACAAAGTAATAAAACTAGTGCAGTTACTGCAGTATTACTGTATGCCCAATGTATAAACATGAATGAAAAATTACACTATAGGCTATTATATATACATTTTTCATTGTTGTGCCAAAATAAGACAAGAGTTAAATACTTTCACCGTGCAGAACTGACTGAAGGTTGGCAAGATCGGAGCAACATGAGCAAATCTAAATGTATTGGCGCGCCGTTCAATCGATACTTGTTCATTTCGCATTCGATAACCATAATAGATCTAGCTTAGAGCTATAAACTGCCAAAATAATGTTACTTCGAAATTAGAAGTTATTCCATTAACTCATACAACATGGATATAACGAAGCAATCGCTAAGAAAATATAAATGTATCGATCTTACCTTGATTGTTTGTTTGCAGTATTCGTCCTCCCTCCAACTGACAATCCTCTGACCTTCTGGTTTCGAGCGCCTTTTTCGCGCCTTACGGCTGTTTAAATTTAAGAGCCGAATCAGTTAGATTTTTTTTTTCAAAGACAACTTCAAATGCAGTAAATATTTTGTTATAAACAAAATAGAGATCGTATCTCTAATAAATAAGTAAGCTGAAGCAAAAAAATGTGACAATTTTTTCATGAATGCAGGGGGCTGAAAAAGTTAATTATCAAAATAATAATATTTTCTCACAAGAGCTTTGTCGTTCATTTAATCGTATTTCATCAATTATAATGTCAATTAAAATTATATATTTTTTATCTTTAAGAAAGATTATTTATAGCCTAAAAATGACAGTTGTATAAATGTAAATTATATTAAGCCAGAAATGTGGGCGTGAGACACACGCAATTCAACCAGTTCACACGCTGTACGCCACGCCGTGTATTTCTCACGCTGAAAAGGCAATGCCAACCGGGGGCGATTTCAGATACAGCCAAAGTGACGTTTCCTGCTGCCAGCACGTATAGCCAACATAGATGCGCGAACAAAGTTGACGGAACATTCTCGGCCACTGTACGTTCGTTACTAGGCAACCAACAACATCGCGCGAACACACGTCCTGATGGAGATAGGTTTGAACAAAACCAAAACTAGAAACAGGTTGGCTCTGGACGGAACACTGTCATCCATTATGACAGTGAAAATGTCTGGGAGCCCCCTACCCCTGTTATCAAGGCATCAAAATGTGCAACTAACACTTACAACACAAAACACATTTCATAAGCTGGAGTGTGTACTCTTGAGCAATTTGTTATATTTTTGTAATTTGTGTATATTTGTCATTTTGAAATATAACATTAAAGAGTATTTTTAATGTGATGAATTGCTCTGTCATTTATCAGATTTACCAATTGTTATAATTTCAATTTGTGCTGGTTAATTATGAACAATGGGTAAAATTGGGGCTCCATTAGGGCTCCTCCCCCAACCGCATCAAGATTTTGATAAAACTTGAGAACCCTGAATGTAATAAAATTAAATGTTTATTTATTTATTTAAAATGTTTATTTCATTTTTTAAATATTTTTTTAATATATTTTCAATATTTGAATATTTGAATTGGATTATTTTTAAATATTTGAATATTTTAAGGGGGTTTCAAATATTACCCTTTGTGGGGTCACTTGAGACACATAGGAACAGTGAATCACAACCTTTTTGACTTCAATGTCTCCTTATAGTCCTATTCTTCACAACAAATCCAGTACATTTGTTATAAAAATAGCCAAATAATAAGAATCTTGATTGACTAATTTGTCATAATTTTAACTCATCTTGAGGCCTCATTGGAAGTTTATCCGTGTCTGCTTTAGAAGTTAGGCCTATATGACACTGCTAGCAAGATAAGCAAGGTTTCACAGAGTAGGCTAACATGTTCCTGGCTCAACATCTTTATTGATCCTGGAACAGCATTCATATCGACCAATTAGAATTGAAGTTTGAAGTTATGCCAAGTTTAGGCTTTCAACCATGCTTCTAGATCAGTGTTATTATCATTTCCCTCTGATTGTAGGGTTAGGGTTAGGACTAATTTTATGGACAGGAATGATGTTCCAAGATCAACAAAAATATGTTGATACAGTACTTGGCAAAATCATTGTGCCCCAAGCTTTGCACAAACAGCAACTAAAGTATCTTCTTGCACATCCCAAAACCATAAAAAACTCTTCATAAGTTTGAACTTAGACACTTGAACTTTTCGAGACACTCTACCTACAAAACATATGTCAGCAATAGCATATATGTTATAGATGTAAGTACATGTAGCCTCACATCCAGCCTAAGGACATGTCCACCAAAGCGTTTTTAGCCAGCCGAAAATGCTAGGCAATCTGCTGAAAACGCCTAGCTGTGGGCGATTGAATGTTTTGGCAGTGCAGCGTTTTTGTTGTTGTTTTTTTTTTTTTTTTTTTTTGAGACGCTTTGTTGCTATACAGAATATCCGTAGCACAGTTTACTTGTAACTGATTTCGCTGATAATTTGTATAATACTAATAATGTTTGTATAGTACGGATGTCATATGGTATAGACACGTATGTTCGGAAACCAGAAATATAATTTTTCCATCTACTCTGCTATTTGATGTTGTTCAGAAAGAATGTTGTGACAGTTGGTCGGTGTGGTATTTTTCCCGCCCCTCCTCCATTGTGATTGGACGGTCTGGTAGAAAGTGACAGTGATGAGCGTTTTAACCAAAGTTTAACATTCTTTAACTCTCGCCGATCTATAAAAAACGCTGAGTGTTCAGCGCTTTATAGCCATAAAAATGCATGGCGTTTTAAAAACGCGGCACTCCCATTGAAAACAATTGAGTAAACACACCAGTCGCGTGAAAAAAAACGCATTGGTGGACACGACACACAGCCTAAGTGCCTGCTGCATCTATACCAAAAAATATTGTTAAATGTTGTTAAAAAAAAATTCAAGGCAGTTTCAAAGTCTGTCCTTTTTAAGCTAAATTAGCCATTGTCAGAAGTGTTGCATCTAAGCCAGAAATGGACTTACCACGTAGGTTTACATTTTTGGGGGGCATATTTCGAATGTGGGCCAAGTTAGACTTACACCCTGATTAGCCAATGCTGACTGTGCCGTATATTTTCCAAATGTGGCCCAAATTATTATGAATTATATGGACCATATTTGCCATGCCATATAGGTGGCACTTTCGGCTCACACCTGAGGCAGTGCCACTGTAGCATATCTTTGCCAAAACTGGCCCAAATACATTCTGAGATAACTGTGCCTTTTTACAGCGTTATATGTGGGCCACTTTTGGCTCACATCCAGATGAGCCAGTGGTCACTTAGCCATATCTTTGCCAAACGTGGCCCAGAAGTGTTATAAGATAACTGGGCGACACTTGCAACATTATATGTGGGCCACTTTTGGCTCACATCCAGATGAGCCAGTGGTCACTCAGCCATATCTTTGCCAAACCTGGCCCAGATGTGTTATAAGATAACTGGGCCACATTTTCAATATTATATGTGGGCCACTTTTGGCTCACATCCAGATGAGCCAGTGGTCACTTAGCCATATCTTTGCCAAACCTGGCCCAGATGTGTTATAAGATAACTGGGCGACACTTGCAACATTATATGTGGGCCACTTTTAGCTCACATCCAGATGAGCCAGTGGTCACTCAGCCATATCTTTGCCAAACCTGGCCCAGATGTGTTATAAGATAACTGGGCCACATTTTCAATATTATATGTGGGCCACTTTTGGCTCACATCCAGATGAGCCAGTGGTCACTGAGCCATATCTTTGCCAAACCTGGCCCAGATGTGTTATAAGATAACTGGGCCACATTTTCAATATTATATGTGGGCCACTTTTGGCTCACATCCAGATGAGCCAGTGGTCACTGAGCCATATCTTTGCCAAACCTGGCCCAGATGTGTTATAAGATAACTGGGCCACATTTTCAATATTATATGTGGGCCACTTTTGGCTCACATCCAGATGAGCCAGTGGTCACTTAGCCATAACTTTGCCAAACCTGGCCCAGATATGTTTTGAGATAACTGGGCCAAATTTGCAACATTATATGTGGGCCACTTTTGGCTCACATCCAGATGAGCCAGTGGTCACTGAGCCATATCTTTGCCAAACCTGGCCCAGATGTGTTATAAGATAACTGGGCCACATTTGCAAAATTATATGTGGGCCACTTTTGGCTCACATCCTGATGAGCCAGTGGTCACTCAGCCATATCTTTGCCAAACCTGGCCCAGATATGTTTTGAGATAACTGGGCCAAATTTGCAACATTATATGTGGGCCACTTTTGGCTCACATCCAGATGAGCCAGTGGCCACTGAGCCATATCTTTGCCAAACCTGGCCCAGATGTGTTTTAAGATAACTGGGACACATTTTCAATATTATATGTGGGCCACTTTTGGCTCACATCCTGATGAGCCAGTGGTCACTCAGCCATATCTTTGCCAAACCTGGCCCAGATATGTTTTGAGATAACTGGGCCAAATTTGCAATATTATATGTGGGCCACTTTTGGCTCACATCCAGATGAGCCAGTGGTCACTGAGCCATATCTTTGCCAAACCTGGCCCAAATGTGTGTTAAGATAACTGGGCCACATTTTCAACATTATATGTGGGCCATTTTTGGCTCACATCCAGATGAGCCAGGGGTCACTGAGCCATATATTTGCCAAACCTGTCCCAGATGTGTTATAAGATAACTGGGCCACATTAGCAACATTATATGTGGGCCACTTTTGGCTCACATCCTGATGAGCCAGGGGTCACTGAGCCATATCTTTGCCAAACCTGGCCCAAATGTGTGTTAAGATAACTGGGCCACATTTTCAACATTATATGTGGGCCATTTTTGGCTCACATCCAGATGAGCCAGGGGTCACTGAGCCATATATTTGCCAAACCTGTCCCAGATGTGTTATAAGATAACTGGGCCACATTAGCAACATTATATGTGGGCCACTTTTGGCTCACATCCTGATGAGCCAGTGGCCACTGAGCCATATCTTTGCCAAACCTGGCCCAGATGTGTTTTAAGATAACTGGGCCACATTTTCAATATTATATGTGGGCCACTTTTGGCTCACATCCTGATGAGCCAGTGGTCACTCAGCCATATCTTTGCCAAACCTGGCCCAGATATGTTATAAGATAACTGGGCGACACTTGCAACATTATATGTGGGCCACTTTTGGCTCACATCCAGATGAGCCAGTGGTCACTCAGCCATATCTTTGCCAAACCTGGCCCAGATGTGTTATAAGATAACTGGGCCACATTTTCAATATTATATGTGGGCCACTTTTGGCTCACATCCAGATGAGCCAGTGGTCACTGAGCCATATCTTTGCCAAACCTGGCCCAGATGTGTTATAAGATAACTGGGCCACATTTTCAATATTATATGTGGGCCACTTTTGGCTCACATCCAGATGAGCCAGTGGTCACTTAGCCATAACTTTGCCAAACCTGGCCCAGATGTGTTATAAGATAACTGGGCCACATTTGCAAAATTATATGTGGGCCACTTTTGGCTCACATCCTGATGAGCCAGTGGTCACTCAGCCATATCTTTGCCAAACCTGGCCCAGATATGTTTTGAGATAACTGGGCCAAATTTGCAACATTATATGTGGGCCACTTTTGGCTCACATCCAGATGAGCCAGTGGCCACTGAGCCATATCTTTGCCAAACCTGGCCCAGATGTGTTTTAAGATAACTGGGACACATTTTCAATATTATATGTGGGACACTTTTGGCTCACATCCTGATGAGCCAGTGGTCACTCAGCCATATCTTTGCCAAACCTGGCCCAGATATGTTTTGAGATAACTGGGCCAAATTTGCAATATTATATGTGGAACACTTTTGGCTCACATCCAGATGAGCCAGTGGTCACTGAGCCATATCTTTGCCAAACCTGGCCCAAATGTGTGTTAAGATAACTGGGCCACATTTTCAACATTATATGTGGGCCATTTTTGGCTCACATCCAGATGAGCCAGGGGTCACTCAGCCATATATTTGCCAAACCTGTCCCAGATGTGTTATAAGATAACTGGGCCACATTAGCAACATTATATGTGGGCCACTTTTGGCTCACATCCTGATGAGCCAGGGGTCACTGAGCCATATCTTTGCCAAACCTGGCCCAAATGTGTGTTAAGATAACTGGGCCACATTTTCAACATTATATGTGGGCCATTTTTGGCTCACATCCTGATGAGCCAGGGGTCACTGAGCCATATCTTTGCCAAACCTGGCCCAAATGTGTGTTAAGATAACTGGGCCACATTTTCAACATTATATGTGGGCCATTTTTGGCTCACATCCAGATGAGCCAGGGGTCACTGAGCCATATATTTGCCAAACCTGTCCCAGATGTGTTATAAGATAACTGGGCCACATTAGCAACATTATATGTGGGCCACTTTTGGCTCACATCCTGATGAGCCAGTGGCCACTGAGCCATATCTTTGCCAAACCTGGCCCAGATGTGTTTTAAGATAACTGGGCCACATTTTCAATATTATATGTGGGCCACTTTTGGCTCACATCCTGATGAGCCAGTGGTCACTCAGCCATATCTTTGCCAAACCTGGCCCAGATATGTTATAAGATAACTGGGCGACACTTGCAACATTATATGTGGGCCACTTTTGGCTCACATCCAGATGAGCCAGTGGTCACTCAGCCATATCTTTGCCAAACCTGGCCCAGATGTGTTATAAGATAACTGGGCCACATTTTCAATATTATATGTGGGCCACTTTTGGCTCACATCCAGATGAGCCAGTGGTCACTGAGCCATATCTTTGCCAAACCTGGCCCAGATGTGTTATAAGATAACTGGGCCACATTTTCAATATTATATGTGGGCCACTTTTGGCTCACATCCAGATGAGCCAGTGGTCACTTAGCCATAACTTTGCCAAACCTGGCCCAGATGTGTTATAAGATAACTGGGCCACATTTGCAAAATTATATGTGGGCCACTTTTGGCTCACATCCTGATGAGCCAGTGGTCACTCAGCCATATCTTTGCCAAACCTGGCCCAGATATGTTTTGAGATAACTGGGCCAAATTTGCAACATTATATGTGGGCCACTTTTGGCTCACATCCAGATGAGCCAGTGGCCACTGAGCCATATCTTTGCCAAACCTGGCCCAGATGTGTTTTAAGATAACTGGGACACATTTTCAATATTATATGTGGGACACTTTTGGCTCACATCCTGATGAGCCAGTGGTCACTCAGCCATATCTTTGCCAAACCTGGCCCAGATATGTTTTGAGATAACTGGGCCAAATTTGCAATATTATATGTGGAACACTTTTGGCTCACATCCAGATGAGCCAGTGGTCACTGAGCCATATCTTTGCCAAACCTGGCCCAAATGTGTGTTAAGATAACTGGGCCACATTTTCAACATTATATGTGGGCCATTTTTGGCTCACATCCAGATGAGCCAGGGGTCACTCAGCCATATATTTGCCAAACCTGTCCCAGATGTGTTATAAGATAACTGGGCCACATTAGCAACATTATATGTGGGCCACTTTTGGCTCACATCCTGATGAGCCAGGGGTCACTGAGCCATATCTTTGCCAAACCTGGCCCAAATGTGTGTTAAGATAACTGGGCCACATTTTCAACATTATATGTGGGCCATTTTTGGCTCACATCCAGATGAGCCAGGGGTCACTGAGCCATATATTTGCCAAACCTGGCCCAGATGTGTTATAAGATAACTGGGCCACATTAGCAACATTATATGTGGGCCACTTTTGGCTCACATCCAGATGAGCCAGTGGTCACTCAGCCATATCTTTGCCAAACCTGGCCCAGATATGTGTTAAGATAACTGGGCCACATTTTCAACATTATATGTGGGCCATTTTTGGCTCACATCCAGATAAGCCAGGGGTCACTGAGCCATATATTTGCCAAACCTGTCCCAGATGTGTTATAAGATAACTGGGCCACATTAGCAACATTATATGTGGGCCATTTTTGCTCACATCCAGGTGAGCCAGTGGTCACCGAGCCATATCTTTGCCAAACCTGGCCCAGATGTGTTATAAGATAACTGGGCCACATTTTCAACATTATATGTGGGCCACTTTTGGCTCACATCCAGATGAGCCAGTGGTCACTGAGCCATATCTTTGCCAAACCTGGCCCAAATGTGTGTTAAGATAACTGGGCCACATTTTCAACATTATATGTGGGCCATTTTTGGCTCACATCCAGATGAGCCAGGGGTCACTGAGCCATATATTTGCCAAACCTGGCCCAGATGTGTTATAAGATAACTGGGCCACATTAGCAACATTATATGTGGGCCACTTTTGGCTCACATCCAGATGAGCCAGTGGCCACTGAGCCATATCTTTGCCAAACCTGTCCCAGATGTGTTATAAGATAACTGGGCCACATTAGCAACATTATATGTGGGCCACTTTTGGCTCACATCCTGATGAGCCAGTGGCCACTGAGCCATATCTTTGCCAAACCTGGCCCAGATGTGTTTTAAGATAATTGGGCCACAATTTCAATATTATATGTGGGCCACTTTTAGCTCACATCCTGATGGGCCAGTGGTCACTCAGCCATATATTTGCCAAACCTGGCCCAGATGTGTTATAAGATAACTGGGCCACATTTTCAATATTATATGTGGGCCACTTTTGGCTCACATCCTGATGGGCCAGTGGTCACTGAGCCATATCTTTGCCAAACCTGGCCCAGATGTGTTTTAAGATAACTGGGCCACATTTTCAACATTATATGTGGGCCATTTTTGGCTCACATCCAGATGAGCCAGTGGTCACTGAGCCATATATTTGCCAAACCTGTCCCAGATGTGTTATAAGATAGCTGGGCCACATTAGCAACATTATATGTGGGCCACTTTTGGCTCACATCCAGATGAGCCAGTGGTCACTGTGCCATATCTTTGCCAAACCTGGCCCAGATGTGTTATAAGATAACTGGGCCACATTTTCAATATTATATGTGGGCCACTTTTGGCTCACATCCAGATGAGCCAGTGGTCACTTAGCCATAACTTTGCCAAACCTGGCCCAGATATGTTTTGAGATAACTGGGCCACATTTGCAACATTATATGTGGGCCACTTTTGGCTCACATCCAGATGAGCCAGTGCCACTGTGCCATATATTTGCCAAACCTGGCAAAGATATGTTTTAAGATAACTGGGCCACATTTGCGACATTATATGTGGGCCACTTTTGGCTCACATCCAGATGAGCCAGTATTCACTGAGCCATATCTTTGCCAAACCTGGCCCAGATATGTTATAAGATAACTGGGCCACATTTTCAGGATTATATGTGGGCCACTTTTGGCTCACATCGAGGTGAGCCAGTGCCACTGTGCCATATCTTTGCCAAACCGGGCCCAGATATGTTTTGAGATAACTGGGCCACATTTTCAGGATTATATGTGGGCCACTTTTGGCTCACATCCAGATCAGCCAGTGCCACTGTGCCATATCTTTGCCCAACCTGGCCCAGATATGTTTTAAGATAATTGGGCCACATTTGCTGAAACATATGTGGGCCATATTTGGTTTACATCCAGATTAGTCATTGTCAATTGTGCCACGTTTTTGCCATAGGTGGCCCACATTTGGTTTGTCATATTTGGGCCATGTTTATTATCTATCATATGGGCCACTTTAGGCTCAGATTCAGATTACACATTGTCATGAGTGCAGCATCTTTGCCTAAAATGGCCCAGATGTGATTTACAGTTTTTGGGCCATATTTGCCATTTTACATGTGGGCCACTTCAGGCTCAGACACATTTGGTGCGGGCCATAAGAAGGCCACCAGTGCCGCATCAATGCCTGAAGTGGCCCACATCCGTCTGCTATCTGGGTAGTGCTGTGTTTTAGTGCAAATAAAGAGAAAGCAAGGCCACAGATTCTGAAAAGCTTCTTTCTCAGTGAGAGAAAGTTGGTTTATGCAATTTTAAGAGTAAAGCTGAAGTACATGAATAATGTTAATTTCTCATTAAATGAAATGTAATTTGCAATGCAGGAGACAGATTTTCATGTGTTAGAGTATTTTTGCAGAGCAAGTCATGTTAGATCTTCAATGCACATGTTAAAGTCATGTTCAAAGTCATGTAAGAACTTCATTAGTTTTAGAGCTTTTTAAGAACTTAATGCTGTCTGAAGTGCAACTATGTAAATAAACAGAAAGCAAGGCCACAGATGCTGAAAAGCTTCTTTCTCAGTGAGAGAAAGTTGATTTATGCAATTTTAAGAGTAAAGCTGAAGTAGGTGAAAAATATTTCTTTATCATGAAATGAAATGTTATTTGCAATGCAGGTGACAGATTTTCATCTGTTAGAGTATTTTTGCAGACCAAGTCATGTTATAGCTTCAGTGCACATAATCACTGGTTTAGAGCTTCTAAGGACACTAGTGCTGTGTTTAGTGCAACTAATCAACTAAAGAGAAAGCAAGGCCACAGATGCTGAAAAGCTTCTTTCTCAGTGAGAGAAAGTTGATTTATGCAATTTTAAGAGTAAAGCTGAAGTAGGTGAAAAATGTTTCTTTATCATGAAATGAAATGTTATTTGCAATGGAGAAGACAGATTTTTATATGTTAGAGGTTTTTTGCAGACCAAGTCATGTTATAGCCTCAATTCACATAATCACTGGTTTAGAGCTTGTAAGAACACTAGTGCTGTGTTTTAGTGCAAGTAAAGAGAAAGCAAGGCCACAGATACTGAAAAGCTTCTTTCTCAGTGAGAGAAAGTTGGTTTATGCAATTTTAAGAGTAAAGCTGAAGTACATGAATAATGTTAATTTCTCATTAAATGAAATGTCATTTGCAATGCAGGTGACAGATTTTCATCTGTTAGAGTATTTTTGCAGACCAAGTCATGTTATAGCTTCAGTGCACATAATCACTGGTTTAGAGCTTCTAAGGACACTAGTGCTGTGTTTAGTGCAACTATGTAAATAAACAGAAAGCAAGCCCACAGATGCTGAAAAGCTTCTTTCTCAGTGAGAGAAAGTTGGTTTATGCAATTTTAAGAGTAAAGCTGAAGTAGGTGAAAAATATTTCTTTATCATGAAATTAAACGATATTTGCAATGCAGAAGACAGATTTTCATGAAATGAAATGTTATTTGCAATGCAGAAGACAGATTTTTATGTGTTAGAGGTTTTTTGCAGACCAAGTCATGTTATAGCCTCAATGCACATAATCACTGGTTTAGAGCTTTTAAGAACACTAGTGCTGTGTTTAGTGCAAATAAAGAGAAAGCAAAGCCTGAGATGCTGAAAAGCTTCTTTCTCAGTGAGAGAAAGTTGGTTTATTAAATTTTAAGAGTAAACGAAGTAGGTGAAAAATATTTCTTTATCATGAAATTAAACGTTATTTGCAATGCAGGTGACAGATTTTCATCTGTTAGAGTATTTTTGCAGACCAAGTCATGTTATAGCTTCAGTGCACATAATCACTGGTTTAGAGCTTCTAAGAACACTAGTGCTGTGTTTAGTGCAAATAAAGAGAAAGCAAGGCCACAGATTCTGAAAAGCTTTTTTCTCAGTGAGAGAAAGTTGGTTTATGCAATTTTAAGAGTAAAGCTGAAGTACATGAATAATGTTAATTTCTCATGAAATGAAATGTCATTTGCAATGCAGGAGACAGATTTTCATGTGTTAGAGTATTTTTGCAGAGCAAGTCATGTTAGATCTTCAATGCACATGTTAAAGTCATGTTCAAAGTCATGTAGGAACTTCATTAGTTTTAGAGCTTTTTAAGAACATTAATGCTGTCTGAAGTGCAACTATGCAAATAAACAGAAAGCAAGGCCACAGATGCTGAAAAGCTTCTTTCTCAGTGAGAGAAAGTTGGTTTATTAAATTTTAAGAGTAAACTTGAAGTAGGAGAAAAATATTTCTTTATCATAAAATGAAATGTTATGTGCAATGCAGGTGACAGATTTTCATCTGTTAGAGTATTTTTGCAGACCAAGTCATGTTATAGCTTCAGTGCACATAAATCACTGGTTTAGAGCTTGTAAGAACACTAGTGCTGTGTTTAGTGCAAATAAAGCGAAAGCAAAGCCTGAGATGGTGAAAAGCTTCTTTCTCAGTGACAGAAAGTTGGTTATTAAATTTTAAGAGTAAACTTGTAGGTGAAAAATGTTTCTTTATCATGAAATGAAATTTTATTTGCAATGCAGTAGACAGATTTTTATGTGTTAGAGGTTTTTTGCAGACCAAGTCATGTTATAGCTTCAATGCACATAATCACTGGTTTAGAGCTTTTAAGAACACTAGTGCTGTGTTTTAGTGCAAATAAAGAGAAAGCAAGGCCACAGATTCTGAAAAGCTTTTTTCTCAGTGAGAGAAAGTTGGTTTATGCAATTTTAAGAGTAAAGCTGAAGTACATGAATAATGTTAATTTCTCATTAAATGAAATGTCATTTGCAATGCAGGAGACAGATTTTCATGTGTTAGAGTATTTTTGCAGAGCAAGTCATGTTAGATCTTCAATGCACATGTTAAAGTCATGTTCAAAGTCATGTAGGAACTTCATTAGTTTTAGAGCTTTTTAAGAACATTAATGCTGTCTGAAGTGCAACTATGCAAATAAACAGAAAGCAAGGCCACAGATGCTGAAAAGCTTCTTTCTCAGTGAGAGAAAGTTGGTTTATTAAATTTTAAGAGTAAACTTGAAATAGGTGACAAATGTTTCTTTATCATGAAATGAAATGTTATTTGCAATGCAGAAGACAGATTTTTATGTGTTAGAGGTTTTTTGCAGACCAAGTCATGTTATAGCCTCAATGCACATAATCACTGGTTTAGAGCTTGTAAGAACACTAGTGCTGTGTTTTAGTGCCAATAAAGAGAAAGCAAGGCCACAGATGCTGAAAAGCTTCTTTCTCAGTGAGAGAAAGTTGGTTTATGCAATTTTAAGAGTAAAGCTGAAGTAGGTGAAAAATGTTTCTTTATCATGAAATGAAATGTTATTTGCAATGCAGGTGACAGATTTTCATCTGTTAGAGTATTTTTGCAGACCAAGTCATGTTATAGCTTCAGTGCACATAATCACTGGTTTAGAGCTTCTAAGGACACTAGTGCTGTGTTTAGTGCAACTAATCAACTAAAGAGAAAGCAAGGCCACAGATGCTGAAAAGCTTCTTTCTCAGTGAGAGAAAGTTGGTTTATGCAATTTTAAGAGTAAAGCTAAAGTACATGAATAATGTTAATTTCTCATTAAATGAAATGTCATTTGCAATGCAGAAGACAGATTTTCATGTGTTAGAGTATTTTTGCAGAGCCAGTCATGTTAGATCTTCAATGCACATAATCACTGGTTTAGAGCGTGTAAGAACACTAGTGCTGTGTTTAGTGCAAATAAAGAGAAAGCAAGGCCTGAGATGCTGAAAAGCTTCTTTCTCAGTGAGAGAAAGTTGGTTTATGCAATTTTAAGAGTAAAGCTGAAGTAGGTGAAAAATATTTCTTTATCATGAAATTAAGCGTTATTTGCAATGCAGAAGATAGATTTTCATGAAATTAAATATTTGCAATGCAGAAGACAGATTTTTATGTGTTAGAATTTTTTTTCATACCAAGTCATGTTATATCTTCAATGCACATAATCACTGGTTTAGAGCGTGTAAGAACACTAGTGCTGTGTTTAGTGCAAATAAAGAGAAAGCAAGGCCTGAGATGCTGAAAAGCTTCTTTCTCAGTGAGAGAAAGTTGGTTTATGCAATTTTAAGAGTAAAGCTGAAGTACATGAATAATGTTAATTTCTCATTAAATGAAATGTCATTTGCAATGCAGGAGACAGATTTTCATGTGTTAGAGTATTTTTGCAGAGCAAGTCATGTTAGATCTTCAATGCACATGTTAAAGTCATGTTCAAAGTCATGTAGGAACTT